>NC_082646.1:38121983-38429614 GCF_028023285.1 Balaenoptera ricei | reverse complement strand
CCAGCAATCCCACTACTGGGCATATACCCTGAGAAAACCATAATTCAAAAAGAGTTATGTACCAAAATGTTCATTGCAGCTCTATTTACAATAGCCAGGACATGGAAGCAACCTAAGTGTCCATCATCAGATGAATGGATAAAGAAGATGTGGCACGTGTATACAATGGAATATTACTCAGCCATAAAAAGAAATGAAATGGAGGTATTTGTAGTGAGGTGGATGGAGTTAGAGTCTGTCATGCAGAGTGAAGTAAGTCAGAAAGAGAAAAACAAATGCAGTATGCTAACACATATATATGGAATCTAAGGAAAAAAAAAAAGGTCATGAAGAACCTAGTGGCAAGACGGGAATAAAGACACAGACCTACTAGAGAATGGACTTGAGGATATGGGGAGAGGGAGGGGTAAGATATGACAGGGTGAGAGAGTGTCATGGACATATATACACTACCAAATGTAAAATAGATAGCTAGTGGGAAGCAGCTGCCTAGCACAGGGAGATCAGCTCGGTGCTTTGTGACCACCTAGAGGGGTGGGATAGGGAGGGTGGGAGAGAGGGAGATGCAAGAGGGAAGAGATATGGGAACATATGTATATGTATAACTGATTCACTTTGTTATAAAGCAGAAACTAACACACCATTGTAAAGCAATTATACTCCAATAAAGATGTTTAAAAAAATACAAAGGAAGGCATAAAAGGAGTTAAGCTCTACCTCTCTCACATTCAGCATCTCTACTTCTCTGATGTAACCAAGGCAACCAGATGATATTTCTTTCCATACCTTTCTCCATGCTCCAATAATTCCATATAAAACATCTTTGTGAGCTGTGTAGTACTGAGGCAGGAGACAGATGGGCCACCAGGGCAAACGGTTTGAGTTCGTTCCTTGTGCACCTATACTCCGAGACAGAAATAACAGGACAAGTGAGAGAGGAGGCTGGGCCCTGCCTAGAAAGAAGATAAGAGACCACCTATTCCTTATTCTCGAAGTCAGGAGACCTCCCCAACTACACATGCGCAGAAAGGCTCCTTGAAGGTCAAAAGGGGAGTGATGCCTACTGATGCTCACTTACCCATAGGCCTCTTTGGTAGAATCCATCTTGGCTAAGAGATGTGTGCACACATGGGAAAATCCTGAGATACACCAAATATGGACTCTGAGCCAGGCAAATCAAAATGATTGGTCAAAGGAAACACGGAAGAAATGCCCCATAAAAGTGATTCAAACTGCCATGAGCGCGTGACTCTGTCTCTGAGCCCGCCCGTGTGTCTATCCACATGTACTGTACTCTTTCTTTCCCTTAATAAATACTGTACTTCTTTCACTACTTTCTGTCTTTGTGGGAATTCTTTTTCTGCAAAGCCATAGGGCCAGGGGCTTGTCACTGACCACTGGTCTAGTGGTTAGGATTTGGTGCTCTCACCGCCAGGACCTGACCTCAGTCACTGGCTGGGAACTGAAACCCTCCTTCAAGCTGCTGCAGGCCGAGGCCACCGGAGATCAGTACTAGATTAATGCAGATGATTTTAGAATGCCATAAGTGTAAGACTTAATTATATATAGTAAATTTGCAAGGCCCTCTTTTTCTATGCCCAGATATGGGGCTTTTGAGAGAATCAAAGAAAAGTTGCACCAGAGTCAAACAGGATGAAATTAAAGAGGAAGGAAAATTTTATTCAAGATTATTACATTAGGAATTTAGACTATTGTGGTAGGGGAGAGAGATTGAACTCAACTCCAAGTCCATTGAAACAAAAGTCAGATTAGTTTTGAAGCACTGGGATAAGTTAGTGGAAAAGTACTGGAGGGGATTAGGGGAGAGGTTGGTCAGTATAATTAGTCCACCTGTGTTTGCTAATTGGTGCTTAACAAATCAGCCATCAGTCATCTTACAAAGACTGGTATATAGAAATCCTGTCTTTCTTGATGTTATGTTTCAAAAAAATGGCCCCCAATCCTTGAGAAAGACATGTCTGAGTTATAACACTGGAAGAGGTTGGGAGATTTACATCTCAAAGGGACAGAGAAAAAATTTATAATTGCTCTAAAGGAAATGCTCTATGAAAAGGGGTTGTGGTCAGGGGCCAATAGTAGGGAAGAAGCAAGCATGTCTAAAATTTCATCAAGTTGAGGGGAATTTTGAGGCCATTTGATAATAGTTAAAGCCTGGCTAGAGTTGGGAAATGACCTAGTAGTAAAAGATAAAATTACAACATGCATCAGGTGGCAAATGTAGCACACAATAACCTCCACTGAAAATATACATGTCACATTATAGGACTACGAAACTCATGCCCTAAAGCCAAACTGATCAACAGATGGTTGTACAGAATAAGAAATCAAGGGGACTCTGTATGTGAGTAGCTTTTGCCAAAATAATAATATCAATTTATATCCTAAACTAGACCATGAAATATTCTATATCAAATCAATATCTTCATTTTAACAATATGCATTAATAAGAATAAACTATAATGATCATGTTTACCATTTTATATAACCAAACACTTTTAATTTCTCCATGTGATCAGTTTATTGTTTCACAACCCCACTGATTGGAAATGGAAACCAATAATATTTTTTTAGTCATCATTTCAGGAACTAAAACCAGAAGCTGAAATGTCAATAAATATTGATAGAACTTAGCTCAGTCAGCACAGTCTAATGATCTAATAAATTCCACTTCTTTAAACAGTTCTTAACAGAACTAATTTAACTATGCTTTATATTTCCCACCTTCCTGTAACTAACATTTAACCACATCTCTTCTTAATTAATTTAAATATCAAGAACTTTATCCACTGACAGTTTTATAACTTATGAAATGTTTAGAACACTTCTAACTGTATGTATGAACGTTTTGAGTATTTACTACTTGAAAATAAAAGTGAGCAATCACATATATATATATAATTTCTCTCATAAATATCTGTTCATGGTCAATTTCATAAATGGCAGAGGTTATAAGGATACATTATATTCCCAGATACTGTACCTTATTATAATGGGGATAATACTTTTTTTAAACTTCTATTTTATTTTGTTCTGTTTGTATAATACACAGAAAATTGCTCAGCTTGTGGTCTACAGCCAGCAATTAACACCACTTAGCAGCTGTTAAAATGGGTAATCGCCTGTTTTTATCTTCATGTGGCTTAATTCAAATGTTAACTGCTTTCTAAGCACTGATCATAAACCCATCACATCCTGTACAGTCTGCAGACATTTT
Organism: Balaenoptera ricei; assembly: GCF_028023285.1. NCBI lineage: Eukaryota > Metazoa > Chordata > Mammalia > Artiodactyla > Balaenopteridae > Balaenoptera > Balaenoptera ricei. Next base: position 38,426,379 of record NC_082646.1, on the reverse strand, counting down.
GAAGTAAAATTAATCACACTTTTTTTTGTATTTGTTTTGGTGGTGGTAGTGATGGAGGGAGAGAGTAATATTCAAGAGATTTTAATATTTGGACATGGTGAAATGCAATGATGCAACTTCCAAAGGGATTTATTATTACTGTGGTGCTATAGTTAGATCAAGTAGAGCCATGATGTTCACTATGGTAGCCACTTAAACACTTTAAGTGAGGTTAGTGTAAATTTAAACATGCTCTAAGGGTAAAATACACACCAGAGTTCAAACACTTATTACTAAGAAAAAAAGTAAAATAATAACTCATTGATAATATTTATATTGATTGCATGTTGAAATGCTAACATTCTGGATGTACAATACTAATGTCACCAGGTGATAAAAATTTAAACAGTCGATCGAAGAAAGAAATGGAAAATTTTATTTGAGCCAAATTTGAGGATTATAACCCATGAAGAATATCACTGAAAGCTCTGAGAACTGTTCCACCAGTTAGAAGTCAAGGCACAGTTATATAAGTTTTTTGAGACACAGGGCTGGCTTTACATTAAATGACATATTATTCACAATCCAGATCTAAGTGTCACTGTGGCCCCTTACAAGATCAAGAAGGAATATTATCTCTTAGGGAGTTGTCTTGTTGATGCTAGGAGCATGTTGTTCTTATGGTTGAGCAGATATTTCTGCCAATGAGGGATGTTTGGTAGATGTATAATGCAGATACACAATGCACAGTAGTGGGGGGGAGAGGAAGCCAAAGGGCAGAGAATAATTTTTTTTATGTTTAAATGTTTCTTGTCTTGCCATAAAATATGAATTTTATTTCACACTAGGTTAAATAAGATACAGCACTAAAATTAATTTCATTGTTTCTTTTATTCTCTTTAATATGGCTACTAGAAAATTTAAAATTATATATGTGACTCACATTATATTTCTATTTCATAACATTGAAGTAGAATATGAACAAATTCCTAAGGTGTTAGAAACAACCATCTTGCCTTTCCAGTTATATGACCTCTGCTTTGTGTTGGAAAGCATAAAAAATGGGAAGTAATAAATCCATATATACCAACTAATGACTTTAGAAAATTAATACATTATGTTCTTTTAAAGGAAATCAAATATCTCCAAATCTTTTAAAAATTCAGTTAAAACACAATTCCCAAGCCAACCAAACTTCAAAAATGTAAAGGACAAATGAAACTAGAAAATGACAGAGGGAAATAAAGCAGGCTGTAATTAATCAATTATTGGATAAATGGGAGGAAACAACATGCATTTTTAAAGTTAGTTTTAATAAAATACATTTAATTGTGGGCACTTTGGAGCCTTCACTAGGCAGTGGGAACCAAGAGGTCCATCTATGTGCCATTTCAAATGAATGCAGATTCTACTCCCTTACTTCTTTGGCTCCATGGCTAATGAGAAAATGGAATGTGTTTTGGTCTAAATAGCCTTGTTTGAATACAACACTATTGATTTCCTTATGACTCATTCTTCATTTTAGTGTCTTGAGAGATAAGAGACCTTATTGGATGAGACATAAAGCTGAAGTCCTGATCACCTGTGGTCATTAAGCATCCCAGGGCACATTTTGCTAGAGAGCAGGATGGTTAGCCTATAACCTGGACCAGTTTCAATCTATGTAAGGATAGTCTAGTGACCTAAATTCTCTATGTTTGTACAAACAAGAAACAGTTTCTTCTTAAGCTCCGTGCCACAAACTGCAAAGTTTTGGCTATTTTCTATTAAACTCCTGCCAACTTTCATTCTATAAATACCTACATTTGAGTAAACTGAATGTATATTTGAAAATATGAAATCTTGTCTTATAAGATCATTGATATTCTGTAGTGAATTAAGAGATTTTTGTTATTATAGTGTAATACTATATTATATATATAATAAAAATATAGTTTAGAAATGTGGTAGAATGTCTGTTTATGATGTTCTAGTTTATTTCAGTGAACATATATTAAGTGCCCACTATGTAAATGTGTTATACTACCCAGTAAAAAACAAACAACCAACTATGATCACTATCTTCAAGAAGCTAAAGGTCTGGTAAATGAGACAGTTAAGTAAACAGGTATTTGCAGGATCAAATGATAAAAGTTACAAAAGTTGTAAATAAAGAAAATGAAGAAGACAGTTCCCTAACCTCACAGTGGGTGTTTGTGGAAGAGAGGTCATGTAAAATGGCATTTTTGTTTACTTATAAAAATAAGGTAAATAGAAATTAAACACAGGAAGGGAGTACAGAAAGTTGAACACAGAGGAAATAATATCAGCAAAGTCAAAGACGCTTCACTTGGAATGGGAAATGCAATCAGTATCAATGGTTTTGTTCTGAGAATAAGTAAAGTGAAACAGGGATTAGAAACAAAAACGTATAAGGAAGAAACAGACCAAGAAGACTAAGATCTTATTTGTTTTTTCTTGGTGGGTCTACAGATTACTTGCTTTAGAATCACCCAGAGGAGAAGAAAACCTTGGTGTTGGGCTTGCTTCAAGTGAAGCCCAGCAGAGTTAGAAGGAAGTTTATGAGCAGTGAGAACTATTAATAGGGAACAACTCATGATAACATGCTAGATTTGTAGTGTAACTAAATTATTTTTTACAATTATGATAATTACAAAAGAATAGTTTTGAAAAAGGAAAGACTTCTTGAAGTTATAAGACTAGCTAGAAATAAGAACAAAGCTAGAAGGAAAGCCTACTGATAGCGTGGTTACTTTTCTTGGAACATGATCCCAGGTTTTGCAACGAACAAACAAAAACAAAGCCTGAAAAACATTTGTTTTTCATATACTCTAACAGATAATTTGCACCCAGGACTAGACCAGGATTTTCAACAAAAGCTAAGCACTGAAGAACTATCATTGTCCACTTTTCTAAAACACTTTCTAAATTTTGTGGTTGCATATTTCTATATATTTTATCAATTCCAATTTTTTATTAGTGTTTCGTCTTTGATGGTTTTTATCTAATTATTGGGTAATTCAGAACTGCTTATACAATATTGTTTACATTATTGAAAATGTTTCCAAAAGATCCTATTAAACTGTTTCATTTTATTTACTTCAACATTAACTGTACTCATTAATTCAAATTTTGTCATTTGTGGCCTGGTCTTCAATTAACAGTCAGAAGAGCTCCATAGTTTAAGGAGAGGAATCTTGAATCCAGAAGATTTCATCTAACACAAATGCAAATGGAATTGGGAATAGCAACAATTGATATTATTCTGTGCTTTATAAATTTGCTTTTTCATGGAACCAACTGCATTTCTTACTGATTGGGGGCAGATAATAATTACCATTATTCTACAAAGGTAAGATTTTCTCTACAAAAAAGAATCATTTATTTTGTGTAAATTCATAAAAAAATGTGTATCGGTTTGCTAGGGCTTCCATAACATATACCAGAGATTGAGTGGCTTAAACAATAGAAATTTATTTTCTCACAATTCCAGAGGGTTGAAGTTCAAGATCAAGGAGTCATCAGAGTGGTGTCTTCTGAGACTGCTTTTCTTGGCTTGTAGATGGTCTTCTCTCTGTCTTCACATGGTCCTTCCTATGTTCATGTCTGGGTTATAATCTCCTCTTCTTATAAGGACACCAGTCATATTAGAGTAAGGCCCATCCATGTGATTCATTTTACAATAATTCCCTCCTTAAAGGTCCTATCTCCAAATGAAATCAATTTCTGAGGTACTGGGGATTAGGATGTCAATATGTGAATTTGGAGGGGAAACACAACTCAGCCCATAAAAACATCTAACTATGAAATATATTTTAAAATTGAATTTAAACCATGAAATGCTAAATATTAAGAAGGGTGACATAAAGCATGATTGAGGAAACAAAAGTTCCTAAATCCATCCATGTAATGTTCCTAAAAAGGTACTTCTGAGAGAAATCTATTCAAACTGTTCTTGGAATAGGAAAGTTGTCAAATGATTGATAAATAGGAGGCTATTCAAAAATTCAACAGCATGAAAATTGATGAAGGAAAAAAATGGGAGAAGGAAATCAAGAGAAAACAAATCTATAAAAAAGCATGCATACTTGTGACATGATATCATGTCAGGAAATTATGGGATTCCGGAGACAGAGAAGCAGATATGAACAGAGATAGGTGGTTGAAAGCTAAGAACTTGTGGTTCATTTGTGATGCAGTGAAAAACTGGGGCAGACAAATAGGAAGAGAAATGATTGCTCATCGTGAAATTTTGAAAAGCCTGAATTAGATGAGCCAGAATGGAAGGGAGGATATAAAAAATAAAGTCAGTGCAAAGAGCTGACCATAGCTCTGTATATGATGATATGCTGAATCATAAGAAATAGCTGACTATGGAGCAAAGCTTGGGAGGTGCACATAATATTTACTAATATTGAATATGTACTAGGTACCAAGCACCAGGCTGAGTAGTTTATAATCATTGTTTTTATCTAATTTCCACAGCAACTCTCACATTCAGTAATTTACCCTTGATCACAAACCAAGTGAGGAGCAAAGCCTGCATTTAAGCCCTGGCTCATCTCCACGGTCCATGCTCTTCATCACTATACTCTACTGCTCACCAGGTGAAAGAGCTACAGAAGTGGATTTGAATCTTTTCCAGAAGAGTAGAATAAAGATCAAAAATATGAGGCAAAAAAAAAAGAGAAAACTATGCTTAGCATTTATTTTATTGAGATTACCTCATGTAATTCTCACTATAGTATTAGAAGTGAGATCATTACTGTACACCTTTAAAAGATGTGGAAACTGATGCACAAAACAGTAAATAACTTGCCAAAGGACACCCGCAAACAATAGGAGGGAGAGCCAGGATGCAAGCCCAGGCAATATGACTCTAAGGCCTGCTTGGATCTATACTGTCTCCCAGGTGCAACAAAATTTAAATAGTAAGATTATCAACTCCCAGTGAAATGCTAGTCTGAAGGAAAGGCAACGAGGTTGGAAGAATAAGAGATCTCAGACACACTGATTGGGAGCATCAGATTTTCTGAGAGAAGTAATCAAATTACCATATTCCTTTCTCCATCCATTCACTTTGAAAATTGGTTCAGTATATATAATAGTTTTCTAGGGCTGCCATAACAAAGTACCAGACACCATATGGCTTAAACAACAATTTGCTGTCTCACAATACTAGAAGCTAAAAGTCCAAAGTCAAGGTGTTAAAAGGGCTGGTTACTCCTAAGGAGGGAAGGATCTATTTCAGGCTTCTCTTTGGCTTGTAGATAACCATTTAACATGTATACATGGCCTTCTCTTTGTATGTGTGCTTGTGTTCTAGTTTCCCTCTCTTATAAGGGCACCAGTTATATTGGAGCAGGGGTCATCCTAATGACCTCATGTTAATTTGATTAACTCTGTAAAGACCCTGTCTTCAAATAAGGTACTGGATGTTAGAACTTCAACGTTGAACAACTTTCTTGGAAATTTCTTCAGCTAAATATCCAAGTTCATTACTTACAAAATCTGCTTCCACATAAACATAGTACTCAGTTCAGCTAAGTTTTCTCCATTATACAGAAATAACCTCCTTTCCTCTATTTTCCGTAACATGTTCCTCATTTCCTTTGGAGTTCTCACTAGAAGAACCTTCAACATTAATATTTCTACCAACATTCTGCTTATGATGATGTATGTATTCTCTAAGACAATACAGGCTTCCTCTACCATGCTCCTTACTTCCTCCTGAGTCCTCACTGGCTGTATTTAATATTCATATTTCTTCCAACAGTCTGTTCAAGGGAATCCAGGCTTTTTCTATCATGCTTCCTAAAATTTCCAGCCTCTACCTATTATCCAATTATAAACTACTTCCATATTTTAGGGATTTGTTACAGCAGAACATCACTTCCTGGTATGAAAATATTTATTGCAGGGAAATGGTCTATATGATTGAGGAGGTTGGCAAGGCGAGTTCAAAAGCTGTCATGTGGTCCACTGGGAAAGGCAGATTAGTACTTTCAGGCACAGGCTGAAGCTGCATCCACCAGCAAAATTTGTTTTCTTCAAGGAAGCGTCAATTTTGCTCTTAAGGTCTTTTAGTTGATTAAATAAAACTATTATTGTACAAAGATTATGTACAATAACCTTCCTCACTTTAAGTAATCTGATGACAGACTTCAATCACATGTACAAAATCCCTTCACAGTAACACCTAGGTTAATGTTCGGTTGAATAACTAACTGGGTATTACAGCATAGCCACATTGACACATGAAACTGACCATTATACCCGGGTTTTCTTTTTGCCTCACAAATTCCAGACTTGGTGCTAAAGAAGGTGGCAACTTGGAAAAGCCAATGAGAACAACAACAACAAAAAAGCAACAAGAAAACTTGTTCTTCCTAAGACGAGGAAAAAAGCAACCCAGCAAGGCAGAAATTTTAGGCAATAACTGTTTCATCTCAGCAAACATGGTGAAGGAACCCATGGTACCATCTTCACCCCCATCAGAAAAGGCCAAATGAACACCCTAGACTTCTATTCTTTCTGGTCTGTAATGAGTCACCCTTGCAGCCTGTTCCCCAGGCTGGTTTCAGAGCAGACAGAGTGAGGAGCTGGGGGTTTCATCCCAATCCAGTGGTGACAAGGACCCCCTCCATAGTGTCAGTGGAGAACAAGTGGGGATGCTGACTCCAACCACCATAAGGCACCATATATCCCCAAGGCCTGTGTAAGAGGATGCAGAGTGGGAATGCAACTTTCACTGTCACATCATGATAATGATTCCCCTCTCTTCCCATTGTGTTAGTGGAGGCCACCTAGAAACCAGTAACCAGGAACTCCTCTCCCTCACAGCCAGGGTAATGTCAGTGAAAGCCTAGTGGGGAATCTGAAATATATGCTCCATCCAACCAATGAAGTAAACTTTCCCTACCAAAGGCATCAAAGGAGGTCTAGTGGTAAACCTGAACTTTTACCCCTTTCTAGAAGTAACAAGGCAATACTACCCTTTTTTCCACTGGTACAGTGTCAGAGAAAGTCTACTAAAACAGAAGACTTAAATAAGATCCAGTGTCTTTTAATATTATACCCACCATACCTAGGAAACAATGAAAACTCATTTGTCCCACCAAAAGAGAAAATCACAAGTTGAATGTGAAAAATAATCGACAGATGCCAACACTGAGATCACACAGATGTTGAATTGTGACAGGATTTTAAAGCAGCTATCATAAAGATTCCATGAAAATTATAAACATGATTGACACAAGTGGGGAAAAAAAGAAATTCTCATCAAAGAAACAGAAGATATGAAGAAATAAATGAAAATTATAAAACTAAAAAATTTAAAAACCCAAAAATTTACTGGATGGGCTCAATCACCGAATGGAAAGGAAAGATAAAAAAATTCAGTGAATTGAGCAAAATGACAGCAAAGGAATTTCTGGTGTTCATCTCCTCAGCCAGAAAAATCAGTTTGAAAAACATCTGTGCCCAAAAATACCTTCACAAGAACCAAGGATTCTAGGTGACAGATTACAGCACTTGGGTAAAGCACACAAATGAAAAAAGACACATTCAGGACAGTAGGAAAAATAGATTCATTTTACTTCCATCATCCCACTCCCAAGACCAAGAAACCCAGTTTGGAGTGAGACACCTTCCCCACTGGACAAGGAGAGGGAAGTAAGCATCTGACTTCACTGTGGATCCAAGAGCTGGGCTGCTCCTGCCCTAGACCAACTCCCACATTCCTAGGTGGCTCGCTGAAGGCTCCTGCAAATCCAAGTTCTGAGCCTACCCCAACACTAACCAGTTTCCATGGCCCTAGGCAGCTCCTGTGACCCCATGCTCCAGGCAGTCTCTTGCCAACCCAGGCTTCCAGCCCACTCTGGCACAGTCTGGCTGCAGTGGCACAGAGCCATCAGTGGACTCCCTCAAATCCAGGCTTTAGGCATAATCTAGTACTGGCCAGCTCCCCTGACTCCTGTGGCTCCAGGCTCCCAATCAGCCCCTAGAACCCAGGGTCCAGGTGGACATATGTGAATCCAGGGTCCAGTATGACCACAGTGCCAGCCCAACTACTATAGACCCAGGCTGTGAAAATACTCTAGCAGCAGCCCAGCCTCAAGACTGGCTCCCATGCACCCAGGCTCTGGGTCTGCCTCAGTGCCAGACTGGTTCCCAAAGTTCGAGATTCAGGCCAACAAATGTAGCCCCAGGCTCCATGTTCACATTGGTGTCAGGCCAACTCCCCAGCCTCAGGCTTAGGTGAACTCCTGTGAAACCAGCAACTCAGCACATGCTAATATTAGACAGACACCTATGGACCCAGATGTCAGGCCACACCAGTGGAACTTAGGGTCTGGTTGGCCCTTGTGGATCCAACATCCAGGTCTGCCCACACAGACTCAGGTTGTAGGCCCATCACATCAAACTCAAGCAACCAGACCCACCCCAGTGAACCTAGGCTCTAGATCCATCCCTGTGAACATAAGCACCAAGACTGCCCACCTAGGGCCCAGGAACCAGACCTGTCTGCCCAAGTACTCCAGGAGCAAGCCTGCCTGCAGATACCATGATATGGTATCTAGAACCATGATATGGTTCACCTAGAACCTCAGGCTGGGCTGACATGTAAAGGTCTTTGCAGCTGAAGCCAGTCTGTAAAGAGTAGAAGAGGTTCTTACTTCCTCAAATGTGCAGACACCAAAGCAGAACCACAAGGATCATGACTAATCAAGAAAACATGATACCCCACAAAGAAAACTCCAATGACTGACCATAAAAAATGGAGATTGTATGAACTCCCCAACATAGAATTCAGAATAACTCTCTTAAAGAACTTCAGTAAACTACAAGTAAACCCAGACAGATTACTAAATAAAATTAGGAAAAGAATACATAGACAAAATGAGAGGTTCAACAAAGAAAGAGAATTGAATTGAATTCTCCATTCAAAAAGCAAAGGAGTTGCTGAATGAATTTTAAAACAAGACCAAACTATATGCTGCATGTAGGAGATTTACTTCAGCTTTAAAGACATCCACAGAATCAAAGTGAAGGGATAAAATATATATTCCATGCAATTGGAAACCAAAAGAGGTCAGGAGTAACTATTCTATGTCAAGCAAAATAGTAATAAACAAAGAAGGTCATTATATACTTATAAAGAGGTCAGTTCATCAAAAGTATTTAAAATTTGTAAATACATGCACTCCACATCAGACCACCTAAAAATATTGGGTTGGCCAAAAAGTTTGTTTGGGTTTTTCCTTAATATCTTATGGAAAAACCTGAACGAACTTTTCGGCCAACCTAATATTAAGCAAATACTAACAAATCTGAAAGGAGAAATAGACAACAGTACATGACTAGGAGGGGCTTCAGTGCATCACTTTTAAAAATAGATAGATCATCCACATAGAAAATCAATAAGAGAACATTGGATTTGAACTATACCTTGGACAAAATGGACCTAACAAATATATACAGAACATTCCACCAAATAGTAGCAGAATACACATTCTTCCCAGGAACATACAGAACATTCTCCAGAATAGATATGATATGTCACAAAACAAGTCTCAGCAAAGGCTGAAATCATACATAGTACTTTTCAACCAGGAAGTAGAAAATAATAGCAGAAAGAAAAATGAAAAAAAAATCACAATGTGTGGAAATTAAGCAATAAACCACTGAACAATAAATGGCTCAAAGAAGAAATCAAAGGGGAAATAAAATGTCTTGAAAGGAAGAAAAATGGAAACTTAATATATTAAAACTTATTGGATGCAACAAAAGCAGTTCTAAGAGGGAATTTATAGCAAAAAAAGCTTGTTTTTAAGAACAAAAAAGATATATAAGCATATGTAAGCAACCAAACTTTATACCTAAAGGAAATAGAAAAAAGGAACAAACTACCCCAAAGTTAGGAGAAGGAAAGAAATAACAAAGAGCAGAGCAGAAACAAATGAAATAGAGACCAGAAAAACAACAGAAAAGATAAATGAAACTAAGAGGTATTTTTTTAAAAGATAAACAAAATTGGCAAATCTTTAACTATATTAACTAATAAAAAAGGAGAGAAGACAAAATGAGGAATAAATGATGATACATTATGTTTGATACCACAGAAATAGAAAGGATCATAAGAGCATACTATGAACAATCTGATGTCAGCAAATTGCATAATCTATAAGAAATGAATAAATTTCAGGAAACATACAATCTACCAAGACTGAATCATGAAGAAACAGAAAATCTGAACAGACCAATAATGAATACAGAGATTAAAATAGTAATCAAAATCTCACAACAAAGAAATTCCCAGGGCTAGGTGTTTCCACTGGTTAATTCTACCAAATACTGAAAGAAAATTCACACCAATCATCTCAAACTCTTCCAAAAAATTGATGAGGCAGAAACACTTCCAAGCTCATATTATGAAGGCAGCGTTACTCTGATGCCAAAGCCAAATACGGACAATACAAGAAAACTACTGTCCAATATCCCTGATGAGTACAGATGCACAAGTTCTTTAAAAAAATACTAGCAAACCAAATAAAACAGCACATTAAGATGATCATATACCATAATCAAGTGGGATTTATCTCTGCAGTGCAAGGATGGTTCCACATAAATAAATCAATAAATATTATATACCACATTAATAAAATACAAAATACAAATCATAGCATGACTTCAATGGATGAAGAAACGCATTTAAAAATATTCAGCATTGTATAATGTTAAAACTCTCAACAAATTGGTATAGAAGAAATGTATCTCAACATAATATAGTCTATATATGACAAACACCCATCTAAAATAATACTCAATGGTAAAAGAGTGAAAACTCTCCCACTAAGATTAGAACAAGACAAGGATACCCACTCTCACCAGTCTTATTCAACATAGTATTGAAAGTCCTAGACAGAGCAATCAGGCAAGAAAAATAAAAAGTATCCAAATAACAAAGGAAGATGTAAAATTTTCCCTGCAGATGTTATTCTCTTATACAGATAATCCTAAAGACCCCACCAAAAATCTGTGAGAACTAATCAACAAATTCATTAATCTTGCAGGATACAAAATCATCATATAGAGATCAGTTTCATTTCTATACACTAACAACAAACTATCTGAAAAAGAAATAAAAAAACAATCCCATTTACAATAGCATCAAAAATAAAATCATTAGAAATAAATTTAATCAAGGAGGTGAAAGACCTGTATGATGAAAACTACAAAAAATTTATTAAAAAATTGTAGAAGACACAAATAAACAGAAATATATCACATGTTCATGGATCAGAAGTATTAGTAGTGTGAAAATGTCCATACAACACACCAAACCAATCTACAGATTCAATGCAATCCTTATCAAAATTCCAATGGCTTTTTTCACAGAAATGGAAAAAAAAATCCTGAAATTTGTATGGAAATACGAAAGGCCCAGAATAGCCAATGCAATCTTCACAAAGAAAAAACAAAACTGGAAGCATCACAATTCCTAATTATAAACTTTATTACAAAGCTCTAGTGAACAAAACTGTATGTTATTGTCATAAAAAAAGATGCATAGAAAAATGGAACACAATTGAGAGCCCAGAAATATACCCACGCACATTCAGTCAACTAATAATTGACAAGGAAATCAAAAATACTAAATAGGAAAATGATAGGCTCTTCAATAAATGGGTATTGTGAAAACTGGATATTCACATGCCAAAAAATGAAATTTGACCCCTATCTTACACTACTCACAAAAATTAACTTGAAATGGATTAACAAATTAAATTTAAGACCAAATATTGTAAAACTGTTAGGAAAAAACATAGGGAAATCCTCCTTGACATTGGGTTTGGCAATGAGTTTTAGGATATGACACCAAAAGTGAAAACAATAAAATCATAAATAAACAAATGGGACAATATCAAACTTAAAAGCTTCTGCACAACAATATAAACAATCAGCAAGGGGCTTCCCTGGTGGTGTAGTGGTTGAGAATCTGCCTGCTAATGAAGCAGACACGGGTTTGAGCCCTGGTCTGGGAATATCCTACATACCATGGAGCAACTAGGCCCGTGAGCCACAACTACTGAGCCTGCACGTCTGGAGCCTGTGCTCCGCAACAAGAGAGGCCATGATAGTGAGAGGCCCACGCACCGCGATGAAGAGTGGCCCCCGCTTGCCGCAAATAGAGAAAGCCCTCGCACAGAAATGAAGACCCAACACAGCCAAAAATAAATAAATAAATAAATAAATAAAATTAAAAATAACAATCAGCAAAATGAAAAGCCTACCTATAAAATGGGAAAATATTCACCAACCTGATATTTAAAAATATATGTTTAATATCCAAAATATAAAAGGTACTCATACACAATTCAATAGCAAAAAGCCTGTTTAAAAATGGGAAAGAACTTGAATAAATATTCTTTCCCAAGGAGACAAACATGTACATGAAAAAATGTTCAATATCACTAATCATCAGGGAAAATGTAAATCAAAGCCATAATAAGATACCACCTCACACCTCTTAGAATGACTATTTTCAAAAGGACAAAAGACAACAAATGTTTGCAAAGATTTGGAGAAAAGGGAACTTTGTGCACTGTTGGCTGGAACGTAAATTGGTGCAGCCACTCTGGAAAACAGTATGGAGGTTCCTCAAAACATATTAAAAACAACTATCATGTGATCCAGTAGTCTCACTTCTGGGTATATGTCTGAAGGAAATAAAATCAGTATTTTGAAGAGAATCTGCACCTTCATATTTTTTACAGCACTATTCACAGTAGCCATGATATAAAATGAAAAGGAAATAAAAACATTATCAGATCATGAGCAAACCTACTCTAAAAGAATGTCCAAAGGAAATTACTTAAATAAAAAGGAATGGTAAAATAAATCTTAGAACATCAGAAAAGAAGAAAGAACAATAAAAAGAGCAAAAAGTTTTCTTTCTCCTTTTGAGTTTTCTAATATCTGTTTAAGTGTTGTAACAAGAAGTATATTTTCTGATGTGATTCTCAATATATGTAGAGGAAATATTTAAGACAGTTATATTATAAACTACAGAGGATTGTTGAGTTAAAACAATGAAATATTTCTACACTAAACTCAAACTGTTAAAATGTTTAACCCAGTAGACTCTGATAAATTATCTATGTGTAATGCAATAACTAGAGAAACCAATAAAATATTATATAAGAGATATACCTAAAATAGTATGGATAAATTAAAATAGTATTCTAAAAAATGTTCTAGTAACATATAGGAGGAAAGGAAATAAAACAAAGTAATAAAAAATAAGGAACAAACAGAAAATAAAAAAAATAAAATGCCAGACTTAAGCCTTAAGAAAACAGTGATTACATCAAATGTAAATAAAGTATACCAATTAAAAGAAAGATATGGATAAAATATATATATAAAAGTGTGATGTAACTATAAGCAGGCCATAATATTGAATGAAAAAACCAGCAAGATGACAAAGTAGAAAGACCTTGAGCTCACCTCCTCTCATGGGCACACCAAAATTACAACTATTTACAAAACAACTAACAAACCAGAAAAGAACTACAACTAAAGACATAAAGAAGGAACAACAATGAGATGGGTAGGAAGGACTGAGTTGTGTTATATTCAAGACCCATACCCCCAGGTGGGTGATCCACAAACATGAGAATAATGATTATTACAGAGGTTCCCCTCAAGGAACGAGGTGTCTGAGCCTCACATCAGACTCCTAATCTGGGAGATCCTGTGCCAGGAACACAAGCTCCTAGAACACTTGGCTTTGAAGACCAGCAGAGCTTACTTTCAGGAGAGCCAGAGAGCTGTGGGAATAGAGACTCCACTCTTAAGGGAGCACACAAAATCTCACAGCTTTAAAATACTTTGCAGAAGCAGTAATTTGCAAGGACCCTGTTTCACACCTACCTGCTGATCTTGGAGAATTTCCTGGAGAGTCAGGAGGCAACTGGAGCTCACTCTGAGATGTAGACACTGCCAACAGACATTTTTGGGAGCTCATTCTATCTCGTGTATACTGGTGCTGGTAAGCACAATTTTGGAATCCTTCCTCTATATTGCCCTCACCCACAAGCCTGTAGGAACCAATATTGGGATACCAAGCATCTAACTTGTCAGGGACACAGCATCACCAACCAGCAGACAGGCTGCCTTCAGACCCTCTGAGCCCACAGGCACCCCTGGATACAGCCTGCCCACCAGAGGGCCCAGGACTAGGCTCCACACAACAGTGTTCAGGCACTAGATCCAGGACCTCCAGGGCCCTTGCAACCAGTGATCCTGGGACCTAACTACACCCACCAGTGGGCAGGCACCAGCCCCAGTATCCTCTGGGCCCTGGCCCTACCCGCAAGAAAGCTCTCTAGACTTGGGACCAGTCTCACCCACCAGTGGGTGAAAACCAGCCACCAGTGGGTGAAAACCTGTCCTGCAGTCTGACATGACAGGACCCAGCTTACACACCAGCAGGCCAGCATCAACCCTGGGACCAGCTGAGGCCCAGCTCCATCCACCAGCAGGCCAACACAAGCTTCAGGACACCACGGGTCCCTCAACCAGCCATGTCAGGAACCAGCTCCACACAACAACAGTCAGACATCAGCTCTGGGATCCCTGGGCACTGCAGCCAGACCCCATGACCTGGCTCTGCCTGCCAGTGGCCTGGCACAAGTACCAGGATCCGGTGAATGGGCACTGGCTCTAGGAGCTCCCGGACCCTGACCTTGCCTACCAGTAAGCCAGCAAAAGCCCCAGGACCACTGGGTTTCCACAGCCAGACTCTTCATGACCTGGCCCTGCCAACGAGCAGCTGACAGCCTCCACATAAGGCAGGGCCTGGCAACCAACCAAACTGAGGCCCAGTCACACCCACCAGCCTGCCCACAGTTGTCAGCCCACTACAATATAAGAACCCACACAGCCCATATAGAGGCCACCTCTAAAGTATATGGCTGTCATGAGCAGAGGGGATTGTGCTTCTGAAACGCACAGGATCTCCTATAAAAGGTCACTTATTCATGATTGGGAAACATAGCCAACCTACTAGATACATAGAAATAAAAAAAGCAAAAAAGGCAAAATGAGGCAACAAAGGAACATGTTCCCAATGAAGGAACAAGATAAAACTCCAAAAGAAAAACTAAGTGAAGTGGAGATACCTTTCTACCTGAGAAAGAGTTCAAGGTAATAATAATAAACATGATCAAAAAACTTGGGAGATGAATGGATAAATAGAGCAAGCAGTTAGAAGTTTTTAATAAAGAGATAGAAAATATAAGTAACAATCAAACAGAGATGAAGAATTCAATAACTGAAATGAAAAATATACTACAAGGAAACAACAATATACTAAATGATATGAAAGAACAATCAGTGAGCTGGAAGACAGTGAAGTGGAAATCACTGAAGCTGAATAGAAAAAATAAAAAAAAAAAATTAAAAAAGCAATTTGGAAAGTCCCAGAGATTTCTGGGGCAACATCAAGTGAAATAACATTTACATTATAGGGGTCCCAGGAGAAGAGAAAGACAAAGTGGCAGAGATTTTACTTGAAGATGTAATAGCTGAAAACTTTCCTAACCTGGGAAAGGAAACAGACATCCAAGTTCAGGAAGCACAGAGATTTCCAAACAGGATTACCTCAAAGAGGACCACACCAAGAAACATTGTAGTTAAAATGGCAAAAATTAAAGATAAAGAGAATTTTAAAAGCAGCAAGGGGAAAGCAACAAGTTACGTACAAAGGAACTACCATAAGGTTATCAGCTGACTTTTCAGCAGAAGCACTGTGGGCCAGAAGGCAGTGGCATGATATATTTATTTTAAATGATGAAAGGAAAAAACCTACAACCAAGAATCTCTACCTGGCAAGGCTCTCATTCAGATTTGATAGAGAGATCAAAAGTTTTACAAAAAAGCAAAAGTTAAAAGAGTTTAGCACCACCAAACCAGCTTTACAAGAAATGTTAAAGGGAATTTTCTAAGTGAAAAAAGAAAAGGCCACAACCAGAAATAAGAAAATTATGAAAGAAAAGAGCTTTGGCAAAAACAAATATACAGAAAAGATAGTAAATCAACCATGTACAAAGTAAGTAAGAAGTTTAAAAAGCAAAAGGAGTAAAATAATCTATATCCACAATAAAAATTAAGGAATATGCAAAACGGATGTAAAATATGGTGACAAAAATAGTAATCATGAGGGGAGGAGAGTAAAAATTGGAGGTTGTTGAAATGCATTTGAAATTAAGAGATAACTTAAAATAATAAAGTATATAGAGAGAATGCTATACATAAAACTCATGCTAAACAAAACCAAAAATCTATAATAGATAATACACAAAAAAAGAGAAAGGAAACCAAACATATAACTAAAGATTGTCATCAAATCATAAAGAATAAAACAAAAGAAGAAGAAAGGAACAAAAGAGAACTACAAAACAACCACAATTAACAAAGTGGCAACAATTACATATATATCAATAATTATATATAAATAGACTGCTCAAATCAAAATACATAGAGTGGCTGAATGGATACAAAAACAAGACCCATATATATGCTGCCTCCAAGAGACTCACTTCAGATCTAAAGACACACATGAACTGAAAGTGAAGGGATGGAGAAAGTTGTTCAATACAAATGGAAATCAAAAGAAAGCTGGGGTAGCAATGCTTATATCAGAAAACACAGACTTTAAAACAGACTGTTACAAGAGGCAAAGAAGGACATTACATAATGATCAAAGGATCAATTCAAGAAGATATAACAATAGTATATACATCTATATATATACACACTCAACATAGGACAACCTAATATATAAAGCAAATATTAACAGACAAAGATAGAAACTAAGAGTAACACAATAATAGAAAGAGACTTTAACACCTCACTTACATCGATGGACTAATCATACAGACAGAAAGTCAACAAGGAAACACAGGCCTTACATGACACATTCGACCAACAAACTTAATAAATATATAAAATATTCCATCAAAAAGTAGCACAATACACATTTTTATAACAGTATGTTATAAGAATATAAAAATATAAGAACATCAAAATAACAGCATGTACTACAGTTTGGCCACTGTTCTCATTTAATCCTAAAAGTCATCCTGAGAGATTATCCCTGTTGATTTAGAAACTAAAGCAGTGAGAAAGACCTAAATGTTAGATGGGAACCATAAAACTTCTAGAAGAAAACATAAGCAGTACACTCTTTGACATAAATCTTAGCAATATTTTTTTTTTGTATTTGTCTCCTCAGGCATGGGAAATAAAAGCAAAAATAAACAAATGGAACCTAATTAGACTTAAAACCTTTTGAACAGTGAAGGAAACTAGAAACAAAATGAAAAGACAGCCTACTGAATGGGAGAAGATATTTGCAAATGGAATGACTGACAAGGCGTTAATATCCAAACATATCTAAACAGCTCATACAACTCAATATCAAAAAACAATAACCTAATTAAAAAATGGACAGAAGACCTGAATAGACATTTTTTCCAAAGAAGATGTACAGATGGCCAAGAGGTTCATGTAAAGATGCTCAACATTGCTAATCATCAAGAGAAATGCAAATCAAAATCACAATGAGGTATCACCTCACAACTGTCAGAATGGCTACCATCAAAAATAATAAATATTGGTGTGGATGTGGAGAAAAGAGAACCCTTGTATGCTGTTAGTGGGAATGTAAATTTGTGTAGCCACTGTGGAAAACAGTATGAAGGTTTTCAGAAAACTAAAAATAGAACTACTCTATGATCCAGCAATTCCAATCCTCAGTGTATATCCGAAGAAAATGAAAATGCTAATTTGAAAAGATACATGCACCTCAATATTCATAACAGCATTATTTACAATTGCTAAGATATGGAATCAACCTAAGTGTCCATCAACAGATGAATGGATAAAGAAGATGTGATATATACACATATATAGTATATATATACATACACACACACACACACATGCACACATACACACAACAATGGAATACTACTCAGTCCTAAAAAATAATAAAATTTTGCCATTTGCAACAACATGGATAGATCTGAAGGATATTATGCTTAGTGAAATAAGTCAGACAGAGAAAGACAAATATTGTATGTTTTTACTTATACTTGGAATTTAAAAAATAAAACAAACTAGTGAACATAAGAAAAAAGAAACAGACTCACAGCTATAGTGGACAAGCTAGAGGTTACCAGTGGGGAGAGAAAAATGGGGAGGGACAAGATAGGGGTAGGGGATTAGAGGTATAAGCTACTATGTGTAAAATAAAATACCTCCTTCACCTTAATTCTGGAGAAAGTGAACATCAGTAGTAAGCATCATCACACATTGACATGTGTATCCCTGTAGATAGGGAATACTCTTTTTCTTTTCTTTTCTTTTTTTTTTACAAACTAAAAATTTGTGTAAAGAAAATGATAAAGATGACACTCTCAACTGAAAATCTACAGAGAGACCAATAGGCTTACTAGTTGCTTTGCAGGCTGAGCCATGAGACAATTTTGTTTTATTTTGCTTCAATTTTTGATAGAATAAGTTTGCACTCCCAAAGGTTGTCAAGTTACAGGACTCTTGAGTATATTCTGCGAACGTAAAAGAGAAAGAGAGCCAGAGTAAGGTAACTTTTGTCCTCACAATAAGCCTTGTTAGAGGGGTAGAGGACCAAGCAGCAGAAACTGGTGTTGAATTTCAAGGAATTAAGGAAAGAGCTGCATTGACTACGCAGATAAGACATTCGTTTGCCTGTGTCAAGGGAACTCAAGTAAAAGGTACTCCACTATGGAAATGTGGACATACCCAGAAGATAAAATGTCCAGTTTTAAGGGTCTTTCATACCCGCAGAGTAAAAAGCCAGCCTATATAGTAAATGAATATATTTTCAAGGAATGATGTGAGACCAAAATCAAGATGTTTTTTATTATATCACAGGCAGTTATTGTTTAACACAACAAAGATTAGACAGATATACAGAAAGATTGATCAATTTTCAAATAAATATCATTTGTTGTCTAAATAATCTTACATTCAAAATTCTATTTTCAAACATCTGTTTTCTCTTTCAACTTCTCCAAATGCTTCTATAGTGGCCATTTAATTGACCTGTGCAGTGGTTTAGAAAAATGTAACTTTTCAGCTAATTCATAGTATCATTTTCTTTACACAACTTGTTTTTAGTTTAAGGATAGGATCATGTAACACACTGAGGACAACAGTGAGGCCAAGAAAAATGAAAGGAGAGAAGAGATTTAGCCTTGGGATTGTGGCCAAAAAAAAGGGTAAATGGTGTCGTTTCAGTTGAGGGGGCACAAAAAAAAAACAAATTAAATGTGTCATGGAAAGAGTATTAGAAGATAGAGTAGAAAAGTAGGTGTATGAGGCAAGCTTTGAAGAACTAGGAATACACCTAAATATCCCTATACTTTGTATTCCCCTACCAAAATTACAAGTGTAATATCAAAGCTGGGAAGAATTTTTAAGGCTACAAAAAGGATGTTTAAATAAATGCCAAGATATTTTTACTCCACATAAAATATCTTTAGGTTCTAAAAAATTATTTAAACAGTTTATGTAGAAAAAATAGATAGGTGTACTGGTTTCAGAAGACAAACAAAAAAGATGAGGAGGCACAGTGAAATTTTTTTAAAGTGTATTTTCCCCTTACAAAAATATATGCTCAGTATTAAAAGGAGAGAAAAGAAGAAAAACATCCATATTTCAACTATTGAAAAATGTAACATTTTAACTTATTTCTGATATTTTACAGTGATTTTCCTTTCTGTTAAACTTGTATGAAATTTTATTTAAAAATTTTAAACTTGACAAGGGAACGAATGTAAATTTTCTAATGCGTTGCTTCTCTCCACCTCTTATGTTATTATCTAGCTCCTACACACACATTCCTCCCTTTTCTTTCCTATTGCTTGGATGCTCAGCCATATCTTCATTGTTGCATGCCTTCACTATTAAAAGAGAATCAGGATTTCCTTATCCCTAAGTATTCCCTGTACTCATCCACCCGTCCCATAACCTCCAGGTTCATTTTCTTAAAATTTCAACCACTCACACTGAAAAACACTTACTAGGGACTGTTTGAAAGCCTTGTAGAGGAAGTGGTATGAAAGCAAGCAGAGATTCACATAGTAGATGTATCTCCCTGCCTGTGTATTTTTACTGCCTGAGGAAGCACAACACATCATATGCTATCTAAATATTGATGACCATTATTTATTTATTATAACAACTATTGATGCAACAAACTGTTACCAGCAAATAGAATTAATGTAAGACCCAACACAGAGCAGAGATAATTCTCTTATGTTCCTTCCATAAGTGAAGATAGATAAACAGGACAGAGAGCTGGTCAAATTATTTTCAACTCTTATAAGTAGAAAATAGCTGTATTAGTTTCTAATCTATATCAAATCTCAGAATCAATAAGTCATTTATAATCCTGTTTCATGATACTGAGAAGTCTTCTTTCATAATTTCTATCTCTGTCCAAAATAAAAATGTTCTATTTGCCAAGGTTTATTTTGCATTTCTATCAAAAGTTTCCTTGGGTTTCAAGCAATTTATTTTTAATTTTAGAATATTTTATTTAATAAGTAATATAACAATAATATTGGAGAAGTTTCCTAAGAAAAAGTAATAATCTCTGATTAATTTTATTACTACTATACAGTTTTTATCTACTTGCTTTGATGACTTTTTTTGCACAGATGCAATCCTTGTGCTACTATAGATTTGCATTTTGATTTTTGTAATTGATTTTAAATTTCAAATATTTTAAAAAATTGACCTATTTCTTTGTTATTTTATGTTTATTAGCTCAATAATATTTCATCTATTTGATGTATCATAATGTTTTTAACAATTTTAATTCCTCCATTTAGAAATAGCCAACTTAAAAATTAAGTCCTAAAATAGAACAAATTGATAACTTGAGAACTGTGCATATTGCTAGCATTATAGAATTGAAATAGTTGATAACTCATGATGAACATCACATATCTTCTCTAAGCACATTGTGTATATCAGGACAAAAGGATGTGCATATCACGGTAGTTACCCAGTGGCTTTTGACTAAAAGGGATTTCTACACCAAGGGTTGACAAACTATGGTCCTTAGGAAAGATGCCTGTCTGAGTTAATAATTTCATTGGAATACAGCATGCACATTCATTTACATAATTGTCCACAGCCACTTTTGCACCGTAATGACAGTTGAATAGTTGGGAGAGAAACACCATGGCCTACAAAGCCTAAACTACATACTCTCTGGGCAAAACTTCCATACCAGTGTTAGGAGTAACCCCAACACATTGTCTTATGTTCGTAGAATAATGACAAAATATACGTTTTAGCAAATTAGCTGTTGAGTGGGAGAAAAGAGAGTTTTTGGACCAGTACAGTCCTTTCTGCTCCTCCCCTCCATAAATCATTACCCTGACTGTAGACTGACTATTCTAACACCAATGTAATAATGTCATTCCACTGCTGAAAAACTAAGTAGTTATGCTTAGCTTTCAGATAGAACTTTAATTTCATAGCATGTTTACAGATGAAACATGAAAAGATATTCTGATGTCATCATAAAAGTTTCATTCACAGTAGACGTATAAAAATTTCCATTACTGTCAATGAATTGTTGTATATTATTATTTCATGTTTTATTCATAGCTTCTGATGTGTCTGGTTTTTCTTACATATTTTCATTCAGAATTTATTATTTTATATATGTTAAGCCCCTAGTTGAACATTTGAATATTGTCAGTGCTTTATATTTGCATAGTCACAGGTATTACAATAACAATCCATGAAAGCCTTTTTAAACAAAACGTTAATATAATTCTTCAAACATTGTATTAAACTGAAATATGTCTGCTTTGGGTAAAATCCAGAATCATAAAAATACTGGTCAGTAACATTACTTTGCTTATATTCAGCTCTAAAATCAACTTTTTATTGAAGTACAGTCATGTGAATAAAAACAAAAATTAAGTGCAATTCTGTGATTGATCTCCTTCAAAATGTGAATAATCTTCAAAATGCTGAAACTTGAACATATATTTGGGTGTTCCAAAATACAGGCTGCTTAGAATTCTAATAATATGTAACACAGGGCATATGTATTCTTTGTTTTCCCATTCCTACTCACATTGTCAGGCACATATCTGGAGCATCTGGTAAATACAGAGTGAAGGAATTAATACCAGACATCCATGTATATAAAAAGAAGGTTAGCCTGAGACTTCAATTCTGCTTAGAAAATTCAGTATGAAAAAGTATTGTCAACTTGGATATAAGCTCAGATGCGTTAAAATTAGTATACTTGGATCCTCTTTACATAATGAAAATTCAAAATGAACAGCCCATTTAATGTTAGTTTATCATGAATGTTATCCAAGGTAGTTACCAATAGAATCAAAGGCATCCTTGTTATGCCATGATTTTAACCTATATCTATTACTACAGAAAAAAACCATTCATAATGGTGCGGCGAGGCTTCAGTGTGGGCTTTAATCGTTATCATCACAATAATTAAATAATGATATGCTTTGCTCAGGAAGTTGTGGAAAAACAAGCAGAAGTGTCTGAGAATGATTCTTGGAGCTCTTTTGAGTTGCCCAAACAGACTTGAAGAGGAAAAGAAATCTTTTCTTCCTAGCAGCAGGAAATACTATATCCAAGCTCAGTTTCCCTGATACTTGGGGGTCCCCATTCCCAAGCACAAACCTACCTCATCAGAAGGCACTGCAAAACCCCAAGGGCCCTCAGGTCTCTAGATGCTTGCTAACTGAAATTTCTAGATAACTCCTACGGGCACCTGGCCTATAAAATCCAGCTGATACCAAACACTGTATTATACTACAGACAAATCTGCACTGTCATGTTGGATCTATAATAAGAAAGAAAAACAGGGGACAAACTCCTCCATTGGAATGCAGACCCACATTGCTGGCCCAGAAATACCAGGTTCAGACTCCTTTTTTGTGAAATAATGGGAGAATGTGCACCTGTGCTTTTGAATCTCTTCATGTTCGCTCTGCTATTAAGGATTTTCTATTTCTCTAGTATGCCTATTTTGATACTGTGAGACACTGTGATTGTTTTCTTAAACTCTATTTCTAATAGTTTGTTGTAACTCTATAAATGCAACAGATTTCTTTATATTAATTTTGTATCCTGTATCTTTACTGAATTTATTGATGATTTCTAGTAGTTTTTTTGTGGCATCTTGAGGATTTTCTATGTATAGTATCAGGCCATCTGCACAAAGTAACATTTATACTTCTTTTCCAATTTGGATATATTATATTTTATTTTTGTCTGATTGCTGAAGCTAGGATTTCCAGTACTACATTGAATAAAAGTGGTGACAGTGGGCATCCTTGTCTTGTTCCTGACCTTACAGGAAATACTTTCAGATTTTGACTGTTTAGTATGATACTAGCTGTGGGCTTATCACATATGGTCTTTATTATGTTGAGGTATATTCTTTCTACTCCCACTTTCTGGAGATTTTATCACAAATGGATGTCGAATTTTGTTAAAAGCTTTTTTTCTGAAGTAACTGAGATGATAATATGGTTTTTATTCTTCAGTTTGTTAATATGGTCTATCACATTGTTTGATATGTAGATACTGAACCATCTTTGCACCCTTGGGATAAATCCCACTTGATCATGGTGTATGACACTTTGTATTGTTGAATTTGCTTTGCTAATATTTTGGTGGGGATTTTTGCATCCATGTTCATCAGTGATATTGGCCTGTAATTTTTTTTTTTTTTGCATTTGATATTTTAATCTGATTTTAGTATCAGGGTGATGCTGAACTCATAGAATGAGATTAGAAGTATTTTTTCTCTGCAATTTTTGGGAATAGTTTGAGAAGAATAGGTGTTAACTCTTCTTTAAATGTTTGGGAGAATTTATCTTGAGGCCATCTTGCTCCAGACTTTTGTTTTGGGGGAGTTATCTTACCATTGATTCAATTTCATTACTGGTAATTGTTCTGTTCATATTTTCTATCTCTTCATGGTTAAGTCAGAAGATTGTACATTCCTAGGAAGTTGTCCATTTCTTCTGAGTTGTCCATTTTATATGCATATAATGTTCATAGCAATCTTTTATGATCCTTTGCAATTCTGTGGTGTTGGTTTTAACTTTTTCTTTTCTGATTTTACTGTTCTAGGCCCTCTCTCTTTTTTTCTTGATGGTTCTGTCAAAAGGTTTATTACTTTTGTTTATCTTTTCAGAGAACCAACTCTTAGTTTCACTGATTTTTCTATTTTTTTAAGTCTCTATTTCATTTATGTCTGCTCTGATCTTTATGCATTCTTTCTTTCTACTAAATTTGGGTTTTGTTTGTTCTTATTTTTCTAGTTCCTTTAGGTGTTTAGTTTATTTATTTGAGATTTTTCTTATTCCCTGTGGTAAGCTTGTATTGCTATAAATTTCTCTCTTACAACTGCTTTTCTGTGTCCCTTAGATTTTGTATTTGCATTTTCATTCTCATTTGTTTCCAGGTGTTTTTGATTTCTTCTTTGATTTTTTTTTCAGTGATCCATTGGTTATTTAATAGCATATTGCATACATATATATAATGTATATGATATATATAGTATTATATTAATTAATATTAATATGTTAATATTAATGTATATATATATATATATATATAAAACATTCCATCCAAAACAGCAGAATACATATTCTTTTCAAGTTCACATTGAACATTCTCCAGGATAGATCATATGCTAGGCCACAAAACAAGTCCCAATAAATTTAAGAAAACAAATCATTTCAAGCATCTTTTCTTATCACAACAATATGAGAAAAGAAATCAACTATATTAAAAAAAAACACAAGCGCATGGATGCATGTACACACTTAAAGATTCTTAATCTTTTATTAGTTTCGCATTTACGGCCTATTATATATTAAAAGATATATACACCATTGTTCCAACTCTTAAGAATATAAAGTGATATTCTGGGCTATCTACTATGTTAAGATACCTTGGTTGCAAGCAAGAGGAATACAAAACTTAGCTTGAGTGAAATAGGAAATTTATTGCCTTGCATCCTAATTAAAAAGTCCAAGACCTCAAGTATGGGTAAATCCAAAATGTCAGTGAAAATAGTCTTTCCCCTTTTCTGGCTGGCTCTGATATCTTCTCTATTGGCTTTATTCTTAAGTATATTATCTCTCTGTGAATGCAAGAATGCATTATCCTCAAAGCCATCAATCATATAGAAAAGGGAATGCTTTTTTTTTTTTTTTTTTTTTTTACCTTTTTCTAATCACTCAAGAAAATTTTCCCTGGAGAGTGTTGGTTAGCCCAGCTTTTGTTCTATGTTCACTCCTGTGGAAGTTGGAGTCAAGCCTATATGACTGACAGTTCCATAAGTGGAGGAGGGAGATCTAAAGGAAAGAGAAAAACTGTTGAAATGAACAAACTAACTTATGACCACTATATTTCACCAAGTGGTACATTCCATTCAAATTCTTAATATGATCTTAGCATCTCTAAATTTAAACAATTACTTGGCTTAGCAACATCTAAACAGCTTTTAATTGTATTCAAATATACTGTAAGGTCTCATTCTTGTCTTACTTGTCTATAATATCATGAATAGAAATCTCTACTTTTCTAGCTGTTTTTAGACTGACTATAAATGCTTTAGAAAAATGAATGATTAAAACAATCAATCACAGATCTTACAGATGCAAAGTAGTTCAAGAGATCATCTAGATGAGTCCTTTACTTTTCAAATGATAAAATAACCATAGACCATTGCCTATATTTTTGACCAGTCAGCTTTTGCTGAATATGGCTACTGAAAACAGATGATTTAGAGAAAACATGACAAACTACGGTTTAGAAAATTTCAGAAGGTTGTTTGGGGTTAGACAGTCAAAAAAGTTGTTATAGATTTTTTTCCAATACAGGTACCATGGATATCAGAGAAAGCAAACACTAAGCGCATGTACTACCATTCATTTCTTCCACATCTATGGCAGATATATTCTTAACTCTAGACATAACTGTTACTATTTCTAAGTCCATTATTGAAGAAATAGAACTGGCTATAGAGTTAAATACTCATTACCTGCCTATTTATAGATTGGAGTGAATTTAGCTGATTGCAATAAAATGACCTTATTATCATAGTTTCATAGACTTATGCGGACGGTGCTCTAGAATAAAGCTGAACTATACTCCATCATTTATCAAAAGAATTCATGTACTCAAGATGAAAAGGAAGAAGAAACCATAATGAAAAAAATGACCACACTAACTGGAGAAAAAAAAATATATATATATATATAAAATATTTATATTTAAATATTTATTTAAATTATATTTATATTTGTATATTGAAATGTTGAGAAGCTGCCTGGTTGTCAAAGCTACCTTTTCAAATACTATCAAACTCAAATCATGACCCTTCTATGAAGGATTTTATTATCAGTCAAGGCAGAAGGACTGCTATGACTCAGATGTCACTTCTTAACATACTGCCTTCTATTATCATGATTTGTTATACATTGTATCTTTACTAATACAGTAGAGTTAACAACCTCATATGCCTACAAGGGCAAGTAAACATCATTTAGATCAGTGCTTGCCAGGTTATCTGTGATGAAAACCAGGCTATCTGTAATTAGTTTGTTTGTTTCTCAATCCATTGTAGCCTGATACATTTGCAGAACACAAGTATTTTGAATTTTGTAGAAAAATATTGCCCCTAAAAAACCAAAATACAAAAGATAAAGTACAAGCTTTCAAATTTTCAAAGTATCATTATTATAGAATAAATACACATCATACAATTTCAACATAGACCAGTAACAGTTCATGGACTATTGCCAGTTTTTGCAGAACAAATTTGAGTAGCAATTTGTGTAGATTACTGAAGTATCTTAGTATCTCACAAATATCTTATAAGTACTTTATCTTAGTATCTTATATAAGATATCTTTTAAGTATCTATCCACCTATAGATTTGAACTTAATTGTGGGAGCTTATTAACTAGTCTTTTCAAGGCTGCTATCTTCCGACATGGTGCTGGAGCTTGAAGTCCACAGGGCAAGAAATAAGGAAGGTAAAACTAACGTAAAGTGGGGAGCAAGCAGGAACCCATAAGTATAAGCTGGAGCTCACAAAGATGGACTGAAACTTTGATAAGGTATTGCTGCCTCTGACCTTGGTGAAACAGGTATTCTGAAGAAGCTGGGACTCTGTCACAAAGCTAAACACAAACCTGACCCAGGATATGGAGAAGCTAAAGAGGATCCAGAAGAAGGTAGAACAATTGCCCCCAGCTGCTGATTCACACCAATGAGTCAACAGGTGAGCTACAGAATGGCTGCTGCTTCACTTCTGCTCTCCAAATCTCCTACAGAGAAATCTCTCTTGTAGTCTACCCTAATTGGAAAATACAGGGAAGAGAATTCCAGAAAGCAAAGTTAAACCTAGACAAGATGGAACATTAAAAATTCATCACAAATGTAATTGCTTTCCAACTATTCTTGTAGGTAATAGTAATTATGCTCACAGATAATAGTGTGAACAAAATATCAGTGCACATTTGATAAGTCAACAGTAACTTACAGCAAGTTTCAGTGTCTAGGATATTTTGATTTATCAAGAGAAGTCAGAATTCTAAATTATTATGTGAAAACTGTTAATTGTTAAATTATGTAATAAAACATAACGCAAACTTAAAAAACAAAGGAAAATACTGTGCAGGTAAAACAAACAAGTTTGTGTGTGGTATTTAACTCACAAATGACATTTTAGAATTTCTGCACTAGAATGTAGGCAACTTGAGTGCCATATGTGAAACATGTCTGAAGCTCCTAATATATATATATATATATATATATATATATATATATATATATATATATACACACACACACACATATATATTTAAAGAGCAAAAAAATGCATGTACTACTTAATGAATAAATTGGGATCTTTGAGGTGTTTTAAACATTGGAACAGTGGCCTAAATATGCCCAAATAACATAATGCAGCTTCTGCTCTATTGATGATTCTCTGATAAAGTTCACTTATTATAACCAATTCAGAAAAATATCAGTACATTAATTGCTCTGACTCATAATCACAAAGTTAAATGGAGATTAAATTGAAAATACAGTAAACTCTTTAAATAGTCATTCATTCCTTAAAGGGATGGAAAAATTATAAGGGAAAAGGCAAATGGTAAATCTAAAGTTATAGGAATTCAGTTTTCAGGTCTTGGTAAGCTGGCATATTCTTTTATGAATTATTTATAAACTAATTAAAATAGAATAAATCACACATTTCTGATGGATACAGATGGGACTCTGTATTGACAGTCCACCAGGAAGGACAGTTTTGATATGAAATTAAAGTGTTCAGTAATTGCTATTTAGTAGAGCAGTTGAGAATTGTAATATTGCCTATTTTGTAGCTCAGACTAAACCAGCACCATGACAATTAGCATATATTAAAACCTCCTCTTTTTTATTCTCTTCCTGGGAGCAGCTGTGCTGAGGAACTGATTGGACCTTTGAAAAGCAAAATATCATAACAATAAAGTTAAAACAGGCATACTGTGAAAATGTTTTTCTGAATGTAGGAGATGCACACATGTATATGTATATGTATGTATAGTTTTATTGTTTGGCTGTTTTTTAACAAACTACTCAGCCTACTAATGTCTTCGTGCAGACTTATTTTCATGCTTGGGCAGAGATGGAAACCACAAGAGTTACTCAGCACTAGTGCCAGCTATTTGAGATAGAAAGCTCTATCTGTGCTTACCATGGAAGAGGAAAAAAGAAAGACAGTTCCTGCATAACCTTGTTGTTGGAAGAGTAGTGATAGGGCAAATACTGTTAGGAGGACCGGAAGGTCAAAGTGGAAAATGAAAGTCAACCGAAAAGTTACAAGAAGTCAGAAGTGACAATGGAAACTGAATGCAGAGAACTAGGAGGCCTTTTAGGGACCAGATAATGACCAGTGAAAGCACTGCCTATTTTCAGGGGAATTCAAAAACATTGTTGAGAATTTCTACATGTAACAAACTACTTGATAAAATAAAATAGAAGTTAAACATTTTAAGCTACTCATATGTCTGTTTTTATACCTACTATTAGGTATTAATTTTCTAGGGCTGCTGTAACTAATTACCTAAAACGTTGTGGCTTAACACAACAGAAATTTATTCTCTCACAGTTCAGTAGACCAGGAATCCAAAATCAAGGTGCTGACAGGGTTGATTCTTTCTGAGAGAGAAACTACCTCTTACCTTTCTCCTGGATTTTGATGATTGTTGTCAATCCTTAGCATCTCTTGGCCTGTAGACACTCTAATCTTTGCATTCATTGCCTCCTCTCTCCATCTGTCCTTTTCTGTCTCTTATAAGGGCATTTTCATTGGATTCGGGGCCCTCCCTAATCTAGTATGACTTCATTTCAATTTTTAGTTACATCTGCAAATATCCTGTGTAAATATGGTTATATTCTCAGATTTAGGGTAGGCATGAATTTTGGGGAAACACTATTCGACCTACTACCCTGATTTCTTTTAAAGTCTAGAAACAGATCATTTAGTTATTTCCTTAAATTTCTTAAAGAAAAAAAGAATCTTTGGCTATTTAATAATCAAGAGTTATATAACATAAACTCAAATCATTTTTATCAAGTGATATAAGAATGGTTATATAACTACCTGCACTAATACTATAAAGTATTGTTTGATGTGACCCAATTTAGAAAAACCTAATCTATCTTTGTTTTATTCTTAATGAAAATTGTTTACTGAATGCAGATTGGTAAGGGTTACTTTTCCTGTGAGATAGAAGGATATCAGTTGAAGTTGTTGGCTGTCTTTATGTTGGTACAACGCTTGAAAGCACTGCTTTCACAAGTTCTCCAGGTGATTCTGGTGCTCACTAAAGTTTGAGAAGCACTATGTTGGAGTAACAAGTGATTTCAATTGCATTACCCATTTATTTCTTGAGACAAGACAATAATTCAGGCATTAATTACAAATCCAGAATAGAAGACTCCAAGTGAAATGACTTGTGTGAGATAATTCACTGACTTGAGGGCAGAGTTGAACCAAATATTTGTTTGTGTCATTCAATACAATATTTACTCAGTTTTGTGAACTGAAAAAAAAAAAAAGGTGGGAAGAATACAGAACTAAATAGTGTGTAGTCCCCCAATTCCATTTTTCTATTTCCTTTCATATCAGTCTGGATGCAGCAGGGAGAGCCAAATATCCAGTCCCATACACCAACACCAACACCGGCCAGGACATTCTCCCTTTATGCTCTGCCTCTCAACAGTGTGCTCCAGCTAACACAGCACTTGGAGGACCCAGTCTGCTGAAGCACTGGCCTGACCTCACAGTAGGTTCACTTTCCATCCTACAAGAAATTCTCAATGAATAGGAAATGGCAGGGAAATTTAGATTAGAATATTTAGGTGTATGGCCCTTGCTGGGATATCTCTCTCCTATAAAAATTGGTGCTTTGCATTCACAGTTAGCCACATGTGTGGGAAAGTTATTATCCTAAGTGTAGCAAACAAATATCAAAACAGTCAACTTTTCAAATATTGCTCTTTGCTAATCAGCAAGAACTGTGAATTACAACTCACAGAATAAACAGAATTTAATTGCTCCTTTTCATCTTAACTGCCAAGTTTCATTTTTCATCTAGAAAATGTAAAAGGAAATCTTGAGTTGAAAAGAAGATGACTAGTGTGTGGATCAGATTACATGGACCCAAAATAGACTATATAAGTATGTAAAAGAGACCACTCAGATCTCTTCCAGGTCCATTCTTAACATATGACCTTTTTACCAATTTGGTATCTTCAGTTTTGTTAATTTAAGGTGGTGTGATAAATGTTATTGTCTTTCTTACGTATGTATCACAATTCATGCAATATATATGAAATTTTAGCATTCTGTCAAAAATATTTGGCTAAATATTTTCATTTTGAGAAAAATTCTAAGTTTGTGCAATACAATGGATCTATAAATCACCATATTGTTAAAGGTCTGTTAAAGGGACTGTTTCACTACCTTGTTTAGAGGAGTTAATCTAAAGAGAACTAACAATGCTTAAAATTGCATTGCTCCTAAGACCAACTACACAAGTATAACAAATTATGCAAAATCTCTGGATTATGAACAATATGATCGCTTAGAAAGTTTTGTAGGGATGACTTTAAACACTTTTAGATATCATCAATAGTTCAAAGAGAATTAGAGCACAACCTTGATTTTTTTCCCCATGGTTGGTCAACCTCTTAGAGTATGTGAGGTTGTAAAATATCACATTACAGAAAAGAATGTCAGTAAAGCAGATCCCGGTAAAAGTTTTTCCTCGAGTTAACACTGAATGTTGCACATAGAATTTCTCAGTACTTGCATTGACCTAGGTAAAAATATCATCTTCAGATTACAAGGCATGCTCTACCATCTTAAGTAGAAAATATTTCTCTTTAACCTCTTTTCTTGCCCTTAAAAGAGAATAATAATAACAGCATCATGATGTTACAAGGATTTTAAAATATAAATTTAAGGACTCTGGAGTTTTTCACAGAATGCCTGTGCTATTCAAAATGTTAACCACTGGCTACATGTAGTGTTTAAATTTAATTAAAATTAACTTAAATAAAATTAAATATTCAGTTCTTCAGTTGCAATAGTCACATTTTAAAGTTTCAATAGGCAGAATTAAGCTACTGGCTACTGTAATGTACAGCACAGAGAATATTTCTGTTATCACAGTAAGTTCTATATGACAGTGCTGGTATAGGTTCTTTAAATTTGGAAATAAATGCTTGGTGTTAGACATGGGGATGACATCCAATTTGCATTTTAGATTATTTGTTTGGAATGTAATGTGAAGAATGGATTGATTGGTGGACAGACTCTAGAGGCAGGGAGAGTCAGGTGGTTCTTGTACTGGATTTCTGACTCCCCCTGCTGGAAGACTTCCTTGACTTCTCCAGTCTGAAATAGGTCCTCCTTTTCTGTGCACCTATGGCTGACTGAATTTTCCAAATGAAATGCCCCAGTTGATGTGTTCTTTTTTTTTTTTTTTTTTAAAGTTATGAATGTATGGTTCATTTTGAAAAGCATCTTCAAAATTCCAAATATTCTGCTCTTGGTTAGTTACTTTCTTTTTTTATTAATTTTTATTGGAATATATTTGCTTTACAATGTTGTGTTAGTTTCTGCTGTACAGCAAAGTGAATCAGTTATACATATACATCTATCTACTCTTTTTTAGATTTCCTTCCCATTTAGGTCACCACAGAGCTTTGAGTAGAGTTCCCTGTGCTATAAGTAGGTTCTCATTAGTTATCCATTTTATATATAGTAGTGTATATATGCCAATCCCAATCTCCCAATTCATCCCACCCTCGCTTCCCCCGTTGGTAACCATAAGTCTGTTTTCTACATCTGTGACTCTGTTTCTGCTTTGCAAATAAGTTCATCTGTACCATTTTTCTAGATTCCACATGTAAATGATATTATACAATGTAACATTAACACTCATCCATTGTGAGATGTGGTCTGTAATCTTACATACCCAGGAAGCTGATTATAGTGAAGTGACATTGCATGACTTCTGAGGCAGGGTCATAAAGGGTGACCAGCTTTTACCTGGCTTGTATCTTAGGTGACATGTATCTTAGGAATCCTGAGTCTATACAGAAGAAATTTGCCATTGCTTAAGTGTCCATGCTGGAGAGATTATATACAGAGACCACACAGAGATAAAGAAAGATGACTGAGAGGCCCCCATTGTTCCAGTCCCCAGCTGCTTGAGTGTTCCCAGACCAGACACCTTCAGATGAATCCAGCCACTATATAATGCTGAGTGGAGCCAGAGAGCTGTCATTAACAAACCCTGCTCAGATTGTACATTCATCAGCAAAATAAATGTTTTAGCCACTAACTTTTGGAGTGGTTTGTTATGCAGCTCGAATAACTGTAATAGAATTCATACGATATTGTGCTATTTGATTACTAATTATGCTTTATTTGATTACTATCGGTCTTTACTATAATTATTTCTTTACATAGCCAGCTCCCATACATCATCCTTGAAATCAGGAGTTAATTTTGTATCGCCAATGTCCTGATAAATGCCTAGTATTCAGTAAAGATAATCACAGACCTCATTTAAGAGCATCCTTATAGAGAGAGAGTCAATATGAGGCGGTTCTGCCTCAGCTATCATTATGTAGTCTTAGTAACAAGGGTAAATAAGAGCAAGCTATAACAATTTATCTTCTAAGGTGGATGTATCTTAAGGATGATAAGAGGATCTTGCAACAGCAAAAGTTTGGAACTGTTATTCTTTTTTGTCTTCCATAAGTCTCTTCTTATACTTAGGCTTCTGTATT
Organism: Balaenoptera ricei; assembly: GCF_028023285.1. Taxonomy (NCBI): domain Eukaryota; kingdom Metazoa; phylum Chordata; class Mammalia; order Artiodactyla; family Balaenopteridae; genus Balaenoptera; species Balaenoptera ricei. The sequence continues at coordinate 38,392,905 of NC_082646.1, read as the reverse complement.
TCTAATATATAGGATAATTTACCTATTACAAGATGAACATGGAGGTGTAATGAATATCGTTACTAAGAAGCATATAGTAGAAGAAAATACTAATATATACCATGATTATTCAATAAATTGAATTAAATTGGATAAAAAGCAGGAAATAATGGATCTTTCATAGCCCTGAGATTCATTTTGTAATTCAACTGTCTGATTATTCAGTGACTAAAGCGACAAATCCAGCCTGTTAGTAATATTTCCTTTTCTTCTCTGATTCAAAGCCTACTTTTTTCCAACTAGGGTCTCAGTCATATTGAAAAGCAGCAGAACAATGCTGCCCCTGGTTCTTGCACAATTGCAGGAGCGGGCATTTAGGAAATAAGGAAAGCAATTCTTACTTGACTCTAAACTTATGATTTAGTGCTGGTGCCCTCTGAATGTACTAGATGTTCAAATGCTTGCCCTTTTACCGATTGCATGCTTTAGGGTTTCCTGAGAGATCTCTCTGACCTGAAGAATGTGAGGCATGCTCCATGTCCCACCCTTTGACCAGTCAATATCAGCATCCAGGAGTAAACCTTTATCTCTGCTTACTGAGTGTGCTTGTTAATTTTATGTGTCAGCTTGACTAGATGGTGGGGTGACTAGTTATTTGGTCAAACATTATTCTGGATGTTTCTGTGAGGGTGGTTTTGATTGAGATTAACTTTTGAATCAGTAAACTGAGTAAAGCAGATTACCCTCCCTGATGTGGGTGGGTCTCATCCAATCAGTTGAAGGCTTCAATATCACAAAAGGGCTGACTTTTCCCCAAGTAAGAGATAATTATTCCTGAATAATGGTTTTTGAACTAGCACTTTGACTTTGTCCCACCTTCATACTGGAACTGAATCATTGACTCTTCCTGATCTTGAACCTGTCAGCTTTTAGACTGGACCTACACCATCAACTCTTCTGCATCACAGGTCTTTGGACTCAGATTCTCAGACTGGAACTACACCCACTGGCTCTCCTGGGTCTCTGGATTATTGATGCACCTCACCCAGCAAATGCTGGAAATGCCCAGCCTCCACAATCATATGAGCCAATATCTTAAATCACATTATTTATCCATCTATCTATATCTATATCTGTATCTATATCTATATCTATCTCTCTCTATATAGATATATGTATATCCAATTGTTTTGTTCCTCTGGGATACACTGAGGATGCCTCTCTTCCTGAAGGAAGACCTCTTGAGTGAGGTCTTTTGAAGCCCACTCAAACCTATCTTCTGAAATCCCACTTGATTCAGGAGAAAGCATTCATCTTCACCTGTCAACAGTGGAAAATACAACTTCTTCTTGTTGTAGCCCTCTCTATCCACCCTCCCATCAGGGTGGATCCAGCCAGCCACTCTCCTTCAGATTTCTTTAGTCTGGAGTTAGTATCAAGAGTTCAGGATCCAAAAAATACAGGGTGTATATGTCAGGTTCTTTCAATAGTTCCTTCTCTATGTATAATTCTAGTCACTTGTCAGCACCAGAACTAGCAAAATTCTTCAAACATAAAACCAAGAGTGAGACCTGGCAAGGATCTCCCTGTGCTTTATGTTTCTCACCACTATAGGTAGAAGAGAGATTATGAATAAATCCTTAACAACTCTTGAGAAAATTTACCACTCCCAAGTTCTCTGATCAGTCTCCTTAAGATTAGTAATGGGCAAAAAGGAGATGGACAAATTTTGGGGTCTCACCTCATAGAAATTTATGCATAGATGATGTAGTATCTCTATTTGATTTCAACTATAGAGTCTTAGCTGAGCCTGGATAACAGGAAGCCTTCAAATTTAACATCCCCTTACCTATATAGAGAAAAAAAGTTAAAGATACAAACCAGGAATTGCTCTCTGAGGCAGAGATAAATGACTGTGAGAATTCAGAGGAAAGAAAGATAACTCATCTTAGAGAAAATAGGGGAAATGTGAAGGCTTTTAAGCTAGAATAAAAATAACAAGTGAAATTTTCACACATAGAATTGAAACATAATTATTTCATGATGAAGGACAGCATGATCGAGCCCAAAGTTAGAGAAGAGTAGAGTATTAGGAGAATTGCTAGTCATTCTTTCAACTGGGAGTATATGAATAGGGGTGCAAAATGTAAAAATGCAAACCTGTTAGATCAATCATCATTCCAGAGCACCTTATTAATCAGGGTAAGTAGTTGGATGTTTTGTGTGTAAGGGGTGTGTGTGTGTGTGTGTGTGTGTATAGAATGGAATCCAACTAAGGTTTGGGAGGCTGAGCAATACCATAATTAGAACTAATTTAAGGAGAGTAATCTGACAGCAAATGTAGAATTAAGAGTGCCTGAAAGACTGGCTTGTATTAGTGCTCACTCAACTGTCCATAATATATTCTATTACAAAGTGTTATATAGTAATTAAAAAGACTATTTCAATATTACCAAAAGAACATGTTCTAAAAAGTAATTCATAAGATAGCTATTTGTAAACTAATTTGTAAATTAGCTTTTCTTACGTGTAAACATTGTATTAATGAATGATAGAAGACTAGAAATGCCTCTTCCTTCTCATGTCCACCCCTAACAATGAAAAGAGAAATCCTATTCAACAAGGGATGATGAGGTGAGTCATTCCATTTATGTCCAAGTGTGAGTCTGTTGAAGTGACTCATGTCTCCTTATCATTACACCATGTCCATTATTTAGGAAGTTGTCTGCTTGATGCAAGAGAATGAACTTCCCAGGTACCTTTTATGTGTGGAAGTGTATCAGTGAGTAAGGAAAATTTAAATCCCATAGATATTTTGAGTAAGAAGAGATTTAATATGGGTAAAAAGAAACTTAACCAATGTGAAGGCTGAGAGAACAAAGGAGGACAAAGCAGTTTTCAGGAAGCTTGATAATGCAGAGAGTCAGGGGTGCCACCGCAAGGATTCCACCTGCCTGAAGTTCAAAAGAGCTGATTTTCATTGTTTTGGAGCTGCTGAAAGTCAACAATGATTTCAGCTACCTGCTTAGAGTAGCTTCCAGCAAATACTGTTTTCTCCAGTTCTCTAGTTGCTGTCTGTCTTAGTCAGTTTGGACTGTTATAACAAAATGCTATAGATCGGTTGCCTTGAACAACAGACATTTATTTCTCATAGTTCTTGGGGCTGTGAAGTTCAAGATCAAGGTGCTAGTCATTTCAGTTCCTCCTAAGAGCCCTCTTCTGGCTTGCCTTCTCTTTGTGTCCTCACATCCAGAGAAAGAGAGAAAGAAATCAATCTCTCTTCATCTTCTAATATATCCACCAATCCCATAATGAGCGCCACACCCTCATGACTTTATCAACCCTAATTAACTCCCAGGGTTCCCATCTCCACATTTGGTGTTAGGACCTAATTATATGAAGTTTCAGAGGATACAAATGTACAGTCCATAACACTGCCTTTCCAATTTTGTATAACGTCCATCACTAGTGAAATCTAACCAGATTACCTGCTGATGGGGAAGCCTGGAAAATCCTTTTATCTGAGGTATGGAGAAAAGCTTAGAAGTTCTGAGATGGTACCGAGGTTCAACTAATGATACCTCATACAATCTACTGATTTGGATACTTCAAATTCATGTATTTTATTTCATTCATATATAATATCCAAAAAAACAAACCAGTAAAAATAACAGTAAAAGGATGCCTGCTTCTACCACATTTATCCCATATTGATTTTACCACATGTATTCTACATTGTTCGGGAGGTCTTTGGCATTTCCATGGGGCAAGATACAAATAAAGGGTATGCAGAGTGCAGAGAATAAAGTAATTATTTCTATTTCAGACAGCATGATCATCTCAGAAGAAAATCTTCAGGAATACACAAAGCTATTTCTACAATTAATATGTGAATATAGCAAGGTCACAGGATACATGTTAATATAAAAATATTAATTGCATTTTGCAGAGTAGCAGTAAGCAATAGAAGACAGAATTAAAAAAAATAAGTGTGAAACAAAATAACATTTTAAATTCCATAAAATATTTATAAATAAATTTAACAAAGCACATGACAAATCTTGTCACTAAAAACTGCAGGATATTGCTGAAAGAAACTTAAAAATACATAAATAAATAGATATACACTTTGTCTATGGAATAGGACTCAACATTATATAAAATGTCACTTATTTTCAAACTGATATGGATATTCAATGCAATCTCAGCCAAAATTTCAGTATTTTTTTTCTTAAATACTATCTGAAAAATTGGTTCTAAAATTTATACTGAAATGTAAATGACCAAGAATATCCAAAGTGACCTTTAAAAGAAGACCATAGTTGGAGGACTTAACCTACCTGATTTGATTAAATATTTTTAAATTAGAATAATCAAGAGAGTGTGATAATGCCAAAAATATACATAACTGAAACACAACAGAGAACTCAGAAGTAGATTCTCACGTATTAGCTTTTAACAAAGATTTCAAATTTTCTTCTATAAATTTGCTAGAAAAGCTAGAAAGCATATTGAATAAACATGAAGATACAACTAATACCTCACACCATAAACAAAATATAATTCAAAATGGATAAGAGACCTAAAGATAAAAGGTAAAACTATTAAACATCTAAAAGAAAACAGAAAACATTTCAGCAGTCTTGAAATAGGCATTAAGCATTAAAAAATTGAATAAAATTAGACTTGAAAAAGTTAAAAACCTTTGATGTTCAAAAGACACCATTAAGGAAACATGGAAGCCACAGAAAGTAAGAAAATATTCTCAATACACATATGGGACAGAGAACTAGTATCTTGAATATATAAAGAATACTAACAAGTCCATAATAAAAACAAAAATATCCTGATACCAGAATGGGCACAGGATTGGAATAAATACTTCATTGCAATAGGTATAGAAATAGCAAAGGAAAAAAATGAGCATCTTTCATCATTAGAAAAATAGGGATTAAAACCATAAAATAATGATGAGATACAATTTCACATGCATTAAAATAACAAGAAAAAAAAAAAGAAAAAGAAAAAAGGAAAAGAAACGAGGAAAAGAAAAAGAAAAAAATACAAAAAGAAAAGAGAAAAACCTGACTACACCAGGTGTTGATGATGACGTGGAATAACTGGAACACTCAGTGCTTGTGCGAATGAGTGTTCACACTTGTAAAATAAGACAATCACTTTGGAAAACTGGCTGACAGTTTATTCAGAAGTTTAACACAAATCTACCATATAAAAGAGACATTTTACTCCTGGGTAGTGAACAAGAGAAATGAAAATACATGTCTGTATAAAGAATCACATGAATATATTGATAGATTTATTCACAATAGCTGAATAATGGGAACCAACCCAAATGTCCATCAACAGGTCAATAGATAAACATATTGAGTTGTACCCAGACAATGGAATGCTACTCAGAAATAAAAACTACAAACTACTGATGCAGCAACATGGATAAATCTAAAAATTATGCTGAGTGAAAGAAACTAGACACAAATTACATATTAAATGGTTACGTATATATATATATTTTTTTTCTCTTTTTTCTTCTTTTTTCTCTTTTTCTTACAGGCGCCCGGGGGTTCCCAACTCACCCCCGCCCCCCCCCCAGGGACGCGGGGCGCGCACGCGCGCGGCCCACGGCCCCTGCCCGCACCACGGCCGTCGGGTAGCCCCCTCCCGCCGGCCGCGGCGGGGAGGATCAGTGGCGCGCGGCACCCCGGCCCCGTGGCGGGGGGGCGGGGAAAGCGGAGTCTGGGGGAGAAGGGAGGGTCCTCCCGACTCCCCGCGGGCCCGACCGCCCCAACCCCAAGGCGGACGGGCGACCCGCCATGGGTCTTTAAACCACCGCGCCGAGAGGCGCTAGGTACCTGGAGAGGGGGAGGCGGGCGAGGCGAGGGAACGGAGCGCCCCACGCTCGCCGCCGCCCCGACACCCACCAACACGCTCTCCGCCCGCGGCCGCCCGCAACACGCGGGCCTCGGCGCTACCGGCCCGTGACGCGGGGCCCCGGCCGGGCGCCGGGCCGACCGCCACACGAGACACCACTGCCACCGCCCGACGACGCCCCCACCATGTCCCCGAAACCGGGCGGAGACCTCCCCCGTTCGCGCCCGCTCTTTTCTCCTTAACCCCAACCCCCCCACCGGGGCCCTTGTCCCGCACCCGAGTCCCGGGCCCCCTTCTCGCCACCGAGGGCGTAAGGGAGACTTCGACGGGAAGCGGGGGCGGGGGGGGCGAGCGGGCAGGGGGCACACGGGGGTGGGCGCGAAAGAGCGAGAGCGAGCCGGACGGATGACGGAGGAGAGGCCCCGGGCTCGGAGGACAGGCAGAGGCGCCCGGCAAGGGGGCGGAGGGCCCGGAGCGGAGGACCGACGACCGGGAGGGAACCGGTCCAGGGCCGGCGGCGGGAAGGCGACGGACGGGCGAGCGGCCCCACGGGGAGCCACCACCGCCACGCCACCCATCCCGAGACGCACCGGAGGCTCTGCGCGGGGGGCGGTCGCGAACGGGGGGGCGTGACCGGCGCCGGAGACGGAGGCGCGTGGGGGGGGGGGCTCGGCCCCCTCGGAACCCTCGGACCCAAACCTTGAGGGACGTGGCGGGGAGGTCGAGCGGGAGAGACGCGCTGGGAGATCACCATGACGGTCACGGGTACGCGGCGTGGTGACGGGCGGGGGTCGCCTCGGGCGGCCATACCGGGGGACGGTGTTGCCCCGGGGGGAGGCGCGGGAGGGGCAGACGGGCGGGTACGGTGAGGGAGGCGAGGAGCCGCCCTCCCAACGCGACCCCTTTCGGGCCAACCCCTTCTCGCTCTCCTCCCCCGCTGCGGAGGACCACCGACCCGACGGGCCGCCCGGGACGGCGGCGCCCTCGCGCGCGCGCGCACGCACGCACGCACCCGTCCGCGCGCGCGCGCGCGCCAGGTGCCAACTCCCGGTCGCCTCCCTCCCCGTGCTTTTCCCGTCCCGCGCTGCACGGGTGGAGAGGCTCGTTTGCGAGCGGGCGGGTCCACCGGTTACATATATAAGATTCTAGAAAAGGCAAACTAAAGTATACCAACCAACAGCAAACCAGTGGTTTCTCCACTTGTGGACAGAGGGAGAGATGAACTGCAAATGGGTATGAAAAATACTTTTGTTGTGATTAAACTTTTAAAAAATATTGGTTAGTGGGTATATGATTATAGTTTCATGGGTGATACAACTGCCAAAATGGATCAAATTGTACACTTTAAATGGATATAGGTGGCTTTATATACATTAGTCCTCAAAGTTCATTTCTAGAAAAAGCAACATTATATCCGTGCCTAACATAATGCTACTATCCGTTGAAAAAATGGATATAACTGCATTTCCTCCCATAAAGGGGAACTCCAATGGTCCATAAGTCCATGCATATATCGCAGTGATATTCATTCCTTGAATAGATTAGTCACAATTACACTTGAGATCCTTTAACTTAAAAACCAAATTATGGGGGGTAATCAACAATAGAACTTCTTCTGCTAGCTAGTAAGGAAAGAAGATGAGGGAGGAATTAGTTGACATATTTAAATATAGACAAGAAATCAAGGAAGAAAATTACACAGCTATTAAAGCAGTCACATTTGCATGTAGATATAGGGCAGTAGTTAGTACTTTTCTGTGACTACTCAACCCAATATTCCCTTTGCAGTCACCCAGCTTTTTTGCTGGTTGGGATACTTTTCCTAGTGGAATGATCTTTTCATTCTGAAAAGGTCTGAGGGTCTGGTTCATTACTAACCCTGCATTATTAAATTACTGTAGGATGTCTTTATAGCTTACCCTGGAATAGCAGAGTTTTAAGACAAGTGCTCTGACAATTCTCTAAGCCTAGGCTGAATCCTCTTTGTTCCATAGGTTAACCATCAATTCTATTTTCCTTTCATAATCAGGTTCAATCCCTCCAGTGAATAAAGTAACACTCTTCTTTGCATAATGGTTAAATGGTAAGATAAACCCAAAGAAGTCAGGTGGTAGCATTAGCTAACAGTCCGTGGGACCATTTTTCTACTAGGAACTAATACTTATTAACTAGAACATCTACATAGTATTATACGTTAAAAAAGGAAAAATTGAAGAAAACATAGAGTAATTAAAATAATTCAGAGATTTGACCAAAAAGGAGGAAATAACTAAGGAGTTTAAGAAAGAATATAGTAGAAAGGAAGAAAACCAGGAGTATATCTCATTACAAAAGCCAATGAAGAAATGTATTTCAAGAAGGAACAAGAGTCTAATGTGTGGAACAGTGCTCAGAGATTTGTTCAGATAAAAAAAGAGAAATGAAAGTCGTGGTGATTTGACATGTGGAAAGTGAGTGAGTGGTATGAACAGGAGTCAGCCTAAAGTAGGTTGAAAGCGAAAGGAAGCTATGGATGTGGAGAAAGCAAGTAGTGATTTTCGTAGGAAATACGTGGAAGGGATTAGGGAAGTGCTTGGAAAGCTTGGAAGAAAGGGATTTTTAAATAGTCAATAAATGTTTGTATGCAGCTGACTATGATATACTAGAGAGGAAGAAACAAATGATTAGGACAGAACAGAAATAAAATCTTGCCAAATTAAACTGGACTCTTTAAGCTTCTATATATTATATCTGCAGGCATAAAGGACATTTAACGTCAGTCAACATTTGAACAGTCTCTTTCCTCCTTCCCATTCCTGTGATCATTGAAAATCAGATTAAACTGCTAAAAATCTTATGTTTTGGTCCACCTGGTCCCTTCAATTCCACCTCCTCTGTTGCTTTCATGTGGTAATTGAGGCATCAAATTTTTGGTATTGCTGGGAGCCTTAAAGTCCTAGAATATTACCCCTACCACCCACTCCTAAAATATCTTATCTCCACTCCATGGGAATATTTTTTAATCTGGTATAAACTACTCTTTTAAACTTTTTCTTTTATAGTCATTTCATTCTCTGTTACTCAAAATCTATTTTCCTAGGCGTTTGGACACAAATCGAATCATAATCTCCTCAATGACTTTAAACATTTGTAAACAAAAGCCAGAAAGACAAGTGCTTACAGGCACCTCTGCCTTCTGCCAAGACAAAACTTTTCCCTAAGGCACAAAAATGACACTTCTCTAAGTATGGAAGAAAGAAACTGAAAAATATTTGGAGGAAATCAAAATGAAGTAAAACAACTCTCTCACATCTCAGTGTATTCTAATAAAAATAGATATAGATATAGACACAGACATAAATATATAGATATACCTCCAGGACCATAAGACAGGTCAGCTTCAAAATCTGCCCTTGAAGCTATTCGGCGTAATAGTTTTCTGTTTTTTACAAATACTTCGCCTTCACTTCTGTTGAGTCTCTATAACTCCAAATTATATTCACAATAGCTCCTTTATTAACATGTGAGAAAAACCCAGAACTAGGAACAGTGCAGTTTGAATGGTGCAAATGGGTATTTTTATTGAAATATATACTGTAAAAACAATAAAATTAAATGGTATTTTCTAATAAATGATCAGACATAAACTAAAGAAAAACCATTTTCAGGAAATTAAATATAAAACAAAAATGTTTCGTCATTTATTCATTTGATCTTTAAGTGCCTATACTGTACAGGGAGTGCACTGTGCTAGAAGCACAGTCATTTCTGACTTAAATTACTATTAAAAAGCCCAGTTACTGGCTGCTCCACTTCTTGCCAGAACCCCTAGTGGTGTAAATTTCTGAATTCAGTTTGTGGAACTCTGCTTGGCTAACTTACTCTCAAGCATTTAAAGTGGACTTTATTAAACACAGGTCACTTAATTAAATTAAAATAAAACATTTCATAGAGTGTTCTACCTATGTTTTCCTCTAAGAGTTTGATAGTGTCTGGCCTTACATTTAGGTCTTTAATCCATTTTGAGTTTATTTTTCTGTATGCTGTTAGGCAGTGTTCTAATTTCATTCTTTTACATGTAGCTGTCCAGTTTTCCCAGCACCACTTACTGAAGAGGCTGCCTTTTCTCCATTGTATATTCTTGCCTCCTTTATCAAAGATAAGGTCACCATATGTGTGCGGGTTTATCTCTGGGCTTTCTATCCTGTTGCATTGATCTATATTTCTGTTTTTGTGCCAGTACCATACTGTCTTGATGACTGTAGCTTTGTAGTATAGTCTGAAGTCCGGGAGCCTGATTCCTCCAGCTCCATTTTTCTTTCTCAAGATTGATTTGGCTATTCTGGGTCTTTTGTGTTTCCATACGAATTGTGAAATTTTTTGTTCTAGTTCTGTAAAAAATGCTGTTGGTACTTTGATAGGGATTGCACTGAATCTGTAGATTGCTTTGGGTACTATAGTCATTTTCACAATGTTGATTCTTCCAATCCAAGAACATGGTATATGTCTCCATCTGTTTGTATCATCTTTAATTTCTTTCATCAGTGTCTTACAGTTTTCTGCATACAGGTCTTTTGTCTCCTTAGGTAGGTTTATTCCTAGGTATTTTATTCTTTTTGTTGCAACGGTAAATAGGAGTGTTTCCTTAATTTCTCTTTCATATTTTTCATCATTAGTGTATAGGAATGCCAGAGATTTCTGTGCATTAATTTTGTATCCTGCTACTTTACCAAATTCACTGATTAGCTCTAGTAGTTTTCTGGTAGCATCTTTAGGATTCTCTATGTATAGTATCATGTCATCTGCAAACAATGCCAGTTTTACTTCTTCTTTTCCGATTTGGATTCCTTTTATTTCTTTTTCTTCTCTGACTGCTGTGGCTAAAACTTCTAAAACTAGTTAAATAATAGTAGTGAGAGTGGGCAACCTTGTCTTGTTCCTGATCTTAGTGGAATCACAGCAAGATCCTTTTTGACGCACCTCCTAGAGAAATGGAAATAAAAACAAAAATAAACAAATGGGACCTAATGAAACTTAAATGTTTTGCATAGCAAAGGAAACCATAATCAAGATGAAAAGACAACCCTCAAAATGGGAGAAAATATTTGCAAATGAAGCAACTGACAGAGAATTAATCTCAAAAATATACAAGCATCTCATGCAGCTCAATATCAAAAAACAAAAAACCCAATCCAAAAATGGGCAGAAGACCTAAATAGACATTTCTCCAAAGAAGATATACAGATTGCCAACAAATACATGAAAGGCTGCTCAACATCACTAATCATTAGAGAAATGCAAATCAAAACTACAATGAGGTATCACCTCACACTGGTCAGAATGGCCATCATCAAAAAATCTACAAATGATAAATGCTGGAGAGGGTGTGGAGAAAAGGGGATCCTCTTGAACTGTTTGTGGGAATGTAAATTGATACAGCCACTATGGAGAACAGTATTGAGTTTCCTTAAAAAACTAAAAATAGAACTAACGTATGACCCAGCAATTCCACTACTGGGCATATACCCTGAGAAAACATAATTCAAAAATAGTCATGTACCACAATGTTCATTGCAGCACTGTGTACAATAGCCAGGACATGGAAGCAACATGAGTGTCCATCGACAGATGAATGGATAAAGAAGATGTGGCACATATATACAATGGAATATGACTCAGCCATAAAAAGAAACGAAATTGAGTTATTTGTAGTGAGGTGGATGGACCTGGACACTGTCATAAAGAGTGAAGTAAGTCAGAAAGGAAAAACAAAATACCATATGCTAACACATATATTCGTAATGTAAAAAAAAAAAGGTTCAGAAGAACCTAGGGGTAGGACAGGAATAAAGACACAGATGCAGAGAATGGCCTTGAGGACACGGGGAGGGGGAAGGGTAAGCTGGGACGAAGTGAAAGAGTGGCATGGACATATATACACTACCAAATGTAAAATAGATAGCTAGTGGAAAGCAGCTGCATAGTATAGGGAGATCAGCTTGGTGCTTTGTGTGCAACTAGAGGGGTGGGATAGGGAGGGTGGGAGGGGGATGCAAGTGGGAGGAGCTGTGAGGATATATGTATGCATATAGGTGATTCCCTTGGTTATACAAAAACTGTACAGACACTAACACACAACTGTAAAGCAATTATATGCCAATAAAGGTGTTAAAAAATAAATTAAATAAATAATAAAATAAAGTAAAACATTTAATTAAATGCCATTAATCCATACTTGCACTCTGAGGTGATTTTATTACAATTTGAAATTTTTTCTAAATACAAAATTAGTAGATATATAAGTAATATAAATAAAAGACTGATTTATCCCCCTTGCAAACTGTGCTGAGTATTTGGCTAGAAGCTATGCCAGTGTTTAGCTTGATCTTCCCCCTTAAAAATAAACTAAAATTCTGGCACTTCAATTTTGCCTACATTGTTTAAGTTTACAGTAGTATAGAGCAAGATGGAGTGTAACATAAGAACAGTGGTAGACCCTCAGTCACTGGTCAACTTTTCTTCCCTTTTTATATCATGTTGGAATTTATCCTTAGGTTTCCTCTTCAGTGATCTTTATGAAAAAGGACATACTGTATTTTTTACACATTCACATTTTTGCAGTAAAGCACCTAGCACAGAAGAACAAAGCATCTTTTATAAATATTGTTAAAAATTTCTGGTTTCTTACTCTGAATGCAACTCTGTGAGAGAAGATTTAGACACACATACACACACACACACACACACACACACACACAGAAATAGGTATACACATTAGATTGGGGGTTTTTTTTTTCACCAGAAGAAAAATGATTAAAGAAATAAAAAGTATATTTTTATGAAAGTATTTTCATATTACTTTTGTTTTAATCATGAAAATAATTTTGACTAGCAAATAGTCCAGTTAGAAGGGTCAATGGCCACTTGTCCCACCAAATTTCCTTTTAAATACAGAATATGTTGTATGCTCACTATCTAAGCAAACACAGCAGTAGCTGCACTGTTTTATAATCGTCATTAAAGACAAAACTTTGACTTATATTCTGTCACATTAATACCCTGCTCCTCATAAATGATTTAACTATCTGGAATCAGAGACAAAGAGGTCCAATGTCAGTGCTTGAGCAACTGCATTTCCAATGACAGTCTTTCTTTTTTATAGTAAGTTATAAATGTACCTGTACAATGTATCCCGCAGTGCCCTTGTGCTTACTGACCAAAGCCCACCCCTCCCCCCCCACCCACTCCAGACACTGCACAAAGCATTTTCTTGTATGCAGCACATTTCATAATAACATTTTAAAGGAAAGAGGTGAAAGCAAGAATATTTTGAACAGCAAGTTTTCTTAATATCAAAAACAGAATATTTGGATTTTCTTAATTCAGTCATAATTGTCATAATTGAATCTCCTATGCATCATCTTGATATCTTAATTCTAATCAGAAATACAGGAGAATGTGAGCTTCACAAAAAAAAAATAATAACTTTCTAATTACAATAGAGCTTTAACTGGATTATCAGTTCCTCACGATCTCAGAAATTGGCTTAATTATGTTAGGAACTGAGAAGGAACTAAAGACTTAAGAAATGCTGGATCAAATAACAAAAATTAAGCTAATTCCATTCAATTTCAAGAGGGCAGAGTTAGAAAAGGAGGGAAAAAGAGTGATGAAGGAAACTTAACTGATTGATAACCTTCCAAATTATAAATATATGTTACATCTCAATAAAAAACTACCCTATAAACTAATCTTTTGCATATGAAATTTTAACATAAATTGTAGCAGACACTGTTGGTGCCCTATCCCATATCCTCTAGTCCTTACCACTTCAGTGCAACTGAACTTTGAACTTCTAGCTCTAGCATTTCTTTGTCTGAAGACTTTTTCATTTTACTTTTTTAATTGAAGTATAGTTCATTTACAATACTGTGTTAGTCTCAAGTGTACAGCAAAGTGATTCAGTTACGCATATATATATATAAATATACATATATATTACTTTTCAGATTCTTTTCCATTATAAGTTATTACAAGATATTGAATATAGTTCCATGTGCTATACAGTAGATCCTTGTTGATTATCTGTTTTATATATAGTAGTGTGTATCTGTTAATCCCAACCTCCTATCTTATCCCTCCCCTCCTTTCCCCTTTGGTAACCATAAGCTTGTTTTCTATGTCTATGAGTCTGTTTCTGTTTTGTAAATAAGTTCATTTGTATTATTTTTTCAGATTCAACATATATGTGATATCATACAATATTTGTCTTTCTCTGGCTTACTTTACTTAATATGATAATCTCTAGGTTCATCCATGTTGCTGCAAATCACAATATCTCATTCCTTTTTATGACTGAGTGGCTGAGTAATATTCCATTATATATATATCCATTATCTGTTGATGGACACTTAGTTTGCTTCTATGTCTTGGCTACTGTAAATAGTGCTGTTATGAACATTGGGGGTGCTTGTATCTTTTTGAATTAGATTTTTCATCTCTTCCAGATGTATGACCAGGAGTGGGATTGCTGGATCATATGGTAATTCTATTTTTAGTTTTCTTAAGGAACTTCTATACTGTTCTCCATAGTGGCTACATCAATTTACATTCCCACCAACAGTGTAGGAGGGTTCCCTTTTCTCCACACCCTCTCCAACATTTATTATCTGTAGACTTTTTGATGATGGCCATTCTGACTGGTGTGAAGTAATACCTCACTGTGGTTTTGATTTGCATTTCTCTAGTAATTAGCAATGTTGAGCATGTTTTCATGTGCCTGTTGGCCATCTGTATGCTGAAAACTTTCTCTTGATGCTGAACTCTGTTTGCCACATGCTCAGGATACCAATCATAATCTCTCCAATGGTTTTAAGCTTTGGTAAGCAGAATTCATAGTCAGTTGTCTGCAAGAACCTCTGCCTTCTGCAGAACAAATCGTCTCTATGGAAAGAAAGCAGACAATCTCCAGCCAATGACGGATGAAAGTTGGTTTATAAACTTCTCAGTTCTCTCATGCTTCAGGTGAGATAAATCCCAGCCAAGTGTTCCATGCTTTGCTCTTGGAGGTTTCCGTGCAGGATTAAGCTCCTGGTGCCCACAGTGGTAGGTGACATTGTAACACACCTTTTTATTGGCTGCCTTTCCTTGTCTCATTTTCCACTCCCTTATCAAAGTTTTCCTTCATCTCCTAAGCAAAACCCTTCCCTTGAATCTTTAATTCTGAAGATACCCAAACAAAAACACTGTTTTTTCATCTAATAACTTATTTTCTTATAGTTTTTGCACCAACACTAAATAAGGGCACATTTAAGGATAATTACTCTATCCCCTTCCCCAAAAACAGGAGGACAGAGAGAAGATAGGTGAAGACCAAAAGCAATGTTTTCTTTCTTAGCCCAAAGAAATCATCACAGCTGTCAAATACAGGCAAGTTATGAGTCAGAAAAAAATATTCTACTAAGGTGCTTTATTTTGTATGACTTGGAGTATTTTTAATTCCTCACTGAGTTGTTGCTGTTGTTGTTGTTTGTTTTAATGACTTATGGACTGATAGCTAAGAAGCTAGACTTTCAGTCCAAGATGTCAGAGAATTTACCTAGGAGACTGATCGTTCTTCCATCTCACTATGAAATCTCTATATCTATTAGTTTTTGTGTTCTAGGTTCCAAATCTTGAGATAGACTCTTAGTGTTACATGCAAATTTCTTTTTTTACTATTTTTTTAATTTTTATTTTATTTTGACATCTTTATTGGAGTATAATTGCTTTACAATGGTGTGTTAGTTTCTGCTTTATAACAAAGTGAATCAGTTATACCTATACATATGTTCCCATATCTCTTCCCTCTTGCATCTCCCTTCCTCCCACCCTCCCTATCCCACCCCTCTAGGTGATCACAAAGCACCGAGCTGATCTCCCTGTGCTATGCGGCTGCTTCCCACTAGCTATCTATTTTATGTTTGGTAGTGTATATATGTCCATGCCACTGTCTCACTTTGTCACAGCTTACCCTTCCCCCTCCCCATATCCTCAAGTCCATTCTCTAGTAGGTCTGTGTCTTTATTCCCATCTTGCCCCTAGGTTCTTCATGACCTTTTTTTTTTTTTTTCTTAAATTCCATATATATGTGTTAGCATACAGTATTTGTTTTTCTCTTTCTGAATTACTTCACTCTGTATGACAGATTCTTGGTCCATCCACCTTACTACAAATAACTCAATTTCATTTCTTTTTTCTGCTCAGTAATATTCCATTGTATATATGTGCCACATCTTCTATATCCATTCATCTGTAGATGGACACTTAGGTTGCTTCCATGTCCTGGCTATTGTAAATAGACCTGCAATGAACATTTTGGTACATGACTATTTTTGAGTTATGGTTTGCTCAGGGTATATGCCCAGTAGTGGGATTGCTGGGTCGTATGGTAGTTCTATTTTTAGTTTTTTAAGGAACCTCCATACTGTTCTCCATAGTGGCTGTATCAATTTACATTCCCACCAACAGTGCAAGAGGGTTCCCTTTTCTCCACACCCTTTTCAGCTTTTATTGTTTGTAGATTTTTTGATGATGGCCATTCTGACTGGTGTGAGATGATATTTCATTGTATTTTTAATTTGCATTTCTCTAATGATTAATGATGTTGAGCATTCTTCATGTGTTTGTGGGCAATCTGTATATCTTCTTTGGAGAAATGTCTATATAGGTCTTCTGCCCATGTTTGGATTGGGTTGTTTGTTTTTTTGATATTGAGCTGCAAGTGTTGCTTGTATGTTTTGGAGATTAGTCCTTTGTCAGTTGCGTCATTTGCAAATATTTTCTCCCATTCTGAGGGTTGTCTTTTCGTCTTGTTTATGGTTCCTTTTGCTGTGCAAAAGCTTTTAAGTTTCATTAGGTCCCATTTGTTTATTTGTGTTTTTATTTCCATTTCTCTAGGAGGTGGGTCAAAAAGGATCTTGTGGTGATTTATGTCATAGAGTGTTCTGCCTATGTCTTCCTCTAAGAGTTTGACCGTGTCTGGCCTTACATTTAGGTCTTTAATCCATTTTGAGTTTATTTTTGTGTATGGTGTTAGGGAGTGTTCTAATTTCATACTTTTACATGTACCTGTCCAGTTTTCCCAGCACCACTTATTGAAGTGGCTGTCTTTTCTCCACTGTATGTTCTTGCCTCCTTTATAAAAGATAAGGTGACAATATGTGCGTAGTTTATCTCTGGGCTTTCTATCCTGTTCCATTGATCTATATTTCTGTTTTTGTGCTAGTACCGTAGTGTCTTGATTACTGTAGCTTTGTAGTATAGTTTGGAGTCACGGAACCTGATTCCTCCAGCTCCATTTTTCGTTCTCAAGATTGCTTTGGTTATTCGAGGTATTTTGACTTTCCATACAAATTGTGAAATTTTTTTGTTCTAGTTCTGTGAAAAATGCCATTGGTAGTTTGATTGCATTGAATCTGTAGATTGCTTTGGGTTATAGAGTCATTTTCACAATGTTGATTCTTCCAATCCAAGAACATGGTATATCTCTCCATCTATTTGTATCATCTTTAATTTCTTTCATCAGTGTCTTATAATTTTCTGCATACAGGTCTTTTGTCTCCTTAGGTAGGTTTATTCCTAGATATTTTATTTTTTTTGTTGCAATGGTAAATGGGAGTGTTTTCTTAATTTCACTTTCAGATTTTTCATTATTAGTGTATAGGAATGCCAGAGATTTCTGTGCATTAATTTTGTATCCTGCTACTTTACCAAATTCATTGATTAGCTCTAGTAGTTTTCTGGTAGCATCTTTAGGATTCTCTATGTATAGTATCATGTCATCTGCAAACAGTGACAGCCTTGCTTCTTCTTTTCTGATTTGGATTCCTTTTATTTCTTTTCTTCTCTGATTGCTGTGGTTAAAACTTCTAAAACTATGTTGAATAATAGTGGTGAGAGTGGGCAACCTTGTCGTTTTCCTGATCTTAGTGGAAATGTTTTCAGTTTTTCACCATTGAGGATGATGTTGGCTGTGGGTTTGTCATATATGGCCTTTATTATGTTGAGGAAAGTTCCTTCTATGCCTACTTTCTGGAGGGTTTATATCATAAATTGGTGTTGAATTTTGTCAAAAGCTTTCTCTGCATCAATTGAGATGATCATATGGTTTTTCTCCTTCAATTTGTTAATATGGTGTATCACATTGATTGATTTGCGTATATTGAAGAATCCTTGCATTCCTGGGGTAAACCCCACTTGATCTTGGTGTATGATCCTTTTAATTTGCTGTTGGATTCGGTTTGCTAGTATTTTGTTGAGGAGTTTTGCATCTATGTTCATCAGTGTTACTGGCCTGTAGTTTTCTTTCTTTGTGACATCTTTGTCTGGTTTTGGTATCAGGGTGATGTTGGCCTCGTAGAATGAGTTTGGGAGTGTTCCTCCCTCTGCTCTATTTTGGAAAAGTTTGAGAAGGATAGGTGTTAGCGCTCTTCTCTAAATGTTTGATAGAATTCGCCTGTGAAGCCATCTGGTCTTGGGCTTTTGTTTGTTGGAAGATTTTTAATTACAGTTTCAATTTCAGTGCTTGTGAATGGTCTGTTCATCTTTTCTATTTCTTCCCGGTTCAGTCTCGGAAGGTTGTGCATTTCTAAGAATTTGTCCATTTCTTCCAGGTTGTCAATTTTATTGGCATAGAGTTGCTTGTAGTAATCTCTTATGATCCTTTGTATTTCTGCAGTGTCAGTTGTTACTTCTCCTTTTTCTTTTCTAAATCTATTGTTTTGAGTCTTCTCCCATTTTTTCTTGATGAGTCTGGCTAATGGTTAATCAATTTTGTTTATCTTCTCAAAGAGCCAGCTTTTAGTTTTATTGACCTTTGCTATTGTTTCCTTCATTTCTTTTTCGTTTATTTCTGATCTGATCTTTATGATTTCTTTCCTTCTGATAACTTTGGTGTTTTTTTGTTCTTCTTTCTCTAATTGCTGTTGGTGTAAGGTTAGGTTGTTTATTTGAGATGTTTCTTTCTTTCTTGAGGTAGGATTTTATTGCTATAAACTTCCCCCTTAAAACTGCTTTTGCTGCATCCCATAGGTTATGGGTCATCATGTTTTCATCGTCATTTGTTTCTAGGTATTTTTTGATTCCCTCTTTGATTTCTTCAGTGATCTCTTGGTTATTAAGTAGTGTATTGTTTAGCCTCCATATGTTTGTATTTTTTACAGATTTTTTCCTGTAATTGATATCTAGTCTCATAGTGTTGTGGTCAGAAAAGATACTTGATACGATTTCAATTTTCTTAAATTTACCAAGGCTTGATTTGTGACCCAAGATTTGATCTATGCTCGAGAATGTTCCATGAGCACTTGAGAAGAATATGTAGTCTGTTGTTTTTGGATGGAATGTCCTATAAATATCAATGAAGTCCACCTTGTTTAGTGTATCATTTAAAGCTTGTGTTTCCTTATTTATTTTCATTTTGGATGATCTCTCTATTGGTGAAATTGGGGTGGTAAAGTACCCTACTATGATTGTGTTACTGTTGATTTCCCCTTATATGGCTGTTAATATTTGCCTTATGTACTGAGGTGCTCCTATGTTGGGTGCATAAATATTTACAATTGTTATATCTTCTTCTTGGATCGATCCCTTTATCATTATGTAGTGTCCTTCTTTCTCTCTTGTAAGTCTTTATTTTAAAGTCTATTTTGTCTGGCATAAGAATTGCTACTCCAGCTTTCTTTTGATTTCCATTTGCATGGAATATCTTTTTCCATCCCCTCACTTTCAGTCTGTATGTGTCCCTAGGTCTGAAGTGGGTCTCTTGTAGACAGCATATATATGGGTCTTGTTTTTGTATCCATTCCCCCAGTCGATGTGTTTTGGTTGGAGCATTTAATTCATTTACATTTAAGGTAATTATCGATATGTATGTTCGTATTCCCATTTTCTTAATTGTTTTGGGTTTGTTATTGTAGGTCTTTTCCTTCTCTTGTGTTTCCTGCCTAGAGAAGTTCCTTTAGCATTTGTTGTAAAGCTGGTTTGGTGGTGCTGAATTCTCTTAGCTTTTGCTTGTCTGTAAAGTTTTTAATTTCTCCATCAAATCTGAATGAGATCCTTGTCAGGTAGAGTAATCTTGGTTGTAGGTTTTTCTCCTTCATCATTTTAAATATGTCCTGCCACTCCCTTCTGGCTTGCAGAGTTTCTGCTGAAAGATCAGCTGTTAACCTTATGGGGATTCCCTTGTGTGTTATTTCTTGTTTTTCCCTTTTTGCTTTTAATATTTTTTCTTTGTATTTCATTTTTGATAGTTTGATTAATATGTGTCTTGGTGTGTTTCTCCTTGGATTTATCCTGCATGGGACTCTGTGTGCTTCCTAGTCTTGATAAACTATTTCTTTTCCCATTTTAGGGAAGTTTTCAACTATAATCTCTTCAAATATTTTCTCAGTCCCTTTCTTTTTCTCTTCTTCTTCTGGAACCCCTATAATTCGAATGTTGGCGCGTTTAATGTTGTCCCAGAGGTCTCTGAGACTGTCCTCAGTTCTTTTCATTCTTTTTTCTTTATTCTGCTCTGCAGTAGTCATTTCCACTTTTTTTTCTTCCAGGTCAGTTATCCGTTCTTCTGCCTCAGTTATTCTGCTATTGATCCCTTCTAGGGAATTTTTAATTTCATTTACTATGTTGTTCATCATTGTTTGTTTGCTGTTTAGTTCTTCTAGGTCCTTGTTAAAAGTTTCTTGTATTTTCTCTATTCTGTTTCCAAGATTTTGGATCATCTTTACTATCATTATTCTGAATTCTTTTGCAGGTAGACTGCCTATTTCCTTTTCATTTGTTAGGTCTGGCGGGTTTTTACCTTGCTCCTTCAACTGCTGTGTGTTTTTCTGTCTTCTCATTTTGCTTAACTTACTGTGTTTGGGGTCTCCTTTTTGCAGGCTGCAGGTTCGTAGGTCCTATTGTTTTTCGTGTCTGTCCCCAGTGGCTAAGGTTGGTTCAGTGGGTTGTGTAGGCTTCCTGGTGGAGGGGACTAGTGCCTGTGCTCTGGTGGATGAGGCTGGATCTTGTCTTTCTGGTGGGCAGGTCCACATCTGGTGGTGTGTTTTGGGGTGTCTGTGGCCTTATTATGATTTTAGGCACCTCTGTGCTAATGGATGGGGTTTTGTTCCTGTCTTGCTAGTTGTTTGGCATAGGGTGTCCAGCACTGTAGCTTCCTGGTCGTTGAGTGAAGCTGGGTCTTGGCATTGAGATGGAGATCTCCGAGAGATTTTCGCCGTTTGATATTACATGGAGCTGGGAAGTCTGTTGTGGACCAGTGTCCTGAAGTTGGCTCTCCCACCTCAGAGGCACAGCCCTGATGCCTGGCTGGAGCACCAAGAGCCTTTCATCCACACAGCTCAGAACAAAAGGGAGAAAAAGTAGAAACAAAGAAAAAAAAACATAAAAGAAAATGAAGTGAAATAAAAGAAAATCGTTATTAAAATAAAAAATAAAAAAAATAATTATTAAGAAAAATTTTTTAAAAATTAAAAAAAGAAAAAACCCAAAATGGACAGACAGAACCCTAAGACAAATGGTAAAAGCAAAGCTATGCAGACAAAATCACACACAGAAGCATACACATACACACTCACAAAAAGAGAAAAAGGGGAAATAAAATATATCTTTTCTCCTAAAGTCCACCTCCTCAATTTGGGATGATTCGTTGTCTATTCAGGTATTCCACAGATGCAGGGTACATCAAGTTGGTTGTGGAGATTTAATCTGCTGCTCCTGAAGCTGCTGGGAGAAATTTCCCTTTCTCTTCTTTGTTCGCACAGCTCCCGGGGTTCAGCTTTGGATTTGGACCCGTCTCTGCGTGTAGGTCACCTGAGGGCATCTGTTCTTCGCTCAGACAGGACGGGGTTAAAGGAGCAGCTGATTTGAGGGCTCTGGCTCACTCAGGCCGGGGGAAGGGAGGGGTACGGATGCGGGGTGAGCCTGCGGCGGCAGAGGCCAGAATGATGTTGCAACAGCCTGAGGCACACCGTGTGTTCTCCCAGTGACGTTGTCCCTGGATCACGGGACCCTGGCAGTGGCGGGCTGCAGAGGCTCCCAGGAGGGGAGGTGTAGAGAGTGACCTGTGCTTGCACACAGGCTTCTTGGTGGCAGCAGCAGCAGCCTTAGTGTCCCATGCCCTTCTCTGGGGTCCGTGCTGATAGCCATGCTCACGCCCGTCTCTGGAGCTCCTTTAAGTGGCGCTCTTAACGTCCTCTCCTCGCGCACCAGGAGACAAAGAGGGAAGAAAAAGTCTCTTGCCTCTTCGGCAGCTCCAGACTTTTTCCTGTACTCCCTCCCGGCTAGCTGTGGTGCACTAACCCCTTTAGGCCGTGTTCACGCCGCCAACCCCAGTCCTCTCCCTGGGATCTGACCGAAGCCCGAGCCTCAGCTCCCAGCCCCTGCCCACCCCAGCAGGTGAGTAGACAAGCCTCTCAGGCTGGTGAGTGCTGGTTGGCACTGATCCTCCGTGCGGGAATCTCTCCGCTTTGCCCTCCGCACCCCTGTGGCTGCGCTCTCCTCCGCAGCTCCGAAGCTCCCCCACTCCGCC
The DNA here is from genome assembly GCF_028023285.1 of Balaenoptera ricei. Taxonomy (NCBI): domain Eukaryota; kingdom Metazoa; phylum Chordata; class Mammalia; order Artiodactyla; family Balaenopteridae; genus Balaenoptera; species Balaenoptera ricei. Next base: position 38,370,494 of record NC_082646.1, on the reverse strand, counting down.
ATCCGCTGTCTCCGCCCGCAAAGGGGCTTCCTAGTGTGTGGAAACCCTTCCTCCTTCTACAGCTCCCTCCCTGTGGTGCAGGTCCCATCCCTATTCTTTTGTCTCTGTTTTTTTCTTTTTTCTTTTGCCCTACCCATGTACGTGGGGAGTTTCTTGCCTTTTGGGAGGTCTGAGGTCTTCTGCCAGTGTTCAGTAGGTGTTCTATAGGAGCTGTTCCACATGTAGATGCATTTCTGATGTATTTGTGGAGAGGAAGGTGATCTCTGCGTCTTACTCTTCCGCCATCTTGAAGCTCTTCCCCATATGTAACTTTCTTAAGGGAACTGTAGCCATATGTGATTATTATTTATTTTCTTTATCAAAAATCCTCTTTTTTTGGTCATCGGACTTAGCTATTTAACCCAGGCTATGGACTAGCCTATATATGTTAATTATGGCTTAAAAATTACTAAAATTCTCCTGCTTTGTATGTATGCACACACACATTTTACACAAATCTACACAAAAATATTTTAGTTATTATAAACAAACTAAGCTAATGGTGATCCTTGTTGTGTGCAAAAGAACATGGTATTGCATTTCTACCTGTGAAGGCATCTTACAAGGTCATGCTGGACTGGGATTTATACCACATTCAATCAGAAACAGTAAGCAGCAAGGGGTAAAAGCTCAAGTTCATTCTTGTGACAAATTTAGTCCTAATATTTTTTCTGCCTGGTATTAGTTGTGTATCTTGGGCAAGCTATTTAACATATTTTTTCTTCAATTCCTTCATCAGTAAAACAAAGGTATTAAATTTTGTACAACAAGAGTTAACTTAAATATTACAATAAAATACTTAGCACAGTGGCCAGGATTAGCATTGTCCAATAAGGGTGAGTTATCAGCACCACTACTAAAAGTAATAATAATAAAATGACAATTACAAGCATTTTCTTGTTAACAACTAAAACATATGTGATGACCAAATGCACTTGCTTTGCCACCAGAATCCCACATGGCAAGCACATACTTTTCCAAAATCTTCATTGAGTGTTGAGATACACAGTGGACTGAAGGGGGAAAAAATCTCATGTTTAAGCAGTTTAGTTTCCCTGGCCTCATGTATATGAAATGTTGTACGGTAATTAATCCAGCCAAGCTTTCCATTAACTTCTATTAAGATCCCAGATAAAGCATTTTTTCTCAAGTTTGAATGACATTGCATATGTCTGCTAATTTAAGTATGGGTGGCAAATGTTCAAAATGATGGAGTCTTTGTCATTATTTTGATAAGAGATACAAAGAGCCTTCCTACAAAAGCCTCCCTCCCCTCCTTCTTCAGCAAGCATCAACTCAGGAAGACATTTTTTTAAACATTAATTTGATGCTTTCTAAACACAGTGAGGATACAAAATGAAAATCCTTTTAATTATTTCTACCCTCAAAGCCCAAACACAATAAAAATGTAGTGGCAGGGGGAATCAAGCACCAGAAAAATGATTACTTGAAGACAACATCGACTTTTATTTGCTTATTCCCAAATCGTCTGTATTGAGCAAAAAACTCAATAGCATAAAGCATTCAGTGGAATCTTTCATAAAAGACTCACATGTATAGGGGATTGTTGGCCTCATTAATAAGTGACAACCAGACATACTTTTATGTTGTAGCTACCTTTGTGAGACTTCCCTTGCTCTCAGGATATGTGTGTTGAATTACTTATAAGGATTTAATCACACATCAAGGAATGCAACATGGGGTCTACTAGATTTGTAGTAAACCGCTGACATTGATTGCTTAAACATTTGTCAGCATTTTAAATAATTGAGCCCCTTCTAATATTTTGTTTTTCAATAATATGTGAATTCTAGCATATCTTAATTCCTCCACCCCTGTAATGAGAGGAAACTACAGGTTCATTTGAGTATACTGTTATGAAACAGGAGCCACAGTGTGGAATTAAGAGTTATATAAGTGATGAATTGGTTAAAGGATTGTTTGTTTGATGTTACATTGACTAGAAAAAATGTATATATTTTTAGTTTATTTGAATAAGCTTCTTCACCCTTTAAAAATAAAATAAAAAGCTATCACTTCACTTTGCTTTCTGCTCTGCATATCATGTTATTTAAAATTTTCCTTCACTATAAAATTTGTGGAAAAAGGATCCAGATTTGTTGTTTCAACTTCTCCATAAATTTGCTCCTCAGTCTTCAGTGTTCAGCTTTCTATTTTTTCCTTACTATTTTGCTGATACTGTTTGTGATAAGATTACCAATGACTGCTGGATTGTAAATCTAGTAGAAACATATCAGATCTTGTGTTATTTGACCTCTGTGCACCATTAAGCCTACTAGCCATTTTCTTCTTGATCTCCTTCCATACTCTTTGTGACCTTATTTTCTTGGCATTTTTTTTGACCTTTATATTATACCTGCTTATTTGTTCTTTTCTTCTATTGCTCAATTAAATCAATGGATCTCAAGTTTTATTATCCATTATATCACTTGTAATGCTTATTTTAAAAAAGTTTTTTAAGTAGATTCTTGAGCCCCATCATCAAAGTAGATCTGAGGAATATTTCAGGAGCCTGAATCTTCAAAACAATAGAACAGATGATTCTAGTGCATTGTGTTCATTGTTAGGGTCACCTAGCATTCCACCGGTATTCTTATTTACCTTAATTGTATTGACTCACTTTATTTGCTCTCAGTCACCATGTTTTCTATTGTATCTAAAATTTCAGACTGAGAGTTCCAAAGGTTAACAGACACCTTTACATGACTATTCCATAGGTACCTCAACCAAATATGTTCAAAGTATGTATATCTTTTATTACTCCTCAAATCTATGTATCCTTTTGTTGGATTTATTTTTGTTGATTCATCATTAATCATTTGAGCAAAATGTCTTAAGTATAATCCTAGTTTCTTCATTCTTTTCCTAAGCCCCAAACTTCATCCACTATCACTCCCTCCACCAATTACCTAGTTATTTATAAATCTTTACTCAGAGAAAGCAGGGAAAATTAAAATAGAATTAAAAAGTAGCACATATTTTCTCAACTTGGGGTCAAAATTCTGAATTTCTTCTTACTGAAAGACCCAGTCTGTGGGAATTTTTGTCCCATTCATTCAACCATCAGAGTATTGTATTTTCTATTCTTCAGCCAAGTCAATATTATCTTTATTAAGACAATTTTTAAACACTTAAATGAGACATTTCTCAGTAGTCTTCATTTACGTGAAATAAGGTCTATAGAAGGCTTAACTGTGTCTCTCTCTCTCTTGGGGTGGAATAGAAATTATCTTGGGCATCATGTTATTTTATTAGAGAGAAAATATTTTAAGTAATTGATTTTTATCCATGAAAATCATTATTTTCAACGAAACTGATGTTTCCTATATATTAAACTCACAACTATCTTTCATAATTTGCACAAATACAATTTTTCTGGGTTAACATGTTGATTTTGATAATGAAATTTATTATAAAGGAAGTAACACGTATTTTCTATATCTATACACTTGAATTGCAATGGAGTAGAAAAGTTCAGTGTAGAAATAACCACACATATCATATTTAATTTTATGATAAATTTTAATTTAATTTAATATTTTTTCCTCATTGATACCATAAAATTGTCTTCTATTCCCTTAAACGTTAATCATTTCCTGATGTTGAGTTAAACAGTGGTTTGCGGTGAAGATTATTTATTCAAAAGTAGATTTTTTTCAAAAAATTTCTTTACAGAGAACATTTTTTTCTTCATTTGAAAAATGTAGAAACATGGTCAAGAACAATAGGTATTTCCTGTAGCAAACTGTATCTTTTATACCATGATCAAGTGTGTACTTTATGAAAATGTTTTCCAGTGTTTATCAAAGTTACCTTATATATTTTCCCAGTGCCAGAAAAAAATAAAATGATAATGGGATCATTTTAGTGTAACTGGAGTAGCCACCATGCCATCTGCTGCCTATGTCTGAAATGAATATAATACTGGTGCTGCCTTCTTGAGTCCCAACATTATGTCCATTCTCCTGTCAGAAAAAAAAAAAAAAATTAATTCATCTATAGAGTTTTTTTGACAAGTTCAGTCAATTTTATTAACCTTTACTATTTAATTTTCCCAAATATTTGTCTTAGTTTGATTTGGAGGAGGAAATGAATATAAATATTTATGTGTCTTCTGTCAATGTCACTTTAAGACACTAAAGAGTTAGAGGTGCATTTTGCTTTCATTAAAAGATACTTAAAGCCAAGCTGTTATATCTACAAGTATTAAGTTAGGTGATTTCAACCAGTAGTTTTCTCTATATTCTCTTTTCTATTATGACATCTGCTTTTTTTATTATAAATGTGACCCTCAGTTTTAGCACTGATGCTTATGACCTAATATTAGCCCAAACCAGTATTTTTGCCTAGTGGATTGAGTCTTCAGTTTACGCCATGATTATTTGGTTGTACAACATCAGTTTCTGATATTCTTTGTTCTTTATATCTCAGAGAGAGATCCATAGATAAATTCTTCAGGACTAATGAATTGTTAGTATGAATATGTGTATGTGTGTGTGTATAATTTTGTATCTTTTAGTGAAAATTAAAAAAAATAATGAGTGTATTCTCTCTTCATGACCAGTAGTATGACAAATATAGATATCAGATTTTAGTGCCAACATTTGCCTTTGTGTTTATAATTGTAACATCATCAGATAAAACAAAATGCTGTCTAGCACAATATTTCAGTAGATGATTCACAATAATTTGAATATAGGAAAAAAGTGGTAGAATTGAACCATAACATGGTACATTGTAATATATTTAAATTGAATTCAAAAGATTGTTCAAGGTAGTAAGGTCCAAATATAATCCATCATGTCAAGATAAAAATAACCACATAAAAATAAGAAACTATAAAAACATACAAATTGTTATTTTTAATACATCTGATATTCATGATATATTTTCAGTAAAAGAGCATTGTTTGTCAAAATATTAATTTTGTTAACTTCAATTTTATTTTATTTTCTTACCTTTTGATGCATGATTCATTGATTAAAAGAGTATATATTTAGCATAAATCATGTAACATCAGTCATCAAGTCAAACATTCTGCTAGTTTCCTTAGTTTCTATCGGGGTTATTTTATCTGATCACATTTATAAGGTAAAACCTCACCACGTCTGGCATTTACACACACTACCAGTGGATTCACATAACTGATATACATATAAAATCTATGTGACATGCTGACCACAGCAAAAGAATGCACACCTGTCAAACGGTCTTTTTAATATAGGCTAGTAAAGCCATTTGTAAAACACATGTAATCTTTTTCTATAAGTTAAATCATATCTAGAAATCTGTTGCATAAATTGCATTTCCAAAGCTTACAATAGACTAGCCAGGTCTCAGCTCTCCTGGGCAACCACACTGCCTACTTACTTTATTATTGCAGACTGTCCTTTCACATTAAATGCACAACACTACCAATTAAAACTGAGGTCAGATAGAAATCACATAAAGTACATCTACACCATGATTGTCCTGAAACATTAAATCAACTTTTAAACCCTCTCCAATAATAACTAGGTTTTAGAACATACTTCATGGAATGTTCTTCATGTATCATAGCAGCTCATACCTATGATAGAACAAGCTCTCAGTTTTTACTTTCTTTCTTTTACATTTCAGTATTTACAGAGAAACAGGTACATTTTGTTTGTTTGTTTTGTTTTTTCTTTCTGTTTTTTCCTTCTTCAGAGTTCTCAAATTGCTGACTGAATCACAGCATAGTTGAGTACCACAGGTCAACATGTACCTTAAACATTGAGATCTAGCAGTATCTGGCTGACCAGATTGAGATATCCCCTTCCAGCCTGTGAACACTTCTTCATTTCAGTCTATTTCTGGCAGCTGAGAAGTGCATTAACAGAAAAATTCAGTGTCTTGTTACTAGAGATTTCGACGTATGCTTGTTTGCAAGCATATGTGTTCACAGTCTGTATTTTGATTTTCTTTTAAGAGGTTTTACCCTAGAATACAAGTTCTTTCTTCCTACACTATTTCAACTCTAAAAGCTAACTTGAATGTATAATGTAATTAATTAATAAACTTATATGACATCATTTTTAATTTTTCTTCTTCCAGTTTTATTGATGTAAAATTGACATACAACACTGTGTAAGATTAAGGTGTACAGCATAATTATTTGACTTAAGACATCATGCAATGATTATCACAGTAAATTTACTGAACATTTATCATCTCATTTAGATAAAATAGACAGATATAAAATTAAAGAGAGAAAAAATATTTCCTTGTGATGATAACTCTTAGGATTTACTCTCTTAACACCTTTCATACATAACATATAACAGCGTTAATTATATTTACCATGTTGTAAATTACATGCCTCATACTTATTTATCTTATAACTGGAAGTATATACCATTTTCCAAACGATCACATGAATATTTTGGACAAATAAATGACAAATTCCCACTGCAGTAAGTAAAGACATATTTTCTTAACAAGAATCACTAAAGGGACAAGGAGTAGAGGATGGGGAATTGGTTACCTTCAAAGTGCCTAAAATCTGGTTGACCTCTAAAGAAAAAAAGGTCATATTAAATTGGCTTTTTACTATTTCAGATGAACAATGTTAGTATTGGAAAATGAGAGAAGCTGTATAGAGTAGCAACAGCTCCTTATGTCTGACTTTCTATAAAAAGAAGTAGCTATGTCTCGAGGTGAGAGTCCATCCAAACTTAGTAAATGCATTTTCTTATTTTAGTATACCTCCTATATATATTATTCTCATGTACAGATTCAGAAACAAGTTATACTACAATATATGTCCAGAAAAGAACATGTACAGATATCAGAGTCCATCTACTATTTTTGAGCCAAACTCAAAACTCAAGAAGATCACATCTTCATTTAGAGGGAGGATGCAGAGTTAATGTCCAGCAATCTCCAAGCATTACTGTCCACAGGTATCCAACTAAAGGTCCTTATCCCACAATTCATCCCTGAACTGACTTAACACATTTATCAGAATGGTCTGTGGATTACAATAAAAATCTGTTTCCCCATAATAACAAAATCAGAACAAATGCAAATATTATTATCATCAAGAAAAGAAATTTAGTTAATATATGAAAAAGGTAAAAGAAAGTTTAGTGGATTAGGGACTGAAATCCGTTATTTTGCTGTTAACCAGAAACATTCCTAAAGGAGATTAAAATAAATCATTTAATAAAAGATTAGATATGACAAATACAAATGATAATGACAACAAGAAGGGATGATCATTAATAATAATAATAATAAAAAACCCTCATACCTACAAATGGCCTGTGGGACAATATTATCAGCTCTAACCTACATGTAATTGAAGTCTGAGAAGGAGAGGTGAGAGAAAGTGGCAGAGAGACTATTACAATAGAAAAATAATAGCTTTTATTCTGTCTAGCATATAAGGAGCTTAGAAGTCACTGCTCCATCCTTAAAAGTAAAAAGGTAAATCAACTGAAAATCAGCAATACTTCTTAGATCTGGCAAACACATGAGTTTCCAGGGAAAACTGCTGTCCCCCAAATTGGCAGAGAAATACGGGAGGATACAGATAATCATAACTTAGGATAGTTGAGGAGCAAGGAGCAGAGGAAACTTCTATGGGAACTAGTGCCAGAGTAGGGAAATCTAAACTGTAGCTAACAAATGATGAAAGAGAAAAGACACAAATTACTAATACTAGAAATGAAAAAAGGGGACATCACTGCAGATCCTACATACTTAAAAGGATAGTAAAGAAATAATATGAACAACTTTATTCCTATAAATTTAATAAACTAGATAAAATGGGCCAATTCCCTGAAATATACAATCTGCTAAAACTCAAGAAGAAAGAGACATGGGCCTATATCTCAAAAAATTGAATCAATAATTAATAATCTTCCAAAACAGAAAGTGTCAGGCCTAGATGGGTTCATTGGTGAATTCTACCAAGCATTTAAGGAAGTAATTATACAAATTCTTTACAAAATCTTTCAGAAAATAAAATCAGAGAGAATACTTCCTGACCCATTCTATGAGGCCAACATTACCCTAATACAAATACCAGATGAAAACATTACAAGAAAGGAAAACTACAGACCAGTACCCACATGAACATAGATGCAAAAATCTTCAACAAAATATTAGCAAATCAAATCCAATGGTGATAAAAATTATACACCACAACCAATTGGAATTTACCCCAGATATGCAAGCTTCATTCAACATTCAAAAATTAATTAATGTAATCCCTCACCTTGACACACTAAAGAAAAAAAGCATGTGATTATATCGACAGATGAATAAAAAGCATTTGACAAAATCCAACATCTATTTATGATAAAAACTGAGCAAACTAGGAATAGAGGAGACCTCCCACACTTGATAAAGGACATCTACATAAAACCTACAGCAAACATTCTTAATGGTTAGACATTCAAAGTGTTCCTTCTAAGATCAGGAACACAGGAAAAAATTTCCCTCTTACCACTGTTTTGCAACATTGCACTCATCTCCTAGCTAACGCAGTAAGAAAAGAAAAGGAAATAAAAACTGTACAGATTGAAAAGAAAGAAGTAGGTTACAGGAGGGGCGGGGGAGGAGGAATAAATTGGGAGATTGGGATTGACATATACACACTACTATAAATAAAATAGATTAGTATTAAGGACCTACTGTAGAGCACAGGGAACTCTTCTCAATACTCTGTAATGACCCATATGGGGAAAGAATCTAAAAAAGAGTGGCTATACCTATATGTATAACTGATTCACTTTGCTGTGCAGCAGAAACTAATACAACATTGTAAATCAACTATACTCCAATATTTTTTTTAAAAAAAGAAAGAGGAAACAATACAGAAAATAGGAAGAAAAAAAAAGAAAGAAAACTGTCTTTGTTTGCAGATGTCATGATTGTCTATGTAGAAAATCCAAAAAAAAAAAAAAAGACAACAAAACTCCTGGAGCTAATAGGTGATTATATCAAGTTTGTAGTATACAAGGTTAATATACAAAAGTCAATCCTTTCCTATATATCAACAATGAACAAGAGGAACTTGAAATTTAAAACACATTCCCATTTACTTTAGAACCCCCAGAAATGAGATATTAGGTATAATCTAACAAAACATGTAAGATCTATGTGAAGAAAAATATAAGACTTGATGAAGGATATCAAAAGAGAACCAAATAAATGGAGAGATATTCCATGCTTTAGATAGGAAGAATTAACATTACTAAGGTGTCAGTTCTTCTCAAATCGGTCTATAAATTCAATACAATCCCAATTAAAATCCCAGCAAGTATTTTTGTGGATATCAACAAACTAACTCTAAAGTTTTTATGGAAAAGTAAAAGACACAGAATAGCCAATACAATATCGAAGAATAACAAAGTTAGAGGAAGATATACCCAACTTATTTCAACACTTACTATAAAGCTACAGTTAATAAAGACAGTGCTGTGTTGGTAAAAGAAGAGACAAACAGATCAATGGAACAGGATAGAGAGTGCAGAAATAGACCCACTTAAATATAGTCAAATAATTTTTGTAAAGTTAGCAAAGGCAATACAAGGGAGCAAAGATAATCATTTTAATAAATAGTGCTGGAACAAGTGTGGATTTACATACAGAAAAAATAATCTAGACACAGACCTTACAGTATTCACAAAATTAACTCAAAATAGTTCATAAACCTGAATGTAAAAAGCAAAACTATAAAACTCCTAGAAGATAACATAGGAGAAAATCTAGGTTACCTTGAGGATGCTGATGTCTTTTCAGATAGAGTACTAAAGGCACAATCTGTGAAAGAAAGAACCTATAACCTGAACTTCATTAACATTAAAAACTTACACTCTGAAAGATGTCAAAAGAATGAGAAGAGAGCCACAGACTGGGAGAAAATATTTGCAGAAGAGATAGCTGATAGAGAACTGCTATCCAAAATATATAAAGAGCACAAAACACACAATAAGAAAGAAGCAACCAAAAAAAAAAATTGAGCAAGAGACCTGAACAGAAACTTCAACAGAGAAGATATCCAGATTGCACATGAGCATATGAAAAAAATATTTAACATCATATGTCATTAGAGAATTGCAAATTATAACAACAATGAGACCCCTATACACCTATTAGAACGGTTGAAATTTAAAACACTTGAGAATACCATATGCTGGTAGTGATATGGAGTAGTAAGGACTCTCATTCATTGCTGGTGGGAAAACAGTTTAGCAATTTCTTTTAAAACTAAACATACTCTTATCATATGATCCAGCATTTTATTCCTTGGTATTTACCCTAATGAATTGAAAACTAATGTCCACACAAAAACTTGCATATGAATGTTTATAGCTGCTTTATTCATAATTGCCAAAGCCCGGATGTAGCTAAGATGTTTTTCAGTAGATGTGGTACATCTAGACAATGGAATATTATTCAGAGCTAGAAAAAAATGAGCTATCTAGCCATAAACAGACATGGAAGAAACTTAAGTGAATTTTACTAATAAAAGAAGCCATATTGTATTATTCCAACTATATGACATTCTAGAAAAGGCAAACTATGGAGACAATAAAAGATCAATGGTTCCTGTGGTTGGGGGGAAGGAGGGATGGATAAGCAGAGTATGGAAAATTTTTAGAGCAGTGAAATTATTCTATATGATACAATAATCATGAATACATGTCATTATGTATTTGTCAATACCCATAAAATGTACAACACCAAGATTGAACCCTAAATGTAAATTATAGATTTTGGGTGACAACAATATGTCAATATACATTCACAGATTGTAACAAATGTACCATGGCAGTTCAGGATTTGATAGTGGGGAAGATGTTTGAGGAGAGTACTTATACTGGAACTCTGTAATTTCTGCCTGATTTTGCTGTGAACCTAAAACCACTCTAAAAATATAATGCTTATTAATTTAAAAATATGAGCCAATATTTTTCATAATATGATAAATATCAATTAAAGCCCTATAAGTTCAGTCAACATCAGGCATGACAAAGACAAAGTAAACAAGAGCTATGTAAATTTTAAACAAACTGTTAAAAACCAAAAATAAAAAGAAATTCTTAAAGATAGTGCAGGTGGGGACATTATACACTGAAAAGAATAAAGATTTTTAAAATGGCTAATTTTTACCAGAAAGAATGGAGGCCAGAATATTTTTTATCAACCAAAAGAAAAATTCTTAAAAACTGAAAAATAATTTGACATTTAGAGATACACCAAAGCTGATAGAATTGGTCACTGGCAAACTTGCACTACTAGAAATGCTAAAGAAAGTGCATTAGGTTGAGGGGAAATAATTATAAATAGACATTGGAATCTGCAAGAATGAAGAACACTGAAACTGGTAAATAAGAGGGTAAATATAGAAATCTATTTTGTTACATTTTTAAACTTAATTAAAAGACACTAATTACTAAAGCAAAATTTTTTTAAAAGAGTATTTGGTTTATAAAATATGTAGCAATAAAATATATGACAAAATAGCACAATGGATAAAGTGGAAATTGATGTGTATTGTCACTCACTATATATGATATAGTATGATTGTATTTCAAAGCAAACTATTAAGTTAAAAGTGTATATGTAAATCCTTGGAGAAAAAGATTTTTTAAAGAGGCCTATGTAATATGTCAATAATAATGATAAAATCGAAAATTAAAAAAAAAAAAAATTTTAAAGGAAAAATACTAAGTTTTATAAAAGGCAGTAAAATGACCAAAGAAAGATAAGAAAATATAAAATAATAAGATCATGATTTAAACTCAATCACATCAATACCTGCCTTCCTTCCTTCTACCCTCCCTCCTTCCTACCTCCCTCTCTTTATATATGCCCTCCTTCCCTTTTTGGCATTCTAACATTCTGTCTTGCATTCTTCCTAACGAGCTTTTTTTTTTTTTTTTGCTTTATTTTCTTCCTTTTCTTTTTGTAATTTCATTAGACATTCATGGAAGGAGCATTTGTGATTACGCTTCACTTTCCTATTTTTATCTGGAATAAAAATACACAATGCTTATTCACTATGTGTCTTCGCTATGCTCTGTCATTATGCAAAGTGCTAGAGATACAATAGGTAAATAGAGTGTAGAATCAGTAGTGTGTTGAATCTGGCCTTTATCATAGCCAATTGTTAAATTTTTAAGAATTTTGCAAGCCAGTTAAAGTCACATCAGTAGCCTTGGTGAAATCAGATTCATCAGTGAAATCTCAGTAATGCTACATTTCTTAGCCTTTTGCTTTCCAGAGAGCCAGCTTTTAAACGTTTACCAGCAAAATTACTGAGTAGATTTAGTTGAAAATGAGTGTGGGCATTACAATGGTAAAAATACAGTTTTAAACTGAACAGATAGGTGAGAGACTCAGCCAAATCTTAGAGAAACATTAAAGCTTTTCAGGGGTACTAACATATAACTTAAGATAACTTGAAAAGTAAGAAGTAGAGGGTGGAGGATGTTGGCAGCTCAGGCTGGGAGTGGTAAATAAAGGTCTGAATTTGCAGAGCTTTGTAAGCCCTGCAAAGAAATTTGAAATTAAACCTGACACATACTTAGTACGGTACAACTGAGAGGGCATTGTGATTGATTTGATTTGGGAAGAGTGTCTTGAGTCTCTTGAGTTCAGACAGATAACAACTGGATGAAGCCTAACATTATTCCTGCAGCTAAAAGACAAGAGAGAAAGAAAGAACAAGTTAAAGAAGTAAAGATGAGTTCTGTTACTGATTGTTGAGTTTCAGTGCTTATGGAGCAATCCAGCAGAGAAATGTATAGCCAACTGGATGTATGTAAGTCTGAAGCTCAAAAGAGCTATTTAGGCTAATGACTAATTTGGGATGTTTTAACACATGGATGATCACAGTGCCTAAGATCACCTCAGAGAGTTTCTAAACATTTTGTACATCACAGCTTCTTCTAAGAAGCTGATGAAACTTTCCAAAATATGCATAACGTTTACCTATATTTTCTGGGAATTTAGGAATATTCTATAAGTTGTTCCTATTCTCCAGTCTATGGAATGCTGATGTATGCTGAGAAAAATTAAGTGATATAGGTAATAGGCCTAAGAAAGAAAATTCCAAAACAAAATATTTGGCAACAATCTATATTTTGCCAATTTAAATATGGTGAAAATCAATTATGGATGTTTTTATTATAGTGAGAAATAATAGTTGAATTATAATCTATATATAGAAGAGATCAGGATTTTGGAAGGTCACTTTTCTAAGTCTACTTAACCAACTTTATAACTTTTTTGGGAATACTGGCTGCTTCTTCTTTAAAGAATTTTGGATGTTCTTGGATTTAAAAAAACACATAATCAACTACGATATAATTTAGAAAGATGAAGTGACTTTGATGTATGTATCTCTAACTATGGAATATCATGATTGCTCATGAATAAAGTAAACATTAATTTATGTTGGCGTTTTACTTACAAAATAAATCACATTCACCATTTTTGATCCCAATGTCAGTGAGAGAACTGTGTACTATGCATTCCTCATGTAATATTAAGTGGCTAATTATATTACTGTCTCGATTTCTAACCTGTTCTATAATCTTGCTTGAAAGTAAATCCAATAGAAAAAATTTACAAAATATAGTATGTAGCATTCAGTTCAAGAAACGTATTCAACTTTTTGTCAGGGTACTAATAAACCAGATCTTGTGGGATTCCAAAGGAAGCCTATTTCAAAGCTTATAGAAAATTAAAATGTCCTTCCATAAAACTTTTAGAATATAGTATGTTCCTAGCCTAGTTTATAATAACAGTAACTACATATGGATTTATTCAAATCAATTTCATGTTTATTGAAAACCTGCTAAATATTGTACCAGACTCTGGACAGGAGTTGGCCAACTTTGTTTCCCGTAAAAGGCTAGGTAGTAAATATATTAGGCTTTGTGATCCATTAAAGCCTATATCTCAACTATTCACCTCTGCCATTGTAGTGCTGCTATACAGTGAAGCAAAAATATATAAACAAATGGTTTTCTAATAATACTAACAGGTGGCTAATTCAATTCGACCCACAAGGTCGGCTCTATGAGATACAGAAATGGACTAGAGAGGGTGACTTTCCTCAAAAAAATTATGTAAAATTTAATCTCATTATATTTATTTTCATATATTTGATTTTCCATTTTAAAATAATATTTTTTTACAAAATAGATTCATACACATTACATATAAAGAGAAACAGCTACAAATCACCTAAAATCCCAAGACCCAAGGATAAATTCATGATATTTGCTGCATCTGAATTGAGATATAGCTCTATGTTTATGTTCATTTGGATAAATGGACTGATAGATACACATATTCAGAAAAACAAAATTATAGGGATAAGATATGCATACTATTTTTAAGTTAGTAGTGTAACATTTTTTTTCTTGAACTTTAAAAAGGAAAAGAAAAGTATTATAAATTTCAAATAAGTGTTTCTTTACACAGGTAAGAAAAAGATAGGAAAAATAAATTAAAATTATTAGGGTGGAAGTCATGTGATTTTTTTACTATGTGTTTTACTTTTAGACAGAATCAATTCAATTTTTGTTTTTGAAGATTATGTGAAAGGGAAGGTCATATTCTTTTAGGTGATACTATGTACAAAAATTATATTAATCCAAAAATATAAATAAAAAACAATATTATAGAAAAATATCACTGTGAAAACAGAAATTTAAGAAATTATTTTTGATTTGATAAATTGGTGAAGGCTTTATCAGGGAACTTTAACATGTAACCTAAACCTTAAAGAGTGGATGATAATAATGGTAATAATTATATTGCATTTTAGAGTTAAAAATTACCTTTACACAAATTATCTAATTTGGATTTAAAGAGATATTGGCAAGCAGTGTATTTGAAGTCAATAGATCAGTCTGAACAAAAGTAAGAGATCAAGAATTTACATGGCCTGTTCGGGCCTAAGTGAATTCCCTGACTCGGTGTAACTACAGGGCTAAGTATTTTGGCTGAAATAAAAAAGAATAGAGTCAGAACTAGGAAATGTACAGAGTTTACATATTAGGATTTAGACTAATATGTAAATTAGTCTAAATTTACTATAATTTGTAAATTTACTATAATATGTAAATTAGTCTAAATTTACTAAATAAATTAGTAAGAGTTATTAGTCTTGCTTGAGTATTATAGTGATGAATCAGAGCTGTGCATACAAGAATATTCATACAGTAACTTCTATTTGGTAGATTGTAACTGGTATACAATGGAGGTAGGATAACAAATTGAAATATAATTGCAGAACATTATTTATACAAGGATTAAATTCCTAAGCTAGGGAAGTGGCAGAGAAAATGGAAAAACAAAAGTATTTGTGGCAACATACAGTGGGGATATAATAAACTGACACAGCCATGTTTTTTGATTTGCCCATTTTAAGTAAAGAGCGACTTATTTCCTTTGATGTGGGTTCCCATCTCGATCCATGTGATTCTGGGAAGCAAACAATCCAAATTCTTCCTTTATACCAACACTTCCCCTTTCCTGTTGGTGTTCAAACTTGATCTTACCTCAGTGATAATCTTTTCCTCCAAAAAGGCCAAACTGGTGTTGATGGGGGGAAGCCTCCCCTTATTCTTGTATGGATGTAATAATAATGATACAAATAAAAACAATAAATGATAATATTTTTAATTGAATACATACCATGTATGAGACACTAGATGTGATTTATAAACATGAACTCATTTGGGCCTAAGCTGTTAGTGGAAATGAAAAGAAATGAGACACATTTGGAGAAGCAGATGCCTGCTGGTATTAATACCACAATTTTAGTTTATATGGTCCTGTTTCCCGCAGCTCTTTTGATTCCATGAGTTCCCCAAAATTCTTCTCAGCTATGTGAGCCAATAATGCCATTTTCCTTAAGCCACTCTTAGGTAATTTCCTAATATTATAAATAAAGGTGCACCAACAAATACAGTTCTTGATTCATTAGACATGAAAGCGCAGAAAAATAGAGGAATAAATAGAAGATGATTCTGCAGTTTGGAATCTTATTGACGGCGAAAAGGGGATTCATAGAGGAAAGAGTAATAGGCATCCACGGTAGGTGGTGGCAATATCAGTTTTGAGGGGCCAGTAATATAACTATAGTATAAGGGGGATTACTTAATGAATGGAAAGAAAGCCCAGAGAGACTACCAGTGCTAATTTCATGAATGTGCCACTTACGCATTCCCTCAGGTTCCCTTGATCAGGACTACTTCCTTGGTTTAATGATGTGCTTTCACTCTCTTGAAATTCTTAATAATTTTATCTTTGAACTTGTGATTTTCCAGTGGGACAATAGAACATATATGTGAGCAGAGGAACTCTATGCCTCTGTACCTTTGCCATTTCTTGCTGTCCCATTTGCATGGAACATTCACTGTGTCACATGACCACAGAATGCTAGTGGGCCCATAATGCTGGGGAGTTCAGTGAATCTCAAACTGAGTACTGTTGGGGAAGGACAGCTCTTTTCCTACCCTTCTAGGTTCTTCTGGCTGGTCTAAAAATTAAATTGACATGAGACAAACTAACAGGAGAAAAAATTAATTGTGTAGGGCTCCCTAAGAATATGAGGCCCAAAGAAATGACAAAAGCAGACAGCTTTTATAGCTTTTAGACAAAGAAACAAATTTGTGAAGAACTGACAAGACAAAGAGACTTAGGCTTGGGTACTAATTAGTGAGGAAATGAAGCAGAGTTTGTATACATAGACTTCTCAGCCCTGAATTCCCTACCTCTGGTAGTAAGGATGTCTCTCTACCTACTGATCATACCGCTGTGAGCATACCATTCACATGGGAGATTTATTTCCTGCTTTCAGGGGGACAGAGAGGAGGATCAGAATGTCCTTCTTGTCCTAGTTGTTCCTCAAGTAACTTCAATTCAGAATAATCAATATGCCAAAGTGGCATATTTTTGGGCAGTCTGCCCTGAACCCCATCAGTACGAAGTAAGTGTGTTACAACAAAGACTGATTAAGCAAGACTGCTGACAACCCCAAGAGACCACAGTTCTATTTGAACCAGAACTTAACTTTGAATGCAGAAGAAGGACAATTACATTCTAAGAAATATAAATGACCTAGGAACCCTCTCCTATTTTTTCTTACTCATGTTACTTCCCTGTATTAGCCAACCACTTACACTGAAAATGATTTCACAGAAGGAAAGGGACAGGATAAGGCAAAACATGGTGCATTTTCCTTTTATTTCTTCTTTACTCATTAATAAGCCAAAGGTTGAGAGTGTTGGTAGAATATACATGTATCAAGTAAAACACTTGAATTAGTTTTCTGCAACCTTTCCATTATTCCAGTAAGAACAAAACACATATGCATGTATAAGCTACAAAATATGAATTGTCATTAGGTGATTCCATGCAGTAGTTGAACACTCTTCTATTTGCAATTAAAACTGGAATTGTTTAATATAGAGATAAATGGTAAAATTATGTTAATAATTTAACAATTTTATTTCTCCTTACATAGAACAGTATTAAAAACAAATTAAAAACACCATGCCAAGTAGAAAGAGAAAAACCATGAAAGGAACAAAAAGCTTTATGTTTTAGTAACTTTAATGGCACTATTTTACTGTTTTTTGAACAAAGGGCTCTGCATTTTCATTTTGCACCGGGCCCTGCAAATAATGTAACTGACTTTGAAGTCCACACTAAAAATTATAAAACACATATGCGTATGCCCCCTCTATTTGCTGGGGGCATTTAGCTGCCCAGACCTAGGTGGATTTGAAGGAATCAAGGCTAGGGAATGAGGTGGCACTAACAGCATGATGATGAACAGTGAAATAAAGCCAGCATGCAAATGTAAGAGGTAAACAGAATCCAAGGTGAGTGAACCAATTAAAAGAAACCAATGGAATATCTCTCAGAAGGGTACAAGGCAGAGTTTTAAAGTAAACTTATTCCCCATTCCTTATGTTTTCATGAAGGCATTTCTATGCCCAGAAGGAACCAACTTTGGAGTAACATTTCTGCTCTCCATTTCATCTATTACACTTTGTCCCTCCATGAGAGGAGTGATTTATCAGATGTTGAGAATCTGTCATCTACAGGTCCACTTTTCTCTATTGAGTGGAACAAAGCTACTAAATGTTGATGTTCTCATCTCTTTATCTTTCATTTCTTTGTGCTATTGTCAATGAAGCTCCTCTCTCCTGAGTATGGTAAGATTACCAGAGTAGGCTCTTTTCCTGCCAGTTAGAAAGCTGCAAATATGGTCACCTAAATTCATAATATGTAGCATGACTATGGCTGTAGATTCAAGTTTGCTCTGCAGCCTAACATTGATGATTTCTTAAAAATGCTGATACTTTATCCCTTTTAAAGGGTTTTGTTTATTTTTGAATGGTTTAAAGCCATAGAAGATAGTTGCGATTAAACAGTTCCAGTGGGAAAATTATAGCTCTTAAATTCTTTAAACACAGATGTCAGAAGGTAAATCGTGCATCAAAGGGTTGTAAAAGTGAGACAGTGTTTTTGGGAAAATATACAGGTGTTGCCACCTGAGCTGGGTTTTATGTACTCACATTGACTTTTTAAATAGTAAAAGAAATAATAGATTTCAGAGAACTTTAGGACTCCTGAGAAGTTGCTGTTCTTATTGAAGCCTTTTAAAAATTTAAAATATATCTGAAGTTTATATTTTCATCTAACTGTAAATGGAGTCATTCAATCTAACACCAATTATGGGAAACAGGAAGAGTGGAAAAGTAGGAAGCTAGTGTGAACACGCCCTCCCTGTCCCGAAACTGCCTAAATATAGCATTACTAAATTAGTTACTAGCAGTTTGAAAAAGAGGAATGAAAGATGAGCAAGATGCCCAATAACATCATCCATCAATCGTCATGTTTCTTCACCAAAATAGGTGGCGTTTTAGAGAAGTATCAAGATGAACTCAGAAGAAACAAGTTAAGTTTTGGGGCAGCATAAATCTTTGGATCAGTTATCCTATATTATCATTCACGTTATCATCCACACTTTTTATTAGAAGTCACCTGTGCCCAGTTTTCCATAACATACAGGTGCAAACAATATAAACTACATGATTACATGTCCTTGGGTTTTAAAAATTAATAAAAAAGACAATACAATATAAGGGTAATAATTGATTATTAACATACAGATATTTGAAGCTAAAGATAATTCTTTTAAGGATATCCTGTAACAGCTAAGCTGTTTCCCAAATGAACTGTTTCTTTTTCTGAAACTATTTTCCTAGATTTGAATTGTAGGGAACATGTCAAATGCAGTCACATAAAATAAAAACCTCACAGCATGAAATACTGTTTTTCTGAGGCCTAAGATTGCAATTTCTAAGCGGACACATTCTATGCCTATGAAAAAAATAAGAGTAAGGCTACTTAAGGAAGATTAAATTGTGTGGTTATTACTTGCAGATATAGAAAAGGTCTTATAGGTTCATTTTTTCAAACACTGAAATTGAGACTGATGCAGTCTAATTTTGGTACGGATGGTTGTTTTAAGAGTAAATATTTTTTTAACCTCACCTATTCCAACCTCCTGACAGATAATTTCTGAAACAAGTCCACATCTGTCAAAAAATCATATTTATCTACATTTATGTCAGTTCTGGCAAGTATAGATTGTCTAAACATTGAGGCACAGCATTCATGAGCTTGAATCTTTTCTAATCCTCAAGCTATTAATGTAATGAATAGAGAGTAAGGTGAATTGTTAATTCTTTGTGCATTTATCATGCCTTTGTGAACATCTAAAAAGTATTTTAAGAGGCATTATTTCTTACATTTAGTTGGAAAACCTGCCAAAGTCTTTTTTGTTGTTGTTTTTTAGTTGGGAAGCTTTGTGTGGGAATAAGTAAAATTTTAAAGTAACATATCAAAAAGAAACAAACAAAAAAATCCCTTGGTCTACTGAGAGTTTATTGCCAGAGTGATTTATGTACAACTGGCCTTATATGTTGTAGTAGTTAAAAGTCTACCTGTGTTGAGATATTGAAATTCCTTTTATAGCATGCTTATTCATAGTATATGATAGTTACAGTTGCTTATTGTTAAAATAGTTTTAATCTGAATGGTTTAGGAATTCCTTGGTTGAAAGACAAGCAAATCACACAAGATAAACCACTCAAATAAAATGGGACTAATTGTCAGGCATGAGAAAACAACCTAAGACACAAGCACTAATGTATCACCCCCTCTGTGCATACAAGGCTGATCTTGCAAACCAACCCTGAGTCAACACATCCTTATAGGCCCAATAACCACTGCAGGATAAGTTTATATCTCATTTCACTTCCGTAAGAGAGAGAGAAATCTTGTAAGTCTCTTATCGTGCAGTGGGGATCAGACTTCTGTCCTTAAACATATGGCTATGTCTCATTTGTGCTTCATGTGAGTATATCATTCAGTACAAACATGATTTGAGGATATACTCAGGAAAGACATCCCATAATACCTACTCTATTGAAAGCTTGAAATGAACATGGTCATGCTACAAAAGGGGTGAGAGGAGTCATGAAATTAATTAGAAGTGAATGAGACCTGTATTTATGCCAGGAACTACAACTACATTAACTGTATCCATTTGAACATTCTTGCTTATTAGTTATTAATAATAAAAACAATAAATATTCATCTGTGTTTCCTATGTTTACATTTGTCCAGATAATAACAATTTATGACTATGTACTGGCATGATTATGAGAAGCACCCTTTATCATTCTCAAAAGGATCCTGGTTTGACAATAAATTATATGGTTACTTGGACTATTTTCATACATAGTTCTACATGCCATATATTTACTATCTCATTTAATCCTTATTGTAACATTTTAAGGTAGGTGCTATTATTACTGCTACGTTAAAGATTAAAACAGCCAAAGTCTAAAGTCAAGAAGTATGAGTGCCAAAGATAGATTTGAATCAAATAGGGTGGCACTATAATGCTAGCTCTCAACTATTTATGTTCTTTTGAATCTTTAGAACCAAAACTTTGAGTAGTTGAAACATGATCTTTTCTTCAAGTTTAAGGAAATTAAAATATGGAAAATTTTTCACCTTTTGTTTGTGGAAATAAGATATACCTCGTATATGTATGTAGGCTGAAAGCAAAAAGCAGAAGGAAACCAAGAAGATGCCAAGCAATGTAATCAGATATTTGATGTTGAGAATATTTACCTTAGGCTCACGTATTAGTTAATGTCGCTATAACAAAGCACAACAGACCAAGCAGCTTAAAAGAAATTTATTTTTTCATAATTTTGGAGGCTGGAGCTCTGAGATCAGTGTGTTGGCATGGTTGATTTCTTCTAAGACCTTTCTCCTGGTTTTGTAGATGGTTATCTTCTTCTGGTATCTTCACATATGACTGTGTATGTTGTCTGTTTCCTAATCTCCTCTTATAAGACACCAGTCATATTCCATTTGCACCACTCTAATAACTTTATTTTAATTTAATTTCTCTTTAAATGCCTTATCTTTAAATAGAGTCACATTCTGGGTCATCAGAAGTAAAGGTTTCAAGGTATGATTTTCAGGGGATACAATTCAACCCATAAGAGCTCAAAAAACAGTATCTTAGAAAAGAGATTATTTCCATGATATTTGCATGTTCTGTAAAGTTTTTGTTTTCTCCTTAATTTATAAGAAATATTTTTGAAAATCTTAGCATACCACAATTATGCAAAACAAAATCAATGAAATTTTTTTGACTTGAATGCTGAGGAAAATATTAATATTGTTTGGAATGGATGCTGTGGTTAGTGTGGTAATTAAAATACCAGAACGACAAGAATTAAGTGAAACTTCTGTGTAAAAAATTGAATTTGTGCTGTTGACTTTGCAACTGTACAAGGTTATTTACTCTCAATGGCATTTTTCTGCTGAAAGATGGTACATATCTGCTTATCTCTGGAAATATATAGCATTCTCTTCTCTATGTGTACCTTAACATATAAGTCATCCTATTATAGGGTATAGCTTTTTAAAAACCTCCTAACATAAGGTGATCACATATTTATACCACATGCTTAATGTCTTATAATAAGTTTGTCTCCTTTTATTAAAAAGTGATGCCAAAACACATTGACATTTTTAGATGCCAAAACACATTTTTATATGCCAAAACACATAAACATTTTTAGACATTATATGTTTTATATGAAAAAAATCAATAATTGGTTCAGGTATTAAAATAAAATACTAGAAAAATTTGTCTAAAAACTTGATCTCTAAACTTTGTGCTTAAAATTCATCTGAAACATTTCAGTCCCACTCTAGTCCTAACTTAGAATATCCTGGGAGGACCGTAAGAATCTTCTTTTAAATGATAATTCCAGATTATTCTTCCAGTAAAGTCAGGGAAACATTCTACTATATATATTTTCATCACACGTATAAATAAGGAAAAATGTATTGTGTGGGTTACAATATAGACCAAGCTGATATAACAAAGAGACTACAAAATACAGAACCTCAAGAAAGACAAAAGGTTTTTTTTTTCTTATGTAAAAATCCAGATGCAATGTTTCCAAGGCCTGGTCATGGGAGGATGCCCTCCTTGAGGGCAGTCAGAAATTTAGGCTCTTCCTATCTTGTTCCTCTAGAACCCTGATGGTTAGAGCTAGATCACCAGAATTTTGTCAGTGTTTCAAACTGAAGGAAAAAATAATAAGTAAAGAGTAAGCAGATTCTTCATAAAACTATTATCCAAAAGATGCCTACATTTTTTCTGCTTGTGTCTGTTGTTTGGCACTTAATCACAATTGCAGTATTTAACTAGAAGGACACTGGAAATGTAGTCTCTAACTTGAGAGGCTACATGCCTAACTAAAACTCAGGCTAGAAGTTTACACCTGAAGATAATGAGAAAACAGCATGCTTATAGCAGCCCTTTCTCTCTTTCTGTCTGTGAGTAATAGCTGAAAACAATTCATATGTCCACCAACAAGAGAATGAATAAACAAATTGCGGTATGTAGATACAATAGAATGCTATTGGACCATAGGAAGCTGCTTATATACCCAACAACAGTTATGAACATCTTAGACATAATATCAGAGCAAAATAAGCTGAATACAAAATGTGCATGTTACTTAATTCAATATACAATGTTTGAAAACAGGCTAACCTAATCCATGGTGATAAAAATTAAGTTGTTTAAAATATGTCCTTACTGTGTTTTTAATTTCTGCAAGGTACGTAATGATGTCTCCTCTTCATTTTATTTCTTTTTTTTTTTAATATTTTAATTAATTAATTAATTTATGTATTTTATTTTTGGCTGTGTTGGGTCTTCGTTTCTGTGCGAGGGCTTTCTCTAGTTGCAGCAAGCGGGGGCCACTCTTCATTGCGGTGCGCGGGCCTCTCACTATCGCGGCCTCTCCTGTTGCGGAGCACAGGCTCCAGACGCGCAGGCTCAGTAGTTGTGGCTCACGGGCCTAGTTGCTCCGCGGCATGTGGGATCTTCCCAGACCAGGGCTTGAACCCGTGTCCCCTGCATTAGCAGGCAGATTCTCAACCACTGCGCCACCAGGGAAGCCCTCTTCATTTTATTTCTGATCAGTAATTTGTCTCTCTTTTTTCCTTGATGAGTCTGGCTTAAGGTTTATGAATTTTCTTAATGTTTTTCAAAAAAAACCCAACAGCTTTTGATTTCATTTTTTGTATTGCTCATTAGCTTTCTATTTATTGATTTCATTTATCATTAATATTTTCTTGCTTCTTCTTAACATGGGTTTAATGTTCTCTTTAATTTCATAAGGTAAAAATTAAGATAATTAATTTATACCTTTCTTTGCTTATATAATCATGTAAATACTTACATAAAAGACACCACCTCCAATCTTTAAGGATGGATTTTGCCAGGGAAAGACCTTCGCCAGTCATCATGACTAAAGATTCTGGGAGCCCTCAAATGTTTTCTGTGGATGTGCACACTCCATTGCTCTCCCTCCCTACTGGAGGAGAAGTTTCAGGTTGTGAGCCATCCTCAACATCACAGAGCCCTACTGGCCACCATAAACCACCCTCCCCTTTTCGGTAGAGGGGGACATTAGATGAACTGAGCAATTAGATGCACATTCTACTCCTCTCCCTCCTTCCTAGGGGAAAGGTCTCAATATGTGCACATTCTCTCAACATTTCAGAGCATGACAGGCAGTCGATTTGTTTCTGTTTTCCTCCTTTTTCAGTATTCTTTTATTTAATTGAGTATTATGATTATATTTTATAAGTACTATTGTCTTATTAGCTCTACATTTTTATTAGGTATTTCTTTACAATTTATACCACACATGTTTACTTTAAAAGTCAACATTTAAATACTATATCATTTCATTTATAATGTGAAAATCCTGCAAGTGTATAGATAAAGTTTCTCATTTCCATCCTTTGTACCATTATTATACAATTTTCGTACATACACACACATATATATATATTTAAAAACTTAACAGACATTACTACATTTACATTAAAAATGAGAAAATATTCTATATTTACTCACATTCTTGCCCTGTTCATCACTCTTCATTCCTTTGTGTAGACCTGAATATCCATCTTTCATCTATTTTATTTTTCATCTGCTTGATAATCTTCCTTAAATTTTGAAGTGTTTTTGTTTCATTTTGTTTTAGTTTATATCTGTCTGCAGGCAATGGATTTTCTCAGTTTTTGTTGTTCTTAAAATGTGTTCAATTCTTGTAAGCTAAATTTCATAAGATAATTTAGCTGTGTACAGAATTTTAAGTTGAATTTTTTCCTTTCTCTCACTATTTTAAAGATGTCAATACATTACCTTCTGACTTACATTGTCTTTTAACAAATAAGCTGTTACAGTTCTAATATTTGTTCTTCTTTTGTAAACTGTTCTTTTTCTCTGGCTACTAGTAGGTAAGAAGGTAAAGTAGACAATAATTTAGAGTCATTTTACGACTATCCTAATTAACACCTAGTATTTTAATTTATGTAAAGTAACTGACAGCTCACTTAATATAATAATAATGACATTTGACATATTTTGACTTTGTTCAATTATTTTACTATTTCTTCATTAGTATAACATTTCAGAATTTCTCTTCTTAAAATATTTGAAAGATACTTAAAATGCAAAATCACTTGCCATTCTCCAGTCTCAGGACCCCATATTTCCTAGTTGATAAATCAGTATTTGTAAAGCCAAATATAATGGAATTTTGCAGAAGAACATCTTCTAGGTGTAAAATAGTTGGTGTCATTTCCAACACACAAGGTACTTTCATGCCTTCTTGATTTTTCTCTTATTTCCTCCTGAGTTTGAAATGTCCTTTCCCTAACTGGCTGACTGAAAAATTCTTACCAATTCTTCAGGGTGATTCTTTAAGTTGATTCTTCGCATTGATTCTTCACAGGCATGCCATCCATATTCATGAAACTTTCCCTAAGTTTTCTCAATGCTTTTGTTGTACCCACAAGTGGAGTTAATTATTCCTTTCTTGTGCTCCAGTAGCATTATGTATATCTTCATTTTATATAACTTAATATAAATAATTGTTACTAGTAACTCAGCCTTACATTCAGTATGCTCTCCAGGGTTAAAATAGTGTTACATAGAATTGTATTTCTCTATTACCTACAGCAGTGTCAGAAATTAGTAGATGATGAGGTGTTTATTTTTTCATCATGGATTGTTATTATCGTTAACCTATTCTTTCCTTACTTCATGCAAAACTGCTACCTTTACTTCAAAAAAGTTTCCTCCCTCATCAGTGTCTCTCACATGCCCAGATACAAGATTCTTATATTCTGTGGAGGCAAACAGAGAGGAAAAGTTGATTTTATAAATAATAAACTTTCTCTTTGTTTTCATATAGTGAAATATCATTTCCTTATAAACTAAAAATGTATTCATTATAGTTATATAATTTTTAACATACGTCATCATGAATACATTTTGTACATAAGCACCTAAAATCTATGGAACTGAGGCAGAAACTATTTCCATGTTATTGATAAGAATACAAAAGCTTCCAAATTAAATTGAGTTGAAACATTTACACGTTTGTATGAATGTTACTTGACAACTCCAGTAATTTTATTATTTATTATTATTACTGTCTCTATATATAACAATTTAAACCAATATAAATAACGAGTCTGTATGAAAATGTCAACCTAAAGGCAAACTGTCCCTTTTGCTTACCATTCACAAATTTTCCATTGAGATTATGTTTCTCATTTAATACTAACAAATATAAGCAATTTTATTATTTGATGATGAAGTATGGCGAAAAATATTTGACAGTACTAGGGAAATATTTTATTCAAATATGCACATTCTATGCAAAACTAAAGATATTAGTAAATCTTGAAAATCTGGAATTTGGTACAAAATAGAATCTTTGAATTTTAAAGTTAAAAACTTTGTGATCAGATCAACTATTTGAAGGACAATTAGTTAGCTGATTTATTCATCCCACTGTCAACTCTTTGGTCCTTTCATTCTAGAATGAGTCAGTTATTAATTATTGTGTATCTGACACTTGTAGAGATGTCGAGAATTTAGAAATGAGAGACAAGAGTACAGCCCTCAACTAAGTTATAATTTAGTAGAGTTATTTGCAAAATCAATTGTAGTACAAGGTACAGTGCAATAAGGACGTTAACTGAGAACTGAGTTCAGAAGTAAAAGAATTCTTTCAGTCCAGAAGGATCAGGGAATGTTTCATTGAGATTATGACATTTGAGCTGAGCCTTGGTAGGCTATGTGGGAGCCACAAATTTTAATATGCGAACACAAGAATGAAGAATAAGTGAATGCAGCTTATATCTCAGAAAACACAGGACCTAAAAGTAGAGTGACTGATAGAATGGAAAAATATTGAGTTTAGGAAGCATGTTTGCATTTAGAGTCCATAAACAGGAGCAAATTACTTAATTTTTGATTGGCAATGCTTCTATGTGATAAACACATTTTTGTTACAAGGATTAAATATGATAATTTGTATAAGTCACATGTTGGATAATAGGCACTTAATAAAAAATAGTTCCTTAAAGAGTGTGTTCATAAAGGCAATAGCATTCTTCTTCCTTAAAAAGAGAGAGCCAGCTATAGAGTGTATTCTGTTCCTCTCTCCTTACATGCTTCCCTCCTTCTTTTGTCTACAACTATGTGGATCCTCATCCTCCTCTTCTCTGTTTTCATCACTTTATGTTTTTCAAATCAAAGGCTCAAATAGAATCCTTCCTGACTCTCTCAACTGAGTTATTATCTAGAAGTTATTTTTGTCACATCAATAAATAGCAGGAAACTTCTGAGCCCTCACCAAAATGTGTTTTTGAGCAACAATACACATGACGGTATTTGTTGATAGTACATGGCATTGCTCTAAAAGGAAAAGAAACATCACATATTCATCTTTTTTGCATCTAAATAAGAAGACAGAACAGTATGTCACACTTGTTTCTTATCCAACCAACTAATCAGTGCTTTTCTCCTGTGGATATTTAGTTTTCTTTTCAGGAGATTTTGTTTGAAAACAACCTTCAGTGTCATATGAAGAAAGAAAGATTTTCAAGCTGACTTTGCAGCATACTGAGGGATTGAATTAGACAGAAAAGCTGCAGTGAAGCATTTTACATGCATATAACAATATGTAGCCTTTTAAATTAAAGAAAAACATTTTTGTCCTTGAATATTCTTGAGGACTTCAAATGGAACAAAAGTTTACAAGAAAAACAATTTTTGCCTTCTCAAAATAGATTTATGGCACAGGGTCAAAGTTAACATTTTTCAGGAGTCCAATTTTAACATTTGCATACTTTGCTTTAAAGAATAGTAATCTCCATGACAGTAATCCATTGCATTCTACCTTAGATGTTTATATACAGATGAACTGGAAGTGAGGTCTGAGAAATTTATACCTGATAACCTGAGTATTATTTATTTAATTCAGTAGTCAAATGTTCTCTTGTTCTGTAGTCATTGTGTTGTTTTAACCTACAAAATATGTTAAATATATATAACTAATATATAATTTTAGAATTTAAATAATACTCATGCAACTGAACATTGCTCAAATTTATTTTAAAAATGTTGGTATATTTTGAAAGCATCACTCTAATTCATGAATAATGGAGTTCTTTGTATTTTTACATAATAAGTGCCATTTAAGGAAAAAGTGGAGCACAGCGATTTTGGTTAACCAGAGATTAGATCAATAATTCATGAGCATCCGCATAGAGTGATAGCTAAACTATTTACATGTCATGAAAACATTGAAATGAAACCATAATAAGAAATTATGTTAATTATACCACATTACAAGGTTTTATAAAGCAAAAAATGCCTTAACCTGCCTTTATTTAAAATGTATACTTCATCACTAATCTAAAAGTCATTTTCTCCCCAACATCTGACATTTTATTTGAAATAAATATAAGGTATATAGCATAACATTTGTCAAGACAATTGTTGCATCAAATAGAGTAAAAATAAATTATTATGAGGTAATCTTTTATGTGTAAGGACTTTATACTATGTATTTTACTACATATACTACTAAACAGAATAATTAAATCATAGTGATTTTAAACAAATCCTTTCAGCTTAGATTAATGTAACGTGGCATGATGATTTTGCCCACTGTTACCCTTTGAACCTTGAAACATTGGTCTCTGTGTTTCATTTTCTTCAACTGTAACATGAGGGTAATAATATCTACCATGTGAGAGTGTTGTATGGATTTAGTTAGGAAAGGTTTCTAAATTTCATTGCACAGGGTCTGGTAATACAGGACACATGTTAGTTTTTGCTTAACAGGAAATGCAAACTTTTTAAAAAAAAACCTTAAATGTTCAAACTTTTATAGGGATAAGTGCTTAGGAATTTTTTCTTACATTAGTAAATGATTTATGAATGTGAAATACAGCAAATAACATTACTAGTGTTAGGGCCCATTCTTTTTTTTAAGTAGTTTTAATAAAGTATACTTTTGAATTATGACAGTGGTGTGATATGGTTGCCAAAAATTCTCATCAAGTTCTAGGATTAGTCTTCTAAAAGCCAAAAAATGATTCTCTCTGCAAAGTGCATGGTTGTTTTAGTATTCTCTTGTGACATTTCACAATATCAAAACTTGAGAAATTTTGTCTTTCACACTCAATTATATATTTGTAAACATTTTATTTGAAATTAAATCTGCAAATTAAATTAAACATTTTATTTGAAATTAAATTAATCAAATTTGTAAACATTTTATGTGAAATTAAAGCTGAGAAGAAAGACATATGGAAGAGTATACATAGGAAGGACAATCATGTGGTAGCCTAGACTAAGCAGAGAAGGTTCTTCACAAGGCACAGGGGTGTCCTACAGCTATACTTCTGAAGCTACATGTACCTGGCCTGCCTTGATCATTGTCTCTTCAAGTCAGACCACCTTTAACCTTGGCATGGCCAGGAAAAACAAACAATCTTGTTAGTTACTCGTTTGATCACTTTCTACATTATTCATGCCAAGGAGAATTTGGAATAGTAGTTATTCCAAATAGTGGTTATTCTCAACAGTTTCGGATATTGTATGAAGTCAGCTCTACATTTTAAGGACAACTGTCTTATTTTTGTTGGATTTCTTTGGAAAGTCTAGGGTATAGTTAGATGTCTATGGTCTCTCAGGAGAACAGACCTAAGTACTTTACCTTTCTTCTTCACCTATTTCCTAATCATTGGTAAAGCCCAAGGGTACCCAGAACCAGATGATTTGCAACTTCTTTATCCATCTTCAGCCTTTCCTTTAGCGAAAAAGAAAAATATAAAAAGATCTTCTGGGTACCCTGAAGAATGACTTACTCAGTATTCAGAGATACTGTAATATCTGAATATTATAAATATAATATATATTTATATAAATAAATAATATTTATTTATATTTATATAAATATATAAAAAATATTTATGTATTTATATTTTTTTATTTATAATATAAAATATAATAAAAAAGTGTAATACTATTTTTAAATGGTTCTCTATCATTAGCTTCCCTGGAGGATACTCTACTTATTAGTAGAAGTTGACCAATGGGGAAGCATTTCACCATGTTTTCATAAAAGAATTAGTCCTATTTTTGTTTAGTCTGATATTTTGTATTTCTCAGCCACTCTCACAAATTATGTCTGGACTAAATTTTTTTATTTTAGAAACTGGTAACTCTATGGATAAGTGTTGACCAAATGCACCATCTCAAGTTTATACAGATTTACATGGAGGCAATCTTCTTCCATCCTTACCTACAGTCCCTACAGATTCTCCTATTTTTAGGGACTAGTTAAGTATGCTTTAATTTGGATTGGCTAAGGGCAACTAACAACATACAGAATGAATAAATTATAGCTTATTTTTATAAAGAGAGTTAAGCTGATAGCAGTACTAGTGTTTATACATTTTTTTTAAATCTAGTAAATTTTCCTAAATGTTTCTTCACAGTCATTGTTTTCTTTCTATGAATAGTTGAGGATTTAAAATTAAACTTGCATAGTGCTGACCTCAGATGAACCCCACAACTCATATGATAGAAATTTCCTTTAGTCCTAACTCAGTTCCCTAGAAAGATGAATGTCGCTTGTTAAAGCCACATATGCTTGTGAAGGTACAGGCTGTCCAGATAGATATTTTTGCAGACCTGTATGCCAATATGACTATGTCAATAAATATTACTAGAAAATGTAGTCATTATTCTAGTGAGAAATACACGTGCTAATCTGACTGGGAAATTATAGATAAAACTGTAAAACTGTTCGGTGTTCAATGATATATTTTATCAACATCATTACAATGAGTCACTATAAAGGACTGCTTTGAGCAGATAATCTAGGCTTTTTGGATTTTCAACAGACCTTTGAATTTAGGCAAGTTACTTAACTCTGCCTATTTTCATCATCTATAAAATAAATATAATAATTACACATACCTCATAGGGCTATCTTGAAAATTAAAAGTATTAATCACATGTAAAGCACTTAAAACAATGCTTGGCACATAATATTATAGATTTTTCTAAGGTATTTTTATTACTAGTCTTGAGTCCAGAGTTTTTGGTTATACCATAATAAGACCATGCCACTTTACAC
The DNA here is from genome assembly GCF_028023285.1 of Balaenoptera ricei. Classification (NCBI taxonomy): domain Eukaryota; kingdom Metazoa; phylum Chordata; class Mammalia; order Artiodactyla; family Balaenopteridae; genus Balaenoptera; species Balaenoptera ricei. The sequence goes on along the minus strand of NC_082646.1, from coordinate 38,339,295 downwards.
TCATACTTAGGAATCGATTCTCCCTGTATTTAATTTTTGGCATTGTTGTCCTGGGATCTATCATCTTTAATTATTGGACTGATGAAAAATAGAAAACTAAGAGTAATAAGATAGACTCAGAGCTATTAAAGCTCTTTTTATGACATTTTGCTCCAAACACTCCTCATGACATTTAAAAATTGCCTCAGATACTTCATAGAGTTTCTGCCCTTACCTTTTTTAGATGGATTGCTGATAATTAAAAATCAATTTCATCTGCCATTATTATATTGTTAAGGTGGAAAAGATTAAGCTTCTTGAATATCAGATCAGACACACTCAACCTCATTTACCAAATTCAGTCTATAGGCAGCCCATGCCAAAATCTGTCCTTATTACTAAATCTCATGAGCAAATATCCAAAGAATAATATACCTGCATTTATTTGTTTGCTTGTTTGTTATATTGTGATCAGAGTGGCCTGTTCTGATCTTGGTTTGCATTATGCCTCACTCATGTGGACAATTATTTCTGTGGGCTTTGTATTTTTCAGCCTCCAACTACTATGTCTAATTTGTTTCTATCACAGTGAACAGCGTATTTCTGAAGTAAGGAAAGTACTCAAATTTATGAGGTTATCTTCCTTACTCTCACAAGTTTTTGTGAGGAAGTTGTAAAAAAAAGTAACCCTCTTAAACTGCTTATACTGTAAATTAGTTAGACCTGCCTTGAAATCATTTTGTCACATCAAGAAGAAAATTATATATTCTTCACTTTTAGTACAATAATTTTACATCTAGAAATTTATGCTAATAAAACGCTTGGAGAGTTTGACAAGAATCATGTATACAATTTTTATACTAAGATTATTTATTAAATTATAGTAATAGAAAATAAAAATAAGTAATGATATAACATTGCCAGTGATGTTATTTTAAATTAAAAAATTATTTCACATAAATTTATATCAATTGTATGTTAATATAGTATGTAAATTTTTTAGGTATGGCAAGTGAAGCTTAAATGTAGTTAGCTATAAATTTTTTTGATTAAATATATATTACATGTATATTTATATTATATATAAAAATTGTATATTTGTAGTATATACAATATTTTATGTATAATGTTTATATCATATATATTATATATTTAGATTATATATTTTTTTATAGGCTCTCCTCTGTTTAAATTAATCTTCATCTTGGAGACTCGTAAAAGGGAGGCAGAACAGTTGGAATAAATTGTGTTTAATCTTGGCTTTTAATCTAAATAATAGACTACAAAAATTGCATGTTAAGGGAAGGCTCAGTATTATTAGTTCCTTCTCCTTTCTCTTCTTAGGTAAATAAAAATATCTGGGCTAGGGGAATAAGAAAGAGTAAAATAGTTAGAAACCCCAATAGACAATGGAATCTGAGATCAAATAGATTCTGTGATTAGTTTGCAGAATAACAAGTAGGAAATTGGTAAATGGTGCAGGATTTCTACTGATATCCCCATTCCATCTAAGCATAACATGAAAGCAGTAGACTGTAAGTCCTATATAGACTTTTAGGTATATAGTCTCATATAGGATAGTATACCACTTTCTGTGCAGTTAATAGTGCCAAATCTGGCGTTAGTAGTTTCCATGTTTAGAGAATTCTTGAAATTGTGATTATTAGCAGATATCTTCATGTACCAAAGACCAGAAAGAAAACAGGAATTGTAATTACCTTTCCAATTGACTTAGGAAACTCTAAATTAATAAGACTTTTCTATGAATAATGAGGATTAGTTTTCGACCTTCAGAAGAATGGGTATTCCAAGACTTCAGACGATACTACAAAGCAACAGTAATCAAAGCAGTATGGTAGTGGCACAAAAACAAACATAGATCAGTGGAACAGGATAGAAAGTCCAGAAATAAACTCACACGCTTATGTTCAATTAATCTACAACAAAGGAAGCAAGTATATGCAATGGTGAAAAGACAGTCTCTTCAATAACTGGTGCTGGGAAAACTGGACAGCTACTTGTAAAAGAATGAGATTAGTCTAATACCATATACAAAAATAAACTCAAAATGTATTAAAGACCTAAGTGTAAGACCAGATACTGTAAAATCCCTAGAGGAAAACACAGGCAGAATACTCTTTGACATAAATTGCAGCAGTATTTTTTTGGATTCGTCTCCTAGAGTAATGGAAATAAAAACAAAAATATCACTTATATGAGGAATCTAAAAAAGAAAATGATACAAATGAACTTATTTACAAAACAGAAACAGACCCACAGATTTACAGAATGAACTTATGGTTACCAGGGACAAAGGTTGGGGGGAAGGGATAGTTAGGGAGTTTGGGATTGACATGTACACTCCGCTATATTTAAAATGGATAAACAAAAGGACCTATTGTATAGCACAGGGAACTCTGTTCAATATTATGTAACAACATAAATGGGAAAATAATTTGAAAAAAAATAGATACATGTATATGTATAACTGAATCATGTTGCTGTACACATGAAACTAACACAACAATGTTAATCAACTATACTCCAATATAAAATAAAAAGTAATAACAAACAAAAAAACAATAAAAAACAAATGGGAATAATTAAACTTAAAAGCTTTTGCACAGCAAAGGAAACCATAAACAAAACAAAAATACAAACTATAGATTGGGAGAAAATATTTGCAAACAATGCTACCAACAATGGATTAATTTCTAAAATATAAAAACAGCTCATACAACTCAATATCAACAAAACAAACAACCCAATCAAAAATTGGACAGAAGACCTAAACAGACATTTCTTCAAAAAAGACATACAGATGGCTAACAGGTACATGAAAATCTGCTCAGTGTTGCTAGTTATTAGAGAAATGCAAATCAAAACTACAATGAGATATCACCACACAGCAGTCAAGAATGGCCATCATCAAAAACTCTACAAATAATAAATGCTGGAGAGGGTGTGGAGAAAAAGGGACCCTCCTACACTATTGGTAGAAATGTAAATTGTTGCAGCCACTATGGAGAAAAGTATGGAGGTTCCTTAAAAAACTGAAAATAGAGTTACCATATGATTCTTCTTTTTTCTGATCTTGAACTTATCTTTATTTTTAATTTTTCACTTTTTTTTTGCTGTGCCACATGGCATATAGGATCTTAGTTTCCCAACCAGGGATCGAACCTGTGCCTCCTGCAGTGGAAGCAGAATCTTAACCACTAGACTGCCAGGGAAGTCCCAAGTTACCATATGATTCTGCAGTCCCACTCCTGGGCATATATCCACCCATGCACCTCAATGTTCATAACAGCACTATTTACAACAGCCAAGGCATGGAAGCAACCTAAATATCCATTGATTGAAAAATGGATAAAGAAGTTGTGGTATATTTATACAATGGAATATTACTTAGCCATAAAAAATAATGAAATAATGTGATTTGCAGCAACATGGATGGACCTAGATATTTTCATAGTAAATGAAGTTAGTAAGACAGAAAAAGGCAAATATCATATGATATCACTTATTTGTAGAATCTAAAATAATAATACAAATGGATTTTTTAAAAAACAGAAATAGACTCACAGACATAAAAAACAAACTTATGGTTACCAAAGGTGGGAGGGAAATAAATTAAGAGTTTGGGATTAGCATATACATACTACTATATATAAAATAAGTAAGCAACAACGACATACTGTATAGCACAGGGAACTATACTCAACATCTTATAAAAGCCTGTAATGGAAAAGAATCTAAAATAGAATATATATTTATATATATATATAACTGAATCACTTTGCTGTACACTTGAAACTAACAGAACATTGTAAATTAACTATACCTCAATTTTAAAAAAGATCAAAATTAGAAATAAAATTTTATTTTTTGGCCTCTGATTTTATGGTTAATGAAATTTGTTATTAAAAATAGTGTCACAAATAGTGCATACAGATAGAGCTGGTAGATTAAACAGCTGCACCAACTTCTAGTCTCTAAAACCCCTCCAGCACAACAGTAAGGCAATTACTTTTTAAAACGTAAATCTACAATGAAATGGAGAATTGGAGAGGAGATACCACAAAGCCGTGTTGAGGACTGGAAAGAGGATGAACAAAAGGTAAAGAACAAAAGAGAACCAAGGAGAATGACTCCAAAGCAGGCAATTATGCTGTAGAGCACCAACCAAATATATACCGCCTAGTCCTCCTAAACCATAAAACTTGGTGGTATGGGAACCTCTGGGAGTGTGTGTGTCTGCAACTGAGTTGGATAAACAAAGAGATGGTTAAAAGTCTATTTAAGAAACAGCAAAAGCCTTTCCTCTTCTGTGCAGCCAAATGTGCACCATACATAGCACATTGAAGGTAAGCAAGAAATATTGTCAGATATATATCTACAGTGTTAGACTACCTATAGATTGTTTGATTGTTGTAAATTAAAATTATATAAGAATATTCACAAATTGACTAAATAGGAAGGTATGTTCTAAATAAAAGAATAATCAAAATCAAGAGTTCTCAAAATTAAGAGTGCTTTTGAGAATATTGTGTGAAAAGAAAAAGAATTAGAGTTTTAGATTGGTGCTCAAGTTGTGTCAGTGGGTCATGATAGTGATGGTGATGGTGGGAATCATTTTGAAGATTAAATTATATTTTTGATGCCTTCAGTTGGATAGTTAGGCACAAGTACACAACAAAGGTAATTAGGTTTGATCTAATTATCTTGACCTGTGGTCATTTTACTGGTTTTAAATTTTAAACCAAGAGAGGTTATAGATACAAATAATGTAAGAATGAAAAATAAATTAAAATGTGAGATGTTTTCATGTGTATGTATATGGTTTGGTTTGTCCTAATTGTTGATGATTTAACATATATATATATATATATATATATATATATATATGATGGCTTATGAATGAATATTATAAAAATAAAAAGGGACTTGAATAAAAGTAGGAAAGGTTCATGTATGTCAATGAAAATAGACAAAAGTGAGGTGGCTGAGATTAGTGCTGATAACCATGAACAGTGACACTAGCGTTACCAGAGTTGAATCAAAAGAAATGTCAGAATCTCTAATCTTCATTGTCTAATTCATTTTGGAATATAAAGGTGCTTATTTCTTTATTACATACAAAGGAAGTTAAGCTGGGAGAAGTTATATAGATGGCCCAAGGGTACACAGTAATTTAAAAAGCAAGGTGTTAAACCCAATTCAATCTGGTTACTTATCCAAAGTTCAATATGCTACATTACACTATCCTTTCGTCTTATGAAATTTCGAAGAATTTTTATGATTTTTTTCTCTCACTGTTGCAAACGAATATCCTCTACTACCATCATTATCACCACTGTACTGGGATGATATACTGCAGGTATAGGTAATTGACAGAAACTTCCCCACACTTGTTTTTGCCAAGGGAGACCTACTATACACCAACTACATTAATTAATTCCGAGTTCTGCACATCCTGGGTGTTAAATGCATGTCTTTGGTAAATAAATGCATGAATTAACTAATTATTTTTGGTGGTAAACCTTTGACAATTTAAAGTGATTTTCCCTGGAGGAAAACTGATTACATTTCAGCAAAAAATGTCTTACTGTCCTGGTAAGAAAGAGAATATTCAAGCCTCACTGAACTATTTTTCTGACTCAGTGCAGTATTCTTTATTTTCTTTAAAGACTTTATATATCTATATGCATTTAGTGAAAAAGTCACTTAGAGACTTTGGAGCTTAGTCATGTGATAACATGCAGAATTCCAAGTTGTAGATCACATAATCCTTTTCAAGCACATATTTTCAGTGAAATGGTTTTTATTTAATGGTCCTTTGCTTATAGTTTTTTTTTTCTTTCTTGCTATGAATGACAACATAAGGAAAATAAATGAAAATTGAAACAAGCAGCCTTGGGCTTGATTCACTAAACTTGATCAGAGGAAATATATTTTCATTATATAGTAACTTTCCCCTGAAGTAAAATTTCCATATTTTGTGAGAGGTATATAAAAAAATGTAGGCTAATAATTCATGTACTTTTCTACATTATAATGTCAAATAAAAATTTCATTGTACTTTCAAAGTCTGTAAATGCATTGAGATAGTTATTAAAATATGATTTGCTATACTGTCAGTTAAAATCCAGCTAAAAAACAGAACACGGCAACTTTCTTTCATTCAATGGTGAAAATATGATCTAACGTGGTTGTTCAAAATATATATAGGAATTACTTGGTTAAGACATCTTACACAGTACCTTGTACATAGCATATGTTTGACTAAGAAGCACTTAAAGAATAAATATATGAAAGAAAAACAAAAAGAAAGTAGGCAGGAAGGAAAGAAGACTTCATATATTTTGGTATCCAACTCTGCCCAATATACTGTAAATACAAATAGCATTATTTATTGTTTTCCATATTATTTATCTTCAAAGCTATGTCTACTGTGCACATAAGTTCCTTTAGCCCAACACATGGAACAACAGCAACAATTAGGATAAAGCAAACCAAACTAAACCTGTTTGAAAGAAATAGAAAAGCTAAGCATTTAAGCTACCTCTCCAATCACATTTAACAGTTTATAAAGATAAATTTATATGTAAGATAACAGGCAACACAAATATAATTGAAAAGGTTTTCTGGTTAAAATTATAGGTGATCTTCCATTCACTTAGGAAAAAGAGGGAAACAAAATTAAAGGAAGGAAACAATTGCCCTAAGGACTAAGGGTCCCAAATCACGGAGATAATGTAGTATGTGCAAACTAGGGCAGTCCAGTAGATTGTTTGCCATCAGTTAAGCACTATAAATCAATATAAGGATCAAAGGCTCTGCCACCAACAACTAAAAATGAAAAATAACATAATTTCAGTGAAACTTAATTAGCCACGGAAACATCAATGTGCAACCACGCATAGAAAATTATAAGTTACTTAGAGTAAAAAGTGCTGGTGGAGACTGAAATGGAATAAGCAATAACAATCAAATCTCATAGATATTCTAATAGGAGAAGATGCAATGTAGAGTCAGAGCACAGTGGAAATATGCAAACTCTTCCTTAGGATCACTTCATGATTCAGGTAGCATTTGAGTGTGTGAACAGGTTCATCCTACATCAAGATAAATATCTTCACTTGTCTACTTCCTGGCTTTAGGTTTACCTACTTTGTGAAGTAGCCTTTCAGGACACACACAAACACACAAATGTACGCAAGCACTAGATTAGATGAACATAAACTATGGTACATGCATATAATGACATATATGAACCTGTTAAAATAAATAAGAAAAAAATCTCTAAAAGCTGCTATGGAGTGATTCTCAGAATATATTGCTAAGTAATAAACCAATGTGAAGAAGAATAGGAATGCTCATCCATTGCTGGTAGGAATACAAAATGGTACATCCACTATGGACAATGTTTTAACATTTTCTTACAAAACTAAACATACTCTTACCATAGAATCCAGCAATCACCCTTTTAGGTATTTACCTAAAGTAGTAGAAAACGTATGTCTGTGAAATCTAAACAACAAAAGAAATGAAGAAACATAACAAAACAGAAACAGAGTTATAGATACAGAGAACAAACACGTGGTTACCAGAGGGTGGGAGAGAGGAAAGAAGTAGTTAGGGAGATTAAGAGGTATAAACTTCCAATTACAAAATAAATGAGTCACAGGTATAAAATATACAGTGTGGAAAATATAGTCAAGAACTAAGTAAAATCTTTGTGGTGACATATCATAACTAGACTTATCTTGGTGATCATTTAGAAAATGTATAGAAAAAAATCACTATGTTGTGTAACAGGAAGTAAGATAGTATTGTAAGTCAATTATACTTCAAAACAAATAACAAACAATAAAAACTCATAGAAAAAAACCGATTTGTGGTTACCAGAAACAGAAGGTGTGGGGAGGGGGAACTGGATGAAAAAGGTCAAAAAGTGCTACAAAGTTAGAATTGATTAAGCTTAGTGAGGAAGGCATGCAGAAAGTTGAGATAGGAAAAAAGCTAGGCCTCTTGTGACATACAGTTAGCCAAGTTGTGAATGCAAAAGAAATATTCTTGAATAAAATTAAAAGTGCTACTTCAATGTACATACATGCATGATAAGAAAGGGAAACAGTCTTATTACTGGTATGGAGAAGTTTTAGTGATCTGGATGTAAGATCAAACCCATCACAACATTTCTTTAAGCCAAAGGTGAATCCAGAGTAAGGCTCTAACTCTCCTTAATTCTGTGAAGGCTGCGAGAGATGAGGAAGGTGCCCAAGAAAAGTTTGAAGGTAGCAGATGTTGGTTCATGAAGTTTAAGGAAAGAAGACATCTTCATAATATAAAGGTGCAATGTGAACCAGCAAGTGCTGATGTAGAAGCTGCAGCAAGTTGTTCAGAAGATCTAGCTAAAATAATTAATGAAGGTGGCTTCACTAAACAACAGATTTCCAATGCAGACAAAGAAGACTTATATTGGAAGAAGATGCCATCTAAGACTTTCATAGCTAGAGAAGAGAAGTCAATGCCTGGCTTCAAACGTTCACAGAACAGGGTAACTCTCTTTTTAGGGGCTAATGCAGCTGGTGACTTAAAGTTGAAGCCAATGCTCTTTTACCATCCAGAAAATCCTAGGTCCCTTAAGAATTATGCAAAAGTTACTCTGTCTGTGCTCTGTAAATAGAACACCAAAGCCTGGATGACAGCACATCTGTTCACAACATGGTTTACTGAATAGTTTAAGCCCACTGTGGAGACCTACTCTTCAGAAAAAAAAAAAGATTCCTTTCAAAATAGTACTGCTCATTGCCAATGCACCTGGTCATCCAAGAGTTCTGATGGAGATGTATAAGATTCATGTTGCTTTCATGCCTGCTAACACAACATCCATTCTGTAGCCCATGGATCAAGAAGTAATGTCAAGTTTCAAAGTTTTGTTTTTAAGGATTACATTTTGTAAGGCTATAGCTGCCGTAGATAGTGACTTATCTAATAGATTTGGACAAAGTAAATTGAATGGTAAGGATTCACCATCCTAGATCCCATTAAGAACATTTGTGATTCATGGGAAGAGGTCAAAATATAAACATCAAAATGAGTTTTGCAAAAAAAAAAAAAAAGAAAAAATGACTTTTGCAGAAGTTGATACCAACCCTCATGGATGAGTTGGAGGGGTTCAAGACTTCAGTGGAGAAAGTAGCTGCCGATGTGGTGGAAATAGCAAGAGAACTAGGATAAAAAATAATGCCTGAAGGTGTGTGAGTGAAGAGCTGCAATCTCATGAAAAAATTGAAGGAATGAGAAATTGCTTCATATGCATGAGCAAATAAAGTGATTTCTTGAGATGGAAATTTCTCCTGGTGAAGATTCCATGAAGATTGTTGAAATGACAACAGGATTGAGAATATTACATACATTTAGTTGATAAAGGAGTGACAGGGTTTGAAGAGATGAGTCCAATTCTGAAAGAAGTTCTACTGTGGGTAAAATGCTATCAAACAGCATTGCATGCTACAGAAAAGTCCTTCATGAAAGGAAGGATCAATCAATGTGGCAACCTTCAGTCTAATTTTAAGAAATTTCCACAACCACCCCAACTTAAGCAACCACCACCCTGATCAGTCAGCAGTCATCAGCATCAAAGCAAGACCCTCCTCCAGCAAAAATATTACGATTCCCTGAAGACTCAGATGATGGTTAGCATTTTTTAATAATAAGATATTTTAATTAAGGTATGTACATTGTTTTTTTAGACATAATGTTATTGCACACAATAGACGACAGTATTGTGTAAACATAACTTTTTTATGCACTAGGAAACCAAAAAATTTGGGTGACTTGCTTTATTGAAACTTTCATTTGTTGCAGTAGTCTGGAACTGTATCTGCAATCTCTGAGGTATGTCTGTACCAAATTAACAACAAATCCACTGATAGGGGAAAGTAGAGCTAATCCAAATAATTTTCACTAATCCAAGTGAATATATATACTGCCTATAAAAATTTGAAAGAACTACAAAGAAATTCTTGAACATTATTTAGTAGTTTTAATAATTTAAAAGTATGTATACATATATCAATTTTATCACTGTTTTGTATATATTTTGGTATTGAGTAAATGAGTAAATACATTGGTATCTTGGCAGCCAGAATTCTCAATGTGGGAAAAAGAGACACAGTAGTGTAATGGGAGAATTACAAGGGAAGAGCCTTTTGGTATTGGGATGGAATTTGAGATTTCAGTATAAGTTTATAATTAAATTATGAGTTTGTACTGAAACTTCAAATTCCAAATTATATACATTATATAAATTATCAAATTTTATCATATACATAATATATAGTTAATATATATTATATATGTATATCTCTATATAGATATAAGTCCTAGATTTGTCTGCTGAAAAGACCAAGACATAATGATAATAAATGAGCATTCCTAGTACTGTAGACTGTTTGTCTCAAATTTTGTACATTGAAATCTAATCCCAGTACAATGGCTTGTGGAAGTGGGGCCTTTAAGAGCTGATTAGGTCATAAGTGTAGAATCCTCATGAATAGGATTAATGCCCTTTAAAACAGGCCCCTGAGAGCCACTTTGACCCTTCCACCATGTGAGGTTACAGTGAGGAGATGGCCATCTATGAAGAATGAAGCAGACCCTTACCAGACACAGATTCTTTTGGCACCTTGATCTTGTACTTCCCAGGTTTCAGAACTGTGATAAATAAATTTCTGTTTTTTTTAAGCCACCCAGTCTATGATATTTTTGATATTTTTGTTATAGCGGCCTTAAAAGACTAAGATACCTAGCATCCTTGCATCTTAATCTTGGTTTCTAAATACTGTTCATTTCAAAATAAGTAGTACGTCTTTAGAAAAAGTATGGATTCCACGACTGCTGCCGGAGAGTTACAAAGGTGAGCTGGGAACCTCTTCTTGTGTCAGAACTGAAAGAAGGGCTCAGCAATGAATACAGACATGTTAAAAGAACATCTAATCCTTCAGAGAGCCATGCAAGGGGCTTCTGAATGGCACATTTCTCTGACGTGGGTGATCTACTTGACCTCCTCTAACTATTCTCAATACCTTTGTCTGGGGCCACACTCCATAACCTTTGCTGCTGGGGTTTCTGAGCTAAGGCAAAGCTTCTAGGGTTGTTCAAACAGGCACTTTCTGAGGTATTCAGTTAACCCACAAGAAACCCATGAATCTATGTCAAGCCAACAAACTAGAGAAAAGACTTATTTAAACTGATCTAATGTCCTTATTCGTTCTCCTGTACATCACAGGATGTTCAACCAAAGAAAGTAAAGCCAATCATCTGTCACTGCTGTCATCACCTATGTTTATCATTGATTTTTTTATCATACCTTTTTAGGTTTTCTTTTCCACAAAAAGGGTGAGCTGATATTGTGGCTACTGAATCCAACTGGCACCCCTTAATAAACCCCAAAGGAGTAAGTATACTATACTTAATTTTTGACAGCTTTCTCTCTCTCTCTGTCTCTCATATCACACACAAACATACATACAAGCACACATGCACACATCCCACAAACACACACACAGTAATATAGTAATGTATGCATGTATATGCATTTTTTCATTATTTCATATTTAAAATTATATCATAAGCATTTCATATATAAATTATCTTTGAAAACATAAACTTAAAAACTACACAAAATTCTAGTACTTGGTTAGATTTTCTAGATAATAGACTAATGAAGAGTATGTTGACATATAATTGACATATAGAGTATTACTAATATTTACTATAATATATTTCATTGTCATAATTATTAGCATAAATATTTGATCACATTTTTATTATATCATTAGAATCAGTTCTAAGACATAATTAGAGAGACAGTCATCAGTTTTTTTAGAGATCTAACTCCATCTATATAATATTTCCAAATGGCCTTCTAAATTATATGAAAGCAATAAAATTATTTTTAATTAAGGATTAATTAATTATTAATTTAACATGTCATTTTTTAGAACTGAAACATTTAATAGTGACAGATGTTTAACTTTATAATTTTCTGATTTAGAGTACAGTTCTAGAGAAAAGTATGACCCAACTATATGGCCATAAGCTTTACTAGTTAACATTTGGTCAGAATAGTAAATGATGAAAGAAAAAAGCAGATTGATAAATTGCAAGTAATTTATATCACACGAGGGAAACTCCTTATTAGATTTTCTGAAATTACCTAATTTCTGTCATTTCAGCAAAAGCCTATTACAGCAGACCTTTGTGTTTTACCTCTCTAGTTTCTTCACAGTGTTCCTGGAAGTGTTTTGTTCAGTGTATAATAAGTAACTATTCACTTGAAATAATACAGATTTCTTTTATCTAAAGCGTATTAAAATTCTGAGAATTTCATTTTTAAAAGTATGAACTATATTTGCAAAACAACTCCAATATGAATATCTTTCGTGTTAAATAAAAGAAATTTTTTAAAAATCTTGCAAATCCTGTTGCATACTATTTAATTTCAGATAACTTTTCTACTTCTATTGCCAATTTTTAAACTTTTTTGTACCAAAGAATATATAAAGTATTATGTAACAACACTTCTTAAATGTAAAGTTTTACAAAGGAAAATTTAATTTTAATGAGAAAATTTCTTTTTCCTTTGAGATATAATGAAGCTATATCATTGGCTAACTTATTGACTGAAGAGCCAAAATTATTTGTAAGGGACACATATTATTTTTTAGGCCATATGGATGGCATACTTAAATACAATATGTATCAGATTTTTGGTTCATAGAGATTATTTGAACAAAAGTTGTATTAATTTAAAAATAATGACATAGTAGAGACTGAATTATTGGATTTCCGTATTGTTATTAAATCAAACTATGCCTTTGTTAATCAATTAATGCTGGTGATTTAGTCTGGCCATTTCCATGATTTTATCAATATCTAAGACTCAACAAAGAGTAGCATGACATAAACTAATAGTTGAAAAGATTAATACATAAACTTATTGTGGTTTATTTATTATTGGATGATTCAATATTATAAAGATACAATTCTTTCCAAAGTGATTAGAGTTGGATTTAATCTAAAATCTTAGCCCAACAGGAGTAATTTTTTAATTTAACATTTTAAAATATTTGCTAAAAATTAGCAAAGCATTTCTGAACTTGAGAATATTTGTTTGTAAAACAAATGTTAGGCAAAGGACTTGAATTAAATTATATAATTTATTATTAAAAATAAGAGACAAACCCAAAAAATGGTCCAAATGACTTGAATAGACATTTTACAAAAAATCTGTTTCCAACTTTCCTATGAAGAAGTGCTCAACTTTAATAATAATTAGAAAAATACAAATTTAAACCCCAATAATATACCACTAAACACTGAGCACAATGGCCAACATTAAAAAAATGATATTAATTCCTAGGTGTATTCTTACAAAAAATGTGTGCACATTTACAACAACAATAATAACAAACAACTTAAAAAGAATGACAACATTACCTATCAATAATACAATAAATGAATAACTTGTGGGATGTTTATACAAGAAATATTATCTAGCAATAAAAACAAATGAACTACAGCTACATACAACTACATTGGTCAGTCTTACAACTATTAAGATAATAAAATAATCCAGATATAAAAATTATACTTCCTCTGTCTACATTTATATATGTGTGTGTATGTATCTATGTCTATATCTATCTGGATAGTTTTTAGGCAGACTTGCCGAGTTGTTAAAACTATAAAAAATTCAAAGGGATATTGCCATAAAAGTAGCAAGATGGTGAACTATGGGGAATAAGGAGGCTTTGTGATTAGGAGGGAGAATCAAGGTGTCTTCTTGGAGTGTTGGGAATACTTTATTTTGAACAAGGCCACTGACATTGAATATTGAATTTTTGATAAATCAACTTTGTGCACTTTTCTATATGGGCCTTATTTCAAGATTAAAAACAATTTGCTAAAAAAAAAAACCCAGTAGAATCATCTTTCTTCTCTTTAGACATGAGAAATTGGGTAGATGACAGCTTTTTGCTCACCACCATGTGAATATTCAAAGGAAGGACATTTTCTAAGTTTTTCATCTTACTTATTACGTGACATATAAGCCTGAATTATTAGGGAATATATGTTCAGAAATTATAAAGTTTGGACTTTAAAATACTTGGCCAGTATATTCAAGGTTGCAAGGTGTCCATGGAAGGAAGGAGAAGAGATTATGTAAACTCTGAAAATTGGTATCATATTTTACTGAGTTAATGAATAATAAAATACATATGGAATGGTAACCTCTAATCATTTGCAATCTGATACTTAGAGGAACTTTAAAATATCTTATGTGTCCTATGCATGTGGGAGAAGACATTTCAGCAGGGCTCACTTTGGCAAATTTATCTTGATTCTCATAACATTTTTTTGATATGCCCCTTATCCTGGGAGCACCTTTTTATCCAGGGCCTCTTTCTCTGCAGTTTTGAAAATTATACAACCCTTAACTTCATCTTATTATAGCCCATTCACACAGATTAAAACTTTTGCTTAACTGTCATTTTACTACTGCATCTGAACACAATCAAAAGAGCATGGTATTGATATAGAAAAAGGTACATAGATCAATGGAACATAATAGAGAATCTATAAATAAACCCACATATTTGTAATCATTTAATTTATGACAAAGGAGCCAAGAATACACAGTAAGGAAAGAAAAGTCTCTTCAATAAATGATGTTGGAGAAACTGGACAATCACATGCAAAAGAATGAAACTGGATCACTATCTTGCACCACACACAAAAATTACCTCAAAATAAGTTAAAGATTTGAACATAAATCCTGAAACCATGAAAATCCTAGAAGAAAAGAAGTGACAAGTTCTTGATGTAAGTCTTGGAGATGATCTTTTGGACCTGACTTCCAAAACAAAGGCAAAAAAAAAAAAGCAAAAATAAACAAATGGAACTAAATCAAACTAAAAAGCTTCTGCACAGCAAAGGAAATAGTCAACAAAGTGAAAAAGTAACCTACTGAATGGGAAGAAATATTTGCAAATAATATATCTGTTAATGAAATAATATCCAAAATATATAAAGAACTCATGCAACTCAATAGCAAAAAACGTTGATTTAAAAATATGTAAATTCAGTGATAAACAGACACTGAGATAATAAGTTATACTTTCTTTCTCTGAAGATTATTTTCAAAAAGCTATTTGGCTAAAGGATAACTCAGAGCTAAGAAGTCCTTTTTAATTATGGCCCTGAACACAAGGGGGAAAAAGCTCAATATACATTACTTTTGGTGAAAGAGAAGGGAAAGGAAAGAGAGGTGGAGGAGGAGGAGAAGGAGTACTTATCGAACATAAGCCAAGTCACATTCACTGCTCAACACTTCATGTCCATTAACTCATGACTCACCATAATATTATAAGGTAGATAATATTATTGTCTGCAGTTTAAAATAAGAATAATTGTGGATATTAATATTTCATATCCAGTTTTACAGCTAGGTATTCAGAGATGGTTTACATCTTACAAGAGTGACTTCAAAGAACTTGCTCCTCATAGAAGTTAAAAGATTAACAATATGTTTTTAACAAAATTTGCAATATTGATTTTCTATAGCCTAATAGAAATATAAATTAAAAAAAAAATACGTGTTTGGCCAAATGGAGGCTGGACAATGCTATTCCTTTTGAACTCCTGGTACATATATTTATATTCTGTTTTACTCTAGGATTTTTGTCTATAAATCAAACACTATTTGGTTCATAGCCAAACTTTCCTTTGAAAATTTATTGCTGTTCAAAATAACCAAAAGTCAAGTACCCACATTTAAAATTTATTTTAGAACCTGTCTTTTGTTTACCTCCTCTTATCTTCCTCAAATGGGCAACCTAGGACCAGATCATTATACGGTTTTTAACCTAAAATTGCTTTTAAAAAAAAAATCATGCTTAGGTATTATTTCTCTACTTAATTATTTCTCAAAAAAAGAAAAGTAGGGAAAGAGGTAGATTAAATCTGCCCAGTTAAGATAAATGACCACTGCAGTTTATATATGACAATTTTATGTACAGAGAGAGAACTCATTGTATTGTATCCAGAACCTTGGCTTTGGAAATAGTTTATTGGAGTCATGTTTCCACTCAGTCCTCAGTAGTGATATTAGGCAGGCCCATTACCTTTTGAAACTCTGTCTTCTCACTTGTAAAATAAAGATTAAAAATACATGTGTGACTAATTAACAAGATTGTTGCAAAATAAGATAAAGCATATGAACACAATTCTTTGGTGGCAAACCATGACCTACATGTGTTATTTTTAGTCATATCACCTCCCTAGTGTCCTATGAACTTAATCAGAATGTAGCTTTGTTTGTGTTTTATGCACTTCATAAGAAAAAACTTATAAGAACCTTTTGTGAATTAAAAAAAATTATTGAATAAATAGCTACTCCCAGGGGCAAGTGATCTGTACAAGTGAATTAGGAGGGGTTGTAAGACATTGTCTTGTTATAAGAAACACATTTAAGGGAATTTAAAGCCTCACTGAGTCCCCAAAGACTGGTTGCACAGGTCAATTAGTGCTGTAGTGGAGAGAGTATGCCTAGGGGAAATTTAGTGTTTATAATCACTAACTGAAGTAAAGAACAACTATGAGAGTCCTCCAAAAGACAGCTGAGTAGAAGAAAATATAGTGCAATCTCTCAGAGAGCTCTCTGCTTAGAGACAGAAATAGGGAATTACTGTACTCCTGTCATCCCATTATTAGATGGAACCTCTGGCCCTTTAAGGTCTGGACAAATTTATTTTAATTTAGAGCCTCCCTCCTAATACTTCAGACCTTCAATTTCTCTCTTCCAGACTCTCTCTGTACTCCAGAAAAAAAAGAGGTACTGACTCTCTTTGGCCACATACTCATCTTTCCCTACTTTACTCAAAAAAACTAACAAAAAAATGCCTTCTTACACCAATGTTTTATGAGTTTGTAACTTTCTTGGAGAGTTTTAAGGACCAAGAGAAAGGTTACACTTTACAAAGCCCAAGCCTTTGACATATAATGAATGCAGTCTCAATCTCCTTTTACCTTCTGACTCTGTGTGAATTAGTAACACTCCTCTCTTTGCCAGCCTCCTATATCTAAAGCAGGTAAATCCACATACAGGTCAGCTTCTAACTCAAGCATGCTTATTTGAGAATTTTCCCATCAAAGTCGATAGGATCTTCTTTCACTAAGAGGAATTCCTTACATACTGCTAGGAGAATAACATTTTCTCCTAGTCATTGTTTTGTTTTCCTATGATCTTTTCCTTAGCTGAGATATTTCATAGTTTACTAAGTAGAAACTGAACATATAATGTATTTTCGAAGTGAATACATCTATCAATCTATCTATTATCTATCTATCTATCTATCATCTATCTATCTATCTATCTATCATCTATCTATCTGTCTATCTATCTTTCTGGTCAAAATCAAGTTCAGATTGCATTCAATAATACAATCCTGCTCCTCACTTTAAATAAGCTTAAGGTCTAGTCTCTTTATACTACCCTAATTAGATACCACCTGTTTAACTTTCAGGAAATTTAGAGGGACTAACATCCTGTTCACCAAATAGGACCAGGGATTCTATATGACTCATTTATATTGTTCTCATTTCAGTAACGAAAAACTAGATTTAGTAATTTTGAAAAGAGCATATCACTGTTAGATGGAAGAACATGCAGTATATTCTCAGTCTATCTGACTTTAAGATAAATGTCCTTTGCAAATCAATATGTTGTCTTGGGGAAATTGAAAACCTCTTCAGGCATTACCAAACAATCTTAAACTTTAAATTTTTAGAAGGACATCCTGCCATATGCAAACACCTGGATGCACCTGGAAAACATTATGCTAAATGAAATAAGCCAGTTACCAAAGAACAAATATTGCATGATTCTATTTGTATATCTAAAATAGTCAGATTCATAGAAGCAGGGTGTAGGTTGGTGGCTGCCAGGGGCTGAGGGCAGTGATATATGGGGAGTTGTTCAAAGAGTATAAAATTGTATTTATGCAAGATGAATAAGTTCTAGAGATCTGCTGTGCAACATTCTGTCCACAGTTAACAATACTGTATTGTATATTTAAAGGTTTGTTAAGGGGGTAGATCTAATGTTAAGCGTTCTACCACAATAAAATAACATTTTTAAAATTTCAATTTTCGTAGCAAAAATGAAAGTGAGTAAAATCAATAGTTTAATAAAAAGACTAATTATATAAATTTGAGTGTTCCAACATAAAACAGAGTAGATTGAAGATTAGCATTTAATAATTTGGTTCTATTTGCTTACATAAATTATGTTAAGTGACATAAAAAGTATTACAATTCCATCAACTTTATTTTGTAAGTATACTAAATGTTTTCTTATCTTAAGCTTTTATACAATACTAATATTAATCGAAAAAAAATAACACATGAGGGAAGCCTTAATTTGAACTGATGATTCATCTTTTCTATCGAATATTCAAGACAATCCTATCATAAACCATCTCTGTGTATCTCCTGTTAGCAGCCAAAGTCTAAGCCTCCAAGAAATCATTCACCACTGAAAGTCATTCCCATACAACTCTATGCATTCTCTACAGTGACCCAATTTTCATCCTCCGCCTACCTCCAAACCTTTGTTCCCTTTGTACCACCTCTTTTATTAGCAGCTCCTACCATCTACACACTTTAAACCCTTCTCTCAACTCTTCTGTTATCACCTTATTTTGTTGAAGATGTGACAGCCAATGCAGCCCTCAAAGAGGAAGCTGTCATTGTTTTTCTTCCAATACGCCATGTATTATAAGGCCTGAAGATGGTATATCTCCTTGTATTTCACTTTAGCCTCCAGACCATTTGTTATGTCTCAAAAACCAAAGATTCTTTCAAGTGAGGCCATTAGACTTTACTATGTCCTAGTTCTCTTTCATGCTGGCATATACTAACATTTCTCACTCCTCTTCATTCTTGAATTCTCCTCATTCTTTCACCTAGCTTACCATCTTCTCTCATATCACTATTTTTGGCATTATTCTTGACAGGGTCTAAATTTACATTAATGTAAATTCCCTGGCCTCCAATTCCCTGGCCTCCTAGTATTTTGGCATCTGCACTTCCAGTAATCTATTTCTTAATTCCACTTTAGTTACCTCTCATGGCCTAGACATTTTCATTCTCAATTACCACATCATTTCTGAAATCCCAACTTCATACATGTAACTCTTTTACCAAATATGCTATGTTTTCTGCTCCTTTACATCAGCACAATCAAAGCAAAAATTTTCTTTTCCATCAACAGTTCCAGCTGTTCCATTTGTCAGCTCCTCATGTTTTCATTTTTTCTCCTTTCTAGATTAGATTTTATTCAGTTCATAAATTCTTTACTCTCTTGTACCTCACTACCTACACTATCACCTTGCTTGGAAAATCTTAAACCCCAATTATGCACAAATTTTACCTTCTCTTCATCTTCACATCAGCAGCTAGATGTGACTGGTGAAAACCACAGGTCCCTTCTAACTGGGCTCCATTTAAATTGTACCATAAACCTCAGATGGGAACTCAGCACCGCTTGGCAAAAAGTGATAATTTCCCTGAGGAATTCACTCTTCCACTTTCCAAGAAGACAATTTCATAATTTCATACTTATTCTTCTAATAAATGTCTCTAGTGTCTTCACTTTCTCATTTTGAGTTGATGAACTCAATATTCCACTTAATTAATTGGGAAAATAAAGGAAACTACTTATCTGTAACTATGCATTTAATCTCCCTCCCATATTGTTGGAAGAGATCAGTTTGCCTATCATACCATAAATAGTCTGCAAGTCATTTTTATTCCACGTTAGGTTTTTGAAATTTATTTATATTGATGTACATGGAGTTGGTTTATTGATTTTAGCTGATACACTTTTCTGCTGAATAAATAAATATGTATTTATTTTTCATACTTCTGCTGAAAAATGGTTGCATTATTTGTACATTGTCTCATACTGCTAAGAGTGCTGCAGTGAACATTCATGAATCTGTAACCGTGTCTACCTGTGAAAAAGTTTTTCATAGTGTAGATTTCTAAAAGCAGAATGACTGGATTCCAAAGAATGAACATTCTAAAAACTTTAATTAGGTAGAGTCAAATTTCTCCCCAAAGTGGTTTTAACAATATACACTCCCAATAGCAATTTAAAGCTATATTTTCCACATGCTACATTCAACACTGGTAAAAAAATAAATTTTATCAGACTTTAAATCTTGTAGGCTTGACAGGTGTGAAAAGCTATATCTAGTTCTAATTTGAGTTTTTCTTATTATTAGTGATGTTGAGTATTCTTTCCTATTTTTATCAGCCATTCAGATTTCCTCTTCCATAAATTACCTGTGATATCTTTTGCTATTTTTTCTGCTATTAATTTTAATTTCT
Organism: Balaenoptera ricei; assembly: GCF_028023285.1. NCBI lineage: Eukaryota > Metazoa > Chordata > Mammalia > Artiodactyla > Balaenopteridae > Balaenoptera > Balaenoptera ricei. Next base: position 38,318,847 of record NC_082646.1, on the reverse strand, counting down.
AAACTTTCTACACTGTAAAATATATTACACAGGATGTGTATAAAATACAAATATACAGTATAGCAAATTTGCAAAAGCAAGCAACAGTACAATTATTCTGCACTTTAGTTTCATCTCTTTTTAAATTTTATAGAAATGAAATTGTCCAGTATGTATTAATTTTGTTTCTATCTTCTTCCATTCAGCATCATATTTACAAATGCATCTAAGTTATTATTATAAAAATAATTCATAATTTTTGTTGCTCACGGTATTCTCTTGTATAAATGCATCACTATTTGTTCATTTTATTCTTGATCTTACCTTGAGTTGCTTCAGTTTTATTTATCATGATACCATGAAGTTACCTGTACATATATCTTAATTCAAATAAGTGTGTTTCCATAGAAAAAAATGTTTAAGTAGATTTGTTGAATTGAAGAATATATGGATTCTCAACTATACAAAATAATATCTGTTTGGTTGTTTGATTTTGTTATTGTTACTTTTGGCTTTCAAAAATCAACATGCAATTCTTCTGGACTATTTATATTTCTACTCCCAGTGTAATTTCTGATTGCTCCAAATTCTTCTCAACTTGGTATTTTCAGAATATGTATTTTTAGGGCTTCCCTGGTGGTGCAGTGGTTGAGAGTCTACCTGCCAATGCAGGGGACACGGGTTCGAGCCCTGGTCTGGGAAGATCCCACATGCCACGGAGCAACTGGGCCCGTGAGCCACAACTGCTGAGCCTGAGCGTCTGGAGCCTGTGCTCCGCAACAGGAGAGGCCGCGATAGTGAGAGGCCCACGCACCGCAATGAAAAGTGGCCCCCACTCGCCGCAACTGGAGAAAGCCCTCGCACAGAAACGAAGACCCAACACAGCCAAAAATAAAAATAATAAATTTTTAAAACTTAAAAAAAAAAAAAAGAATATGTATTTTTAAATTTTAGTCTTTTGGATTTGTATATATTTGTGGTTCTACTTTGTATTTCATCAGTTACTAATTAGATTTGTCACCAGTTTGAAACATTTGGCCATCTATATATCCTCTTTTCTGAAGACTTTTTAAGGATTCCTTTTAAGAAATCTCCCTTCCATCTTCCCTTCCTTCATTTTTGCCTGCCTTTCTTCCTTCTTTGCTGTTAATTTTTCTATCAATTTATCTGATTATTTTTTTGCTAATATATTTCAATCTAAAAATATTATGAATATAACCCTTTCACCAATTATATACATAGCAAATATCTTCTCCCATCACATGGCTTGCTTTTCACTTTCTTAATGACGTTTCTGAAGTTAATATCCTTAATGTAGTCAAGTTTACATGTCTTTTCATTTATACACAGATTTTCTAAAGTGCCACTTAAGAAATCTATTGCTACCCAGATATCATGAAGATATTTTTTCAAAGTATGTTCTAAGGACATCACTTTTCCCTTTAATATTAGTTCTATAAACCCTGCAGAATTGCTGTGTGTGTGTGTGTGTGTGTGTGTGTGTGTATGTGTATGCACCTCTGTGTGTGGGGGGTTGGGGGGGTTGTGTTTATGTCCTGACATAATGGTCCATCTTTTTCTAACAGCTCTGTAGTTATATCTTCATCGTATATCAAATATTCATATATGCATGATTCTGGATTCTTTAGTTTGCTTCACTCTTCTAGTTCAGGGATTGGCAAACATTTTCTTAACAGGTCAGATGGGAGATATTTTAGACTGTAGGTGATATACTCTCTGGCATTAGCTGGGGAAGTATAGAAGCATCCATAAACAGAGCAGAAGCAAGAAGAACTACAATTCTGCAGCATGTGGAATGTAAACCACATTCACAGAAAGACAGACAAAATGAAAAGGCAGAGGACTATGTAACAGATGAAGGAACAAGATGAAACCCAGAAAAACAACTAAATGAAATGGAGATAGGCAACCTTCCAGAAAAAGAATTCAGAATAATGAGAGTGAAGATGATCCAAGACCTTGGAAAAAGAATGGAGGCAAAGATCGAAAAGATGCAAGAAATGTTTAACAAATACCTAAATTGATTAAATAATAAACAAATAGAGATGAAAAATACAATAACTGAAATGAAAAATACACTAGAAGGAATCAATAGCAGAATAACTGAGGCAGAAGAACAGATAAGTGACCTGGAAGACATATGGTGGAAATCACTGCCACAGAACAGAATGAAGAAAAAGGAAAGAAAAGAAGTGACGACAGCCTAAGAGACCACTGGGACAAACATTAAATGCACCAACATTCACATTATAGGAGTCCCAGAAGAAGAGAGAGAGAAAGGACCCAAGAAAATATTTGAAGAGATTATAGTTGAAAACTTCCCTCACATAGGAAAGGAAATAGCCACCCAAGTCCAGGAAGCACAGAAAGTCTCAGGCAGGATAAACCCAAGGATAAACACACAGAGACACATAGTAATCAACTGACAAAAATTAAAGACAAAGAAAAATTATTCAAAGCCACAAGGGAAAAATGACAAATAACATACAAGGGAACTCCTCTAAGGTTAACAACTGATTTCTCAGCAGAAACTCTGCAATCCAGAAGGGAGTGGCATGATATATTTAAAGTGATGAAAGGGAAGAAACTCAACCCAGATCACTACACCCAGCAAAGATCTCATTCAAATTCATTGGAGAAATAAAAAGCTTTACAGACAAGCAAAAGCTAAGTGAATTCAGCACCACCAAACCAGCTCTACAACAAATGCTAAAGGAACTTCTCTAAGTGGGAGACACAAGAGAAGTAAAGGACCTATGAAAACAAATGCAAAAGAATTAAGAAAATAGTAATAGGAAAATACATATCGATAATTACCTTAAATGTGAATGGATTAAATGCTCCAACCAAAAGGCACAGGCTCGCTGAATGAGTACAAAAACAAGACCCATATATATGCTGTCTACAAGAGACCCACTTCAGAACTAAGAACACATACAGAGTGAAAGTGAGGAGATGGAAAAAGATATTCCATGCAAATGGGAATCAAAAGAAAGCTGGAGTAGCAATACTCATATCATATAAAATAGACTTTAAAATAATGTTACAAGAGACAAAGAAGAACACTACATAATGATCAAAAGATCTATCCAAAAAGAAGATATAACAATTACAAATATATATGCACCCAACATAGGAGCACCTCAATACATAAGGCAAATGCTAACAGTTATGAAAGAGGAAGTCAATAGTAACACAATAATAGTGGAGGACTTTAACATGTCACTTACACCAATGGACAGATCATCCAGACAGAAAATTTATAAGTAAACACAAGCTTTCAATGACACAATAGACCAGATAGATGTAATTGGTATTTATAGGACATTCCATCCAAAAACAGCAGATTACACTATCCTTTCAAATGCACACAGAACATTCTCCAGGATAGATAACATCTTGGGTCACAAATCAAGCCTTGGGAAATTTAAGAAAATTGAAATCATAGCAAGCATCTTTTCCAACCACAACACTATAAGATTAGAAATAAATTAGAGGAAACAAATGTAAAAAACACAAACACATGGAGGCTAAACAATACATTACTAAATAACCACAGATCACTGAAAAAAATCAGAGATGAAATCAAAAAATACCTAGAGACAAATGACAATGAAGACATGACAATCCAAAACATATGGGATGAAGCAAAAGTAGTTCTAAGAGGGAAGTTTATAGCAATACAATCCTACCTCAAGAAACAAGAAAAATCTCAAAAAAATCTAAACTTACACCTAAAGGAACTAGAGGAAGAAGAACAAATAAAACCCAAATTTAGTAGAAGGAAAATCATAAATAACAGAGTAGAAATGATGGAAACAGAAACAAAGAAAACAATAGCAAAGATCAATAAAACTAAAAGCTGGTTCTTTGAGAAGATAAACAAAATTGATGAGCCTTTAGACAGACTCATCAAGAAAAAGAGGGAGAGAACCCAAATTTAAAAATTAGAAATGAAAAAGGAGAAGTAACAATGGACACTGCAGAAATGCAAAGCATCATATGAGACCACTACAAGCAACTCTATGCCAATTAAATGGACAACCTGGAAGAAATGGACAAATTCTTCAAAAGATATTACCCTCCATGACTGAACCAGGAAGAAATAGAAAATATGAACAGACCAATCACAAGAAATGAAATTGAAACTGTGATTAAAAATCTTCCAACAAACAAAAGTCCAGGACCAGATGGCTTCACAGGTGAATTCTACCAAACATTTAGAGAAGAGCTAACACCTATCCTTCTTAAACTCTTCCAAAAAATTGCAGAGGAAGGAACACCTACAAACTCAGTCTATGAGGCCACCATCACCCTGATACCAAAAACCAGACAAAGATACTACAAAAAAAAGAAGGTTACAGACCAATATCACTGATGAATATACATGCAAAAATCCTCAACAAAATACTAGCAAACAGAATCCAACAACATATTAAAAGGATCATACACCATGATCAACTGGGATTTATCCCAGGCATGCAAGGATTCTTCAATATACGCAAATCAATCAATGTGATACACCACATGAACAAATTAAAGAATAAAAACCATATGATCATCTCAATAGATGCAGAAAAAGCTTTTGACAAAATTCAACACCCATTTATGATGAAAACTCTCAAGAAAGTGGACATAGAGGAAACCTACCTCAACATAATAAAGGCCATATATGACAAACCCACAGCAAACATCATTCTCAATGGTGAAAAACTGAAAGTATTTCCTCTAAGATCAGAAACAAGACAAGGATGTCCACTCTCACCACTATTATTCAACATAGTTTTGGAAGTCCTAGCTACAGCAATCAGAGAAGAAAAAGAAATAAAAGGAATACAAATTGGAAAAGAAGAAGTAAAACTGTCACTGTTTGCAGATGACATGATAATATATAGAGAGAATCCTAACGTTGCCACCAGAAAAATACAAGAGCTAACAATGAATTTGGTGGAGTTGCAGGATACAAAATTAATGCAGAGAAACCTCTTGCATTCCTATACACTAATGATGAAAAATCTGAAAGAGAAATTAAGGAAACACTGCTATTTACCACTGCAACAAAAAGAATAAAATACCTAGGAATAACCTCCCTAGGGAGACAAAAGACCTGTATGCAGAAAACTATATGACACTGATGAAACAAACTAAAGATGATACAAACAGATGGAGAGATATACCATGTTCTTGGATTGGAAGAATCAATATTGTGAAAATGACTATACTATCCAAAGCAATCTACAGATTCAAGGCAATCCCTATCAAATTACCAAAGGCATTTTTTACAGAACCAGAACAAAAAATCTTAAAATGTGTGTGGAGACACAAAAGACCCCAAATAGCCAAAGCAATGTTGAGAAAGGAAAATGGAGTTGGAGGAATCAGGCTCCCTGACTTCAGACTATACTACACAGATACAGTAATCAAGACAAATGGTACTGGCACAAAAACAGAAATATAGATCAATGCAACAGGATAGAAAGCCCAGAGATAAACCCATGCACCTATGGTCAACTAATCTATGATAAAAGAGGCAAGGATATACAATGGAGAAAAGACAGTCTCTTCAATAAGTGGTGCTGGGAAAACTGGACAGCTACATGGAAAAGAATGAAATTAGGACACCCTAACACCATACACAAAAATAAACTCAAAATGGATTAAAGACCTAAATATAAGACTGGATACTATAAAACTCCTAAAGGAAAACATATGAAGAACACTGTTTGACATTAATCACAGCAAGATCTTTTTTGACCCACCTCCTAGAGTAATGGAAATTAAAACAAAAATAAACACATGGAACCTAATGAGAGTTAGAAGCTTTGCACAGCAACGGAAACTATAAACAAGATGAAAAGACAACTCTCAGAATGGAAGAAAATATTTGCAAATGAATCAACGGTCAAAGGACTAATCTCCAATATATATAAACGGCTCATGCAGCTCAATATTAAATAAAAAACAACCCAATTCAAAAAATGGGCAGAAGACCTAAATAGACATTTCTCCAAAGAAGATATACAGATGGCCAAGAAGCACATGAAAAGCTGCTCAACATCACTAATTATTAGAGAAATGCAAATCAAAGCTACAATGAGGTATCACCTCACACCTGTTAGAATGGGCATCATCAGAAAATGTACAAACAACAAATGCTGGAGAGCATGCGGAGAAAAGGGAACCCTCTTGCACTGTTGGTGGGAGTGTAAATTGATACAGCCACTATGGAGAACAGTATGGAGGTTCCTTAAAAAACTAAAAATAGATTTACTCTATGACCCAGCAATCAATCCCACTACTGGGCATATACCCAGAGAAAACCATACTTCAAAAAGACACATGCACCCCAATGTTCATTGCAGCACTATTTACAATAACCAGGTTATGGAAGCAACCTAAATGCCTGTCGACAGATGAATGGATAAAGAAGATGTGGTACATATATACAATGGAATATTACTCAGCCATAAAAAGGAATGAAATTGGGTCATTTGTAGAGATGTGGATGTACCTAGAGACAGTCATACAGAGTGAAGTAAGTCAGATAGATAAAAACAAATATCCTATATTAACACATATTTATGGAATCTAGAAAAATGGTACAGATGAATCAGTTTGCAAGGCAGAAATAGAGACACAGATGTAGAGAACAAACATATGGACACCAAGGGGGGAAAGTGGGAGGTGGGGTGGGATGAATTGGGAGATTGAGATTGACATATATACACTAATATGTATAAAATAGATAACTAATAAGAACCTGCTGTATGAAAAAAAATAAAATTAAAAAAAAAAAATCGATAATTGGGCTCTAAAAAAAAAAAAAAAAAGGAAGCAGCCATAAACTATACATTCATGATTGGACATAGCTATGTTCCAATAAAACTTTATTTTTAAAAAGTGGTGGCTGTTATGTGTGGCAAATGGTGCCAAATCTCACTCTTGTCTTATCTTGATATTTTAAAGCCCTATTTAATAACTGTACTGTGTGATAAATATTTTCATTTGGTAGAGCATTCTTACCATTTTGTTATTCTTCTTCAGATTATCTTGGCTAGACTCAAAACTTTGTATTCCTTCATAAATTTTAAAATCTCCATGTCAAGTTTCTTCATTTACCCTTGCAAAAACATGGAGGTTATCACAGGGTATTCAATGTTTCTGTATTTCTATTTGATATAAATTGACATTTTGAGTTTTCCTAGTCATGGCCATGGTATATATCCCCACTTATTTGGGTTTTCAGCAAAATCTTTCAATAGAATTGTATGGTTTTCTCCATAGATGTTTTGCATATAGTTTCTCAGATTTATTCAGAGGCACTAGGTATTTTGATGCTACTTTCATTAATTTTTTTTTAAATTTCTAAATCTTACTGGCAAGAGTTAACTTGCTAGTTACTACAGCAATGTTACTTATGATTGCTAACAGAGGTGTAAATGATATTAGTTATTTTATTATATTTTAATCATTTTTATCTTCCTAGTTTTAAATTATCTTTTGCTCTTAGAAAATGCAATAGTAACTACCCTTCTCTTGCTCATCACAAAATTTTCAGTGCCTATCACTGTTCCTGGAATATAGTAGATTCTCAAAATATATTTGTTGGTTGAATAAATGGAAAATGGATAACAAATAAATCTAAAATGAAATGTTGATCATTATGTTATGATTGTGTGTTGGAAATATGGCAAGAGAAAAGCAAATGCTTCCTCATTTATAAAGTTAAAATAAAAACAGCTTTAGTCTAAAAATTTTGTCTATAATAAAATGGTTCTTTAAAAGTAGTCTAGGGACAACCCCCTTCAGAATTACTCAAGGGCTTATTTAAAATGTTGATTGCTCCATCCCATCCTTTAACTGCTGATTTAGAATACCCTGTTGCAAGAATCACCACTTATTTAGCAAAAACTAAACATGCATACCTTTATTTTACCCAGTCTACAAGCAGCAAAGTATATTTCTTGAGTTCATAAACCTGAAATATTTAATCAAATTTTATTAGATGGATATTAACAAAATACAACAGTCACATATATGTTTGCTTTAATTTACCTGTTCCAGGAAATTGTGCAATATTTTCACATTCCATCACAACTTCTTGAAAAAAATGAAGTATTCTTCTTCCAGTCATCCTGTTTCAGGTCTCTTAATTAGAATTTGGAAGGACTTGGCTTTCAGTAATTTTGTAAATTGGCTTAATCCTGGGAACTGAAACAGTATTGTTTAGGAACAACAGATTAAATCAGACTCCCTTGGGCTCTTCTGCTCTTCTTGCTTTATCTGACTTGTAAGAAAAATACTTACATTTCAGCCAATCCGTCTGCCTGGTTTTTAAGATGGTATGTTTAGATGCCCAGCTAGAATTCAACAATAAAACTATGCCCTGTGACTTCTTTCCTTGCAACTTCTTTTGTTTAGAAATACATAAAGAGAAAGCTGACATTTTCTGTTATAACTTTGCTCAGATTTCCTACTGATGTGTTGGCTTATTTGACCCATTTTAATGGTGAATTATTGAGCAAAGTACATTTTACCTGTAACATTTGGATAACTTAGACAGCTGTCTGCAACTGTGACATTCCACTGATGTAGCTTTCCTCAGGTGTTTTATTTATATTAATAGAATGATTTGAGTGATTGGCTCTGTACAAACCTGGCTATTTTGTTCCACAGTGCTCATATCTCTGCAGGTAGAATGAACAGGAGAAGGCTGAGGCTCATTCTCACTTTGTTTAAAAAATAATCTATTTGCTCTTGGCCATTTGTAATTAAAGTTCATGTTGGTTTATTTCTCAGAGAGCTTAGATTAAAATAAATTAATAAATTCCTTGATTCTCTGAAGAGTTCTACCATTTCATTAGTATCCTAGTCCCAGTTTAAAACAGGGAACATTTACTGATTTATTTATAGTCCATTTTTCCCAGTTCCCTGCTATCAATGCAATATAGAAGGAAACCAACAGTTTTTTCAGGGAAAGCCAGCTAGCCATTTCCCCAAAATTTTATGTAGGCACTGCAATGGACATTGAAACTTCTAATACCAGAGTAGGAGCTCAATAAAAATGTGAGCTATTAATAAACATTATTACCAGGAACTAGGAGCACAGCACAATTTTCTAAGGAGTGCATTTGAGATCCTGGAACCCTCAGGGAATATACTCTAAACTTCATGGGGAAGCAATGCCTCTTGTACCCATTCCACATGGAGTATGTTTCTCTTCATCTTGTCAGAAATGAGAAAATCTTCACAGAAAGAAAATAAATAAAGCCCAAACTGCAATAAAAACATTAAATTTTGTTTTATTTCCTATAGGTCATGCGTTACTCAAGGTAACTATATATATTACATTTTCTTTCCTTGCTCCTAATTCCAAATTATCTCTTATTGTTCACAGAAAATGATTAATGTCCAGCTCTCTTTCTCTCTCTATATGTCTCCTTACCAGTCCCCTCTCTCTCTTTCTATCTCCCTCCCCCCCGGCTTCCCCTTCCTGTCTCCCCTGTCACTCAACACAAAGGTACAAACTGAACACACCCATATTATACAGTCATATAATTTATGAGAAAATTCATCTTCTCCAAGTCCTAACTGATGTCTGAATAACCTTTAAAATATAATCCGTAACAAATTTTCAGGAACTCACTGCTCTCACCTTCAGCATGTCTGTATTATTTTTCATTCTGAATGTGTTATTTTCATCCTGAATTTGCATCTATTATTCCCAAGACCCTTACCCACTGATAAAAGTGATTAAAAACCAACTTTGGCATGTGGTAACGCTGATTAAATGTCTTTTGTGAATTTTCACCACAAAATTAATTTGAAAATCTTATAGCCTAGACATAACTTAGTGGTCTCTGGAGAATAATTTGCATCCATTAGATTTCAAATATTCCTTAATTATAATCATTATTCTTCTGTCACTTGTTTGTAAGGTTAGTAAAACTACAGTTACTACATTTTATCAGTAGCCTTTTTTCATTTCCCTGATATTCAATTGAATAGGATGTACAGAAACATAATCTGAAACTGACCTGATCAAGGCAAAGCATAGCATTCATGATTTATAATTATTCTATGGCTATTAAATCACGGGATTCATAAATAAGCTCCTTACTATGTTTTAGGAATACTCATCTAAAATCATTTTGATTTTTTCTTTAATCTGAAAAGTCCAGAATGCAATCTCACTGTCCTCATTTCAAAATAAACCAAGGATTTCATTTTTCTTTTTTTTCTTAATAAGATCTATTGCAAATATAACCACCTACAAGAGTTCATTACCAAAAATCACAAATGAGCCCATTTGTCATTTTGTTTTGGTATAGTCTTTTATCCAGGCATCAACTCAGGTGACAATTTTACAATTAAAGTCAAGTTTTAAAAATTTCCCCTGTAAGAAATATGAATACAAGAGGAGGATTGTGAAAATTATGAGCACTAAGCTTTATACACTTTCACACCCCTACAACTGCACTGTAGATGTTTAATTCCCACTGATTTCAATAAGAGATAAGTTTATGGAAATGCTCTGCAGGCATGCAGTGGCTGAATAAATGCAAAATGCCTGTGAATTTTTCAATTTAAGAAAGCAAATATTAGAAGAAGATATCTAGGGAAATCATAGAAATGGAGCATTTTTGAACACTTCCTAAAAAAATAAACAAAAGCAATTAACCAACCAAACAAAAAATGCTCAAAACAACAATGACAAAAGATAGTTACATGTAAGGTTTTAGCATGTAAAATTTTAGCATGTAAAACTTTTTTAAAGATTTCTGACACAACAGAGTAAGTCCTACCCCAGTCACTTCTATTAAAACAGCAACAACATTTTTTAATAGACAAATTATTTTGCACAGGTTTTTAGGTGGAAATGATATATTAGATGTCAAATATCAGAAATAACTTTTATAATCACAGCTGTTTAGGAAGGCTATTGTTTACAATTTCTCTTGTTTTAAAACACATCCCTGTAACATGGCTACTTCTTTACAAATGTTGTACTATATCTCTTATTTTTCACCTCATGATTTATTCCTAGGATTCTCTTTACTGTCTCTACTTCTTCACCACCTATTTTATACTCTTAACCCTTAGTAGTATGGCTTGCATATTAACTATAATGTGTCTTGCAGTTTCTAGGAGGAGGACAGATCATCTTCTCACCCAAAATTCATTTAGATGTCCAGACTGATGACATCACACACAGCCCAAGAGAAAAGATACCACTTGAGACATTCTGGGGAGAGCAGAACAGGCACCCTTTGGCTTGAGTGAAAGCGGGGCCAAGAGGCTTCAGATTTTATTGTGGCTTATGTTCCAGTGGTTGCTGGAGTTAGGGTTCCTACATGGGGTTGGTATTGATATGGTTTGCATTGCTCCATGCATCAAAAGACAGAGCAATGGGGTTTTTCTATCAGATTGCCCAGATGCACTCTACCCAGATATGGGCCAAGTGGAAAAGGGGGAGAAAGGAGGCCCAAAAGCTGTCAGCAGTAAAACATCAAAAATGGAACCAGACACTTCATCACTTACTGAAAGCAGCTTTCTCTGTAGAACTGATAAATTTTTAATTGACAAATCCAAATGCTTACAGTCTTCATTATTTCTTCAGGCCATGCTTCTCTGTGGTAAATAGCTCTCTATTTTTGGTTAGCTTCTTCTAACCAATGGAGAGGGTCTTTGGGATGATTATTCTAACTCTGCTTAGACTGCTATGCTTACAAGAATAACCTAAAACCCAGTAGTTAGGAGTCATATAGGAATAGTACAGCTTTCTTGATTGACATGTGGCTGCGATGAAAGATTAAAAATTAAGGGTTTAAATTTTCTTTTTAATTTAAAAATAAAAGGATTAAAATTCCCATTGGTGGCAGAAGTGTTAGGTAGACAAAGAAACAATTGTCTGATAATCATGTAAACTGTCTCCTATATTGGTTTCCATAAAGGGAAATATCCAGTGAAGACTGCTACCATGTCCTACCTGCCTTGCATTGCACACGGTGGGTGGGGTGTCGCTCCAGGGCCTTGCTTCAGATGCATAAGCTCCCCCATCCATTAAACCATTGATGTCTCTGTTGCTGACTCCAGGCTCTTCCTTCTGTCTTGAAGCTGGGCAAGTACAGGCTTTGTAGGCCTGTGGGTGCAGCCCAACAATTGGCAGAACCATCCAGGATACTGAGGAAACTCCTGTGAGCACCGAGATGTCAGGAAATACAGGACAGTGAATGGAATGTTGCAGGGGCTGTCCTCCGACACGTGGGGCCCAAAATTTCCAGGAGTGATCCTGAAAGTTACAGGGAAATCCCAGGGTGGCTTTCCACCTGTATGTGGGGCCCTGTGGTGGCTGTCCTTGATTAACAGGGGCTGCCAAGAGATCTGGAGAACAATGACCTCTAATGGCTCTGCTATTGTATCTAAGTGAGCCTTTTGTAATTGATTAAGCTAGCTTTCTAGAAGGAATTGGTATTTCTCTTGTGCCTTTGAGATGTAAGTGATCTAGCTGGGCTCTCTGGAACTTTAATCTTTGTGATCTCTAAGAGTAAAGGAGAAAAAAAAGAGCTTTTAGGTAAACTCTATAGAAATAGTTATGTTTTGGGAATGTCTATCTAAAATAGTCTATCTGGATTTTTGTAACTTGAAAGTAAACTAAGCTAAATGAAGTAATTCATTGACTATCTGGTCATTTCAAATAAGATAAAATATTGGAAAATTAATTGTTGGGCGGGCCTAAGTTTACCTACCCTTGCCTTCTTAGGAGAGGAAGACTAAAGCATAAGTTTTCTATCATGAAATGCACAATTACTTGCTTCTTGGTTTTTGCCAGAGATTAAGGTTTTTAAGGTTTTAGTCAGTCATAATTTTAGTTATTGTAACCAAGTTTCTTTATTGATTAAATTGTAATCAGGTGCTTAACCTTGCCTTTTTAAGTCTTTTGTCCTTTATAGATAGTTATTGTTATACACTGATGCTTTTGCAAAAATGCTTCATCTTCAAGAAGATTCATGGGAAGGACCTTTTGACAATAGCAGGTATCTGATAAATTTCAGATTATACTGCTGATTTGGGTAAGAAAGTAAAGAATCCTAATGGCAGACCTGATGGCTTCATAAAAAGTTAACAGAAAGATTGGTTACTGAGTGAACTGGAGAATACGGTTATAAGTTTTATGGGTTTTGTCTGGAATGTTATGTGTTTTGATCTGTTTTCCAGGTAGAAGGAAACCCTTCCCCTCAGGTTAGTTATGACTTACAGCAATTTGGTAAACTATACCTCTTGGTAGAATTAAAGCATTTTTCTTTTCTTTCTCCCTGGTCCTTCTAGAAAATGAGGACTTGGGTTCTGAGCAGCCTTATAAGGTAAATGGGAAAGACTGTCTCCTGGCACGTGCAGGAATCCCAGTATTTGGGGACCAAGAAATCCACCAAGGAGAGCCTGATAGCAGGCTTTTGGCATGGCTTTGCTGGCCTTGAGAGGCCTTTTGGGAATTCAGTCTGACACTCCTGAGGAGTGCCCCCTCAGCCAGTTTGGAGGAGCCCATGTGGTCAATTGACCAGAATTATTGTGCAAACAAATTAGTTTTGATTGGCTGTGTTTGGTGGAGATGAGGGTAATTTTAGAGAGAACAATATTATATTTCAGAGGATGTTAAATTCTAGTTCTGTTAATTGAGGTCTGTATTTATGAAAGTTATCATGTTAGCTATACATTTGTCCTGATGTTCTGTATGGAAAGAAAATTATCTAGTGAAATTGTCACAGCGTATTAACTACCCGTGAAGTGTGACACTGCTTGCTTTAATTCTCCTACTAAAAGCACATGTACAATGGTTGTGTGACAATTGGGTGTAAGTGATAAAACGTATGGCCTATAAATTTTTTTCCCCATTAAAATACCTCTGAGCCTGTTCACGAGATCTGATTAGTTTTCCCCCAACGTGAATGACTAGGTGAATATAAAGGAGGCTTAGCACTGAGGGACATCATCTGAACCTGGGGTAAGAGCCAGCACCCAGCATTGAGGGATGGATATTTTGATCATAAATGCTTTCTCTTGAAAGATTTGCAATCAAAAGGGGAAATGGTGGAAAAATCTTCACATATTGAGGTATGGGGAAGTCATTCTGGCTGAATTTAAATTTTACTGACCAGAGCAGCCTGATTTGTGGTCTTTCAGACATGCATTGCATATCTGCTATGGCCATTGAGGAATGGAACCCATTTGAAAGTCAAAATGGAGTAGCTGTGGTTCAGACATCCAAGGTAAAACTAGGTGGCCATTGCATATGTGATTTTAGACATGTTATCGTATTACTGAAAACTTGAGTATTCTAAACTGTATTGCAGACCAGGATAAAAACCACAAGAGAGTATGGTATTATCTCTGAATGTGGTTACTGTTTGTACTTTGCTTAGTTGTTATGATCTCCCCTGTGCTGTGCCTGTTAGATGTCTTACATTTCATCCTTAGCCTGAGCAGAGGAAACCTATGTGAGGACTGAGCAGCAACACTGACCTCACTTGTGAAATGAATCTAATTGCTGGGTTGACAGCGAGATGCCATGGTCGTCCTCCTCTGGATTTCCATGATAAATTGACCCAGCTACTGTGACTATGTGGGGACTACTGACACTGGGGGAAAAGACTCACTATCTTTCTGTCCCACATGCCCACATACATTAGAAGGACCCCTGTCAGTAAACATTAGGGTACAACTGACTGTCCATGAGGACCCCTGAGCTATGCTGTGTAGAATGGAATAAGCTGGTTTCTGGACACAGAAGTCCAAATAATGGGATTAACTGTTTTTTTGTTTGGAAAGACGTAATGAGTCCACCCCTAATGGCACCCACCATAACATGGGGTGGCAGGCTTATACTGTGACTGCTGATTCCTGGCTAGGCCACCAGAATGTTTCTTTTACAGCCGAGCTTCCCCCACCTCACCCCATGGGGGTGGCTCTGGGCTTGTGAAACCAGGGGTGGCCTTACCTTTCTTAAAACTAGACAGGGCACTGCTGCTACTGACTCCCTTTCCATTGACCTGGTAAGCTCTTGACTCCAAAATTTGCCTACATCCTGGCAAATGACTGTTCTGAGCATACTAGGTATCTTACTCTTGATACTCTCTGACTGCTGCTGTCTGTACTGTATTTGTGGTATCTGGTTTCAGTGCCCTCTACATATCTGACCCAGGGATATCACAGAAGAGGGGCGGACCAAGATTGTAAGGGTCGTGCCTTGTACGTAGGGGTGGTGTACAGTCAGTCCACTCAAGGTGGCTGTTCTCTTTCTCTCTGTCCATCCCCTGCCCGACCAGTGCCTGCTTCACCTACACCCTACTCACATGACTGACTTTCTTGTGTACTTACCCCAGGCCCCAGCTAAGGATAGCTTATCAAAGGGGTGGTGAGGGGCATGGCCCTGTCCTGGTTTCCCTGGTAAGTAATGAACCTACCTGACTTCAATTCCCCTATAACTGGTAATCTCCCCTTCCTGCCAGGAGTGAAGACTGCCACCATATCCTGCCTGCCATGTGTCGCACACAGTGGGGTGTCGCTCCAGGACCTTGCTTCAGGTGTGTAAGCTTCCCCATCCATTAAGTCACTGATGTCTCTAAATAAATAAATAAAAAATAAAGACAAATATTTGACCACTAATCCCACCTCACTGGCTATACTTTCACACTTTCAAGTATTTTTATATATAAAACTCCTAAATTTATGTGTTTTCCAAGTTGTTATTTGACTTAACTTATTTAAATCATAATATTTATATTTATCTCAAAGTTCTAGTAAGCAGCTTTGCATAATTTTTATTAAAGTATAGTTGGTTTACAACTTTATATTAGTTTAAGGTTTATAACAGATATTCAATATTTTTATAGATTATACTCCATTTAAAGTTATTATAAAATACTGGCTATATTACTTATGCTGTGCATTACATCATTGTTTGTTATTTATTTTATACACAGAAGTTTGCATCTCTTAATACCCTTCCCAAATCCTTCCCCTCCCACATCCCTCTCCCTACTGCTAACCACTAGCTTGTTCACTATATATGTGAGTCTGTTTCTATTTTGCTATATTCATTCATTTTATTTTTTACATGTCACATATATGTGATAATATACAGTATTTGTCTTTCTCTGTCTGACTTATTTCATTAAGTATAATACACTCCAGATCCATCCATGTTGTTACAAATGGCAAATTTTTATTGTTTTTTATGGCTGAATAATATTCCATAGTATATACATATATATCACAAATTCTTTATCCATTCATCTATTGATGGACACTTTGGTTACTTCCAAATCTTGGCTATGGTAAATAATTCTGCTACAATGAAAGATTGAGGAGCATATGTCTTTTCTAATTCGTGTTTTCATTTCCTTTGAATATATACCTAGGAGTGGAATGCTGGATCTTATGGTAATTTTATTTTATTTTTTTGAGAAAATTCCATACTGTTTTCCATAGTGCCTACACTAGTTTGCATTCCTACCCACAGTGTACTAGAATTCATTTTTTCCCACAACCTCATCAATATTTGCTATTTGTGGACTTTTTGATGATAACCATTCAGACAGGTGTGAGGTGATATATCATTGAGGTTTTGATTTCCATTTTTCTAATAATTAGTAATGTGGAGCATCTTTTCATCTGTGTATCTTCTCTGGAAAAATGTCTATTCAGGTCTTCTGCCTACCTTTTAAAATTGGGTTATTTGATTTTTTGATATTGAGTTGTATGAGCTGTTTATATATGTTGGATGTTAATGCCTTATCAGACATCATTTGCAAATATTTTCTCCCATCTAGTAGTTTGTCTTTTTGTTTTACTAATGGTTTCCTCTGCTGAACTAAAACTTTTAAGTTTGATTAGGTTTAATTTGTTTATTTTGATTTTTATTCTTTTTCTGACAAGACAGACCCTAAAAATTATTGCTGCAACTTATGTTAAAGAGTATTCTGCCTACATTTTCATTTAGAAGTTTTATGGTTTCCCATATTACATTTAGGTATTTAATCTATTTTGAGTTTATTTTTTTCATATGGTGTGAGAAAATGTTCTAATTTCATTCTTTTACATGTAGTTGTCCAGGTTTCCAAGCGTCACTTATTACAGAGATTATATTTTCCCCATAGAATATTTTCACTTAATTTGTCATAGACTAATCACTATATGTGTGTGACCATATTTCTGGGCCCTCTATTCTGTTCCATTGATCTATGTGTCTGTTGTTGTGCCAGTACCACAGTGTGATTACTGTAGATTTGTAGTATAGTCTGAAGTTGGAGACCATGATACTTCCAGCTTTGTTCTTTTTCTCAAGATTGTTTTGTCTATTTGCAGTTTCTTGTAGTTTCATATAAATTTTAGGATTATTTGTTGTAGTCTGTGAAAAAGGTCCTTGTTATTTTCATAGGGATAGCAATAATATGTAGATTGCTTTCAGTAATATGGACATTTTAACAATATTAATTCTTCCAAACCATGAACAGAGGATATATTTCCCTTTATTTGTATCATCTTCAATTTCCTTCCTCAATGTTTTATAGTTTTCAGAGTATAGGTCTTTCACCTCCTTGGTTAAGTTTCTACCTAGGTATTTTATTCTCTTTGATGTAATTTTAGATGGGATTGTTTTCCTGCATTCTATTTCTTAAAGTTCATTATTAGTGTATAGAAAAGCAACAGATTTCCATATACTAAACTTGTATCCTGCAACTTTACTGAATTCATTTATTCTAATCATTTTTTTTGAGTAAACATTTTGTGGTTTTCTATATATAACATCATAGCTTCTGCAAGTGTGACAGATTTGTTTCTTTCCTTCCAATTTGGATGCCTTTTATTTCTTTCCCTTTCTGATTGCTCTGGTTAGAAGTTCCATTCCCATGTTAATAGAAGTGGCAAGAGTGTGCATCCTTGACTTATTCCTGATTTTTAAGGAAAAGCTTTCAGCTATTCCACATCAAGTATGATGTTAGTGGTGTGTTTGTCCTAAATGGCCTTTATTATGTTGAGATTTGTTCCCTCTATACCAGCTTTGAGAAGTTTTTTTATCATGAATGGGTGTTGAATTATTTCAAATGCTCTTTCTAAGACTGAGCTGATCATGCATTTTTTTATCCTTCATTTTGTTAATGTGGTGTATCACACTGATTGATTTACAGATATTGAACCATCCTTGCAACACTCAAATAAATCTCACTTGATCATGGTGTATGATCCTTTTTATAAATTATTGAACTAGGTTTGATAATATTTTCTTAAGAATGTTTGCATCTATATTCATTGGCCTGTTATTTTATTTTGTTGTAGTGTTTTTGCCTGTTTTTGGCATCAGGGTAACTGTGGCCTTGTAGAATAAATTTGGGACTGACCCCTCCTTTTCAATTTTTTGGAATACTTTAAAAAGAATAGATATTAACTCTTATTTGTGGGTTTGGTAGAATTCTTCCATGAAGCAGTCCTGTCCTAAACTTTTATTTGCTGAGTTTTTTTTGAATAAATGATTCAATTTCACTACTAGTGATCATTCTGTTCAGAAGATCTCTTCCTGATTCAGTTTTGTAAGAGTATATGTTTCTAGAAATTTATCCATTTCCTCTAGATTGTCCAATTGGTTGGCATATAACTGTTCATAGTGTTCTCTTATGATTTTTTGTTTCTCTGCAATAGAGGTTGTAATTTCTCTCTTTATTTTCCTACTTTGTTTATATGGGTCCTGCATCTTTTTTTTCTTAATGATCTTGGCTAAGTGCTTATCATTTTTGTTTAACTTTTCAAGTGAGTTCTTGGTTTCATTGACCTTTTCTACTTTTTTGTATTGATTTTATTTATTTTCACTCTGATATTTATTATTTCCTACCTTCTGCTTACTTTGGTCTTTATTTTTTCTTCTTTTCCTAATCCCTCTAGATGGTAGGTTGGGTTGTTTATGTCATATGTTTCTTGTTTATTGAGGTAGATCTGTATCATAATAAACTTCCCTCTTAAAACTCCTTCTGTCACGTCCCATAGATTTGGAAAATTGTGTTTTTATTTTTATTTCTCAAGGTATTTCTTTATTCCTCTTTGATTTCTTCTTGACCCAATTCATTTTACTAGAATGTTGTTCATTCTCCATGTGTTTATGTTTCTTCCCGTTTTCTTCCTGTAATCAATCTCTAGTTTCATAGTCTTGTGGTTGGAAATGATATAATTTCTATCCTCTTAAATTTCTGAATGTGCTTTGTGGACTAGCATGTGATCTATCCTGGAGAAAGTGCCATGTGCACTTGAAGAATGTGTTTTCTTCTTTTTTGGGGTGGAATGCCCTGTAGATATCTATTAAGTCCAACTGGTCTAATGTGTCATTTAAGGTTATTGTTTCCTTATTGATTTTCTGTCTTAATGATCTCTCTATTGATGTAAGTGGGGTGTTGAATTCTTCTACTATTATTGTATTACTGTCAATTTTCCCCATTATGTATGTTAATATTTGCTTTATATATGTAGATGCTTCTATATTAAGTGCATATATATTTTTTTAACAAAGGTTATATCTTCTATTAGTATTGATCCCTTTATCATTATACCATGCTCTTCTTTGTCTTTCGTTATAGACTTTGTTTTAAAGTATACTTTGTCTGATGTGAGCATTGCTACCCCTGCTTTCTTTTCCATGTGCAAGAAATATTATTTTCCATCCCCCTCACTTTTAGTCTATGTGTGTCTTTAACTCAAAAGTAAGTCTCTTTTGGACAGAATATAGATGGGTCTTGTTTTTTTTTTTTTTTTTATCCTATCACTCACCCTATATCTGTTATTTAGAGCATTTAGTCCATCGACAGTTATAGTGATTATTAATAGGTATGTACTTATTGCCATTTTGGAACTCATTTTCTGGTTGTTTTTGTAGTTTTTTTTTTTTTTTTTTTTCTTTTTTTCTTCCTGAGTCACTTCCCTTTTGATTTGATGATTTTTTTAGTGTTATTTTTGTGTTCTGTTTCTCTAGCTTTTGTGTCTGTTGTAGGTTTTTGATATGTGGTTACCATGGGGTTAATATATGTAGTCATTTAAGTTCAAACACATTCTAAAAGATCTAATCTGCATTTTTACTCCTCTTCCCAGCGTTTTGTGATTTTGATGTCATATTTTACAACTTCATGTCTATTCTTTAACTGTTTATTATAGTTATAGTTGATTTTACAGTGTTTTAATCTTTGTACTAGCTAATTTACATGGTTGATCCACAGTCTTTACTATATGTTTGCCTTTACTACTGGGATTTTTCATTTTCTATGAATTCTTAACTTCTTGCTGTAACTTTTCTTTTCCACTTAAAGAACACCCTTTAACACTTCAAGTCAAGTGGGTTTAGTATTGATGGACTCAGTTTTTGCTTGTTTGAGAATTTCTTTATTTCTCCTTCAATTCTGAATGAAAACCTTGCTGGGTAGAGTCTCCTATGTTGTAAGTTTTTTTTCCCATTTCAGCACTTTAAATATATCATTCCACTCTTTGCTTTTCTGCAATGTTTTGGCAGAAAATTCAGCTGATATCTTATGGGAGTTCCCGTGTACATGACTTTTTGTTTTTCTTTTGCTGCATTTAAAATGCTCTCATTATATTTAACTTTTGCCATTTTAATTCTGATATGTCTTGGTGTTGGTCTCTTTGGCTCCATGTTGTCTGAGACTGTCTTTCTTTCCTGTACCTGGAAATCTGTTTCCTTCTTCAGATTCAGGAATTTTTCACTCATAATTTCATCAAATGCATTTTCTACTCCTTTTTTCTTCTACTTCTGGGTCCCTTATATTGCAAATGTTGGTAGGGTTGATATTGTTCCAGAGGTCCCTTCAACTATCTTCATTTTTACAATTTGTTTTTCTTTTTATTGTTTGGATTGGGTGATTTCCATTACACAATCTTGCAGATCACTTATGCAATCTCTGTATCACCCAGTCTGCTGTTAATTCCTTCTAGTGTATTTTTCATTTCAGTTATTGTATTCTTCAGCTCTGATGGGTTCTTTTTTATACTTTCTAGTTCTTTGTTAAAAATCTCACTGTATTCATCTATTCTTTTCCCAAGTTTCATTAACATTCTTATTGTTAATACTTTGAACTCTTTATCTGATAAATTATTTATCTCTGTTTCATTAGGGTTTTATTTCTTGTTCTTTCATGTGAAACATATTCCTCTGTCTTCTTGTTTTGTTTAACATTCTCTTCCTCTATGAAATTATGTGAAACAACTATGTATCCTGGTCTTGGAGGGATGTCCTTCTGTGGGAGCATCCTATGCAGTTTTCGTGTGCCCAATGGCTTTGGTGGGAGACCTTGATTTTAAGTGAACATTGACTATGTCTTCCTCCAGTGTGTGCTAACAGCTACCACTTTGGTGGGATGTAGGGATGGAAATGGGAAGCTAGAGCCAGGGCCAGAAGTGAGCTGTGGCTTCTCCAATGCACAATGGCAATCACTGTTCTATCAGGGGTGGGATTGGGGCCCAAGGTGCTGGAGCAGAAGCCCTGAGGTTTGGGTACAAGCTGATTTTATTCCCTCTAAATGTGCAATCTTCCCCTCGCCCCCAGAAATGTCACCTTTACTCCAGTGGTGAGCAGCACTGGAGCAAGAGGGGCTGGTGCAGTGCCTGGTATGGGCCAAGGTGCATGCTGGGACAGTCCCAGCAAGTTCATCAGAGCCCCAAGCAATTTCAATCTGCTTCCTCCATCTTGTTCTTGGGAGTAAGCAAGTGTGTGTTTACTCTTCATGATTAGAGTCTCAGTTTCTTACAGCTCTCTGATAAATCACACTGATTTTGAAACCAGCTAAAGGAACTCATCTTTCTAGGGTCACACCCCCAAGACTGAGGTTCCCAGTATGTGACTCAAACCTCTCCCACCCTGGGGAGTATCCCTGAGCCTGTGATATGCCACTCTTCTTCTGAGTCGTCTGCTAGGGACATGGGTCCTGACCTGATTGTTTCTCCTGCCTTTACCTGA
The DNA here is from genome assembly GCF_028023285.1 of Balaenoptera ricei. Lineage (NCBI taxonomy): Eukaryota > Metazoa > Chordata > Mammalia > Artiodactyla > Balaenopteridae > Balaenoptera > Balaenoptera ricei. The sequence continues at coordinate 38,296,841 of NC_082646.1, read as the reverse complement.
CTCTATGTGGATCTTTCTTCACAGCTTTGGTTGTAGAAGAGCCTTTCTGCCAGTCTCCAGGTTGTTTTCAGCAAGAGTTGTTCCACATGTAGAAGTATTTTTGATGCGTTCATCAGGGGGGTGAGCTCAGTGTCCTCCTAATCCAACATCTTGATCTCCTTCTGATTTAAAACTCCTTAGCATCTTTGCATATTGATGTGAGATAATTATCTGTAGGCCATCTTGCGAAGGATGCATTAATAGTCCTTTGATGCAAACTATTTTTTCAAGGATATTTGTATAGCAAACTGCCTGGGAAGAAAAAGTGAAGACATTATAACGGTATGGGCCTATTTGGAAAAAGAATCTAAAAAATAGTGGATATATGCATAAATGATTCACTTTGCTGTACAGCAGAAACTAGCACACACTGTAAATCAACTAACTGTACTCCAATAAAAATTTTTAAAAAATAACTGCAAGGTATAATAAGGAAATGTCTCCCTCCAGAGTAAAGGGTTGGCATGCTTACTGTCTATTATAAAATATATAGATTCCTTAATCTCAAGTTTCCTTTTTGTTATACAACATAGACTATTAAAGGTGAAGTCAGTTCTGAAGATGAACTAACCCATTATTCTCTCTATCTCTAATCTGTCCTTCTTCTTCTTTCTTTTTCTTTTTTTCCTAAAGGAGTTTGTGTAAAGAGAGATAACATCTAACTGTGGTCATAAACATACACTCACACACACACACAGACTATTTTAGCCATAGAGAGAATCATCTTTTGCTACCAGTTCGCCAAACCCCAATTCCCTCAGGGCAAGGTAAAGAGGACAAGGTGATCCTTATGCATGCAGTGAACTGTATATCCATAGTGGCTGTATCAATTTACATTCCCACTAACAGTGCAAGAGGGTTCTATTTTCTCCACACCCTCTTCAGCATTTATTGTTTGTAGATTTTTTGATGATGGCCATTCTGACCGGTGTGAGGTCATACCTCATGGTGGTTTTGATTTGCGAGAAAGAGAAAAAACAAATACCATATGCTAACACATATATATGGAATCTAAAAAAAGGAAAATGGTTCCAAAGAACCTAGGGGTAGGACAGAAATAAAGACGCAGCTGTAGAGAATGGACTTGAGGTGTAGAGAATGGACTTGAGGACACGGAGAGGGGGAAGCTGAGACGAAGTGAGAGAGTGGCATTGACATATATACATTACCACATGTAAGATAGATAGCTAGTGGGAAGAAGCTGCATAGCACAGGGAGATCAGCTTGGTGCTTTTTGACCACCTAAAGTGGTGGGATAGGGAGGGTGGGAGGGAGACGCAAGAGGGAAGGGATATGAGGATATATGTATACGTATAGCTGACTCACTTTGTTATACAGCAGCAACTAACACAATAATGTAAAGCAATTTTACTCCAATAAAGATGTTAAAAAAAAAGTGAATGGGGTAAAATGTTCTGTTAAGTGATTAAATATAAAAAATCATTTAAAATATATCAAAAATGATATCAAAAATATTGAAAATGATACTTTCACTATTATTCAAAAGATGAACAAAAGCAAGTCATGTGTATAACTGTGGAATGTGTTTTTAAGCAGTGCTGGAAAAGACAGGGCAGAAAATGTTTGGATGTGTTGAAGAAACTGACAGAGGGGCAAAATGGGTGGAAAACAGTAATTAAGAAGTAGAATATACAGGCGGTTAGTAGAAATTGTGGAACATAGACTGCTAGTTGCCCTCAAACATTCTAATTCTCCTCTAGTGACAGAATTACAAGATTTTCCTTGACACATTATTCTACTCTTAACTCTGTCTTAAAAAAAGATGCTCTAATGGCCATCTTGGGCCATTAGACTGAGAGCCACATAAAAGAGATGGCAGAAAGGTGAGCTGGAAGAACCATGAACTGTTAATAAATTCATAAATGTCTTGTGTCAACCCTGTGCTTCCTACCTTGGGGTTTTTAAGTGAGAAATAAATACCTTCTTGTTTATTAAAGTCATTGTTACTTTAGGATTTTCTGTTTTAAGTGCCAAAACAAATCCTAATTAACACAGGTAGACAGAGGTCTGAAATAAAGAGTTTTATAGGTCATTTTAAGAAGTTTATAGTTTATTCTAAGTAAAATGGAATGTTACTGAAGGATTTTAATGTGAGTGTTTGAGTTGTTCATCTTTAACATCTTGTACATGTTTGAAAGTTCAGTGTCCTGAGTGAGAGTGTGAATAGTTACTAAAATGGAGAATGTCTAAACTTACATCTTCCCCTAAATTATTTCATTATTGTTTTTTGATCATAATTTTTAAAACTCAGCATGCCTACAAGATCTAATAGCAATAATAATTTTAAATTTTAAAGAGATAAGGTAGACACTTTACTTTTAGTTAGCCATATATCTACTTTGTGGAGCCACAAGACTAGATTCTCAGTATTGGCTTCACCATTCATTAACAAGGAGGGTTTGCAAGTTCCTTAAATTTACTGAGTATTGTGCTCATCTTTTCAAAAAAAGTAAAACTATCCAACCATTGTACAAGGATACTGAGATTAATGGCTTCGTTTTTGAAACTGCTTTCTGTAGCACAAGGCTCTATATAAATGACCTACTTAAAATATAAGTGTGGTCATAAAACAAATTAAATATTATCCTTTTAATTTTGTCCTTTCAAATTATCTATTCTGAAAATGAGTACATTCAGAAATTAAGCTAAACATTTAGCATGAATAGATGAGTAAATGAATTAAATGAATTACATTTTCTATCACTTTAACAAAATTTAGAGACATTTTGACAACTGCCACAAAATTAATAACGATTATTAAGTATTACCAGTATTTACTATGTTAGCATATTGTCAAGATATTTTTTACTCTGTGAATATAACTAAAATAGAAATAATACAATGGCTTGAGTTACCACTTTCAGTTCCATCTTTTCTTTCTAAGGTAATTTAAAATATGACTACATTTGAAATCAGTCTACTTCATGTGAGTACTTTATGATGTAACAAGTTCAGTCTTATGATGATAATGACAATCAACTATGGAAAATGTAAACTAGAGGTATTAGGGAGAAAATGCAACACAAACCATGAGAGGGTGAAAAAAGCCATCTTTGGTTCCTGGAATGGAAGACATCTTACAAAGTGTGATCTGAGTGATTGCAAATGTTTCTCACCTCCACTAATTAGCAATCAAAACCTAAAATATAATAGCTATTTTAGTAACTATTTTATTTTAGTATTTATATTATAGTAACTATTTCAGTATTTTTTCCAAAGAAAACAATAGTTAAAATGAGGATGTTATTAATAAACCAACTTGTTAATCTATGAACACTTGTTAAAACTGTATTTAATTTTTTATATTCTTGGCAATTTTCCTTTAATCCTTACCCCATTTTTATCCTGTAGTGTGAACATTTTCTTCTCTTTTGTAGCCTTGCCATCCCCGTTTGTGTGTGTTTTCCATACTAGTTTAAGGGAACTTCTTTGTCTCACCTTTTCTCTTTTTACTTCACCTATTTACATTTAATAAATTAGTAAAAAGTTCTTTCTAAATTCTCACTCACCTTAACAGCCAAACTTAAAATAAAAATGTTTGAAAATCTTTAATTTGATTACATCAACACCCAAACTTATTAATTTGCTCTAAGTGTGATGTCACTATATTTAAATGACCCTTGCTATTGTGACCAATAACTTCCATATCTCTACATCAAAAAAGAGTTTAAATGTCCTCATTGCATTTGATCTCTTAGAGTACTTAACATCTGAATCCATTCTCTCTTTTTTAATCCTTCTCTTCTGTTAATTTCTCTGTGTTTTTTCTTACATCCCTGTAAGCTTTCCTAACTCCTCTCAGTTTTATTTTATTTTATTTTTTAATTTTTATTGGAGTATAGTTGATTTACAATGATGTGTTTGTTTCTGCTGTACAGCAAAGTGAATCAGTTATACATATACATATATCCACTCTTTTTTAGATTTTTTTACCATATTAAGTCATTACAGAGTACTTAGTAGAGTTTGCTGTGCTATGCATTAGATCCTTATTATCTATTTTACATATAGTAGTGTGTATATGTCAATCCCATCCTCGCAATTTATCCCTCTCCCTCCTTTCACCCCGGTAACCATATATTTGTTTACTACATCTGTGACTTTATTTCTGTTTTGTAAATAAGTTCATTTGTATAATTTTTTAGATTCCACATATAAGCAATATCATATGATATTTGTCTTTCTCTGTCTGACATACTTCACTTAGTATGATAATCTCTAGGTCCATGCATGTTTCTTCAAATGGCATTATTTCATTCATTTTTATGGCTTAGTAATATTCCATTGTATATAAGTACCACATCTTCTTTATCCATTCATCTGTTGATGGACATTTAGGTTGCTTCCATGTCCTGGCTATTGTAAATAGTGCTGCTATGAACATTGGGGTGCATGTATCTTTTTGAATTAGGTTTTTTTCTGGATATATGTTGAGGAGTGGGGTTGCTGGATCATATGGTATTTCTATTTTTAGTTTTTTAAGAAACCTCCATACTGTTCTCCATAATGGTTGTATCAATTTACATTTCCACCAACAGTGAGGAGAGTTTCCTTTTCTCCACACCCTCTCTAGCACTTATTATTTGTAGACTTTTTGTTGATGGCCATTCTGACTGGTGTGAGGTGATATCTTACTGTAGATTTGATTTGTATTTCAGTGATAATTAGTGATGTTGAATATCTTTTCATGTGCTTTTTGGCCATCTGTACGTCTTCTTCAGAGAACCATTTATTTAGATCTTCTGCCCATTTTTGTATTGGGTTGTTTGTTTTTTTGACATAGAGCTGCATGAACTGTTTGTATATTTTGGAGATTAATCTCTTGTCAGTTGCTCCATTTGCAAATATTTTCTCCCATTCTAGGGGTTGCCTTTTCATTTTGTTTATGGTTTGCTTTGCTGTGCAGAAGCTTTAAAGTTTAATTAGGTCCTATTTCTTTATTTTCATTACTCTAGGAGGTGGGCAAAAAGTGATATGCTGCAATTTATGTCAAAGAGTGTTCTGCCTTTGTTTTCCTCTAAGAGTTTTATAGTATACAGTCTTACATTTAGGTCTATGATACATTTTGAGTTTATTTTTCTGTGTGATGTTAGAGAGTGTTCTAATTGCATTTTTTTACATGTAGCTGTCCAGTTTTCCCAGCACCACTTATTAAAGAGACTGCCTTTTCTACATTGTATATTCTTGCCTCCTTTTCATTGATTAGTTGACCATAGGTGTGTGAGCTGATTTATGGGCTTTCTATCCTGTTTCATTGATTTATATTTTGTTTTCTGCCAGTAGCATATTGTTTTGATGACTGTAGTTTTCTAGTATAGTCTGAAGTCATTGGAGTTTGATTCCTCCAGCTTTGTTTTTCTTTCTTCTATTGCTTTGGCTATTTGGGGTCTTTTGTGTTTCCATATAAATTTTAGAATTTTTTGGTTTATTTCTGTGAAAAATGCCATTGGTAATTTGATAGGGATTGCATTGAATATGTAGATTGCCTTGGGTAATATATTCATTTTGACAATATAGATTCTTCCAATCTGAAAACATGGTATATCCTAGATAGACATCAAATCACAAGAGAATAGAACGAAAGAGGAAGGAAAAATAAAGGTGTTCAAAAACAAATCCAAAATAATTTGAAAAATGGCAATAAGAATATTCATATCAATAATTACCTTAAATGTAAATGGATTAAATGCTCCAAACAAAAGACATAGACTGGCTGAATGGATACAAAACAAGACCCATGTATTTGCTGTCTACAAGAGACCCACTTCAGATCTAGAGACTCTTACAGACTGAAAGTGAGGGCCTGGAAAAAGGTATTTTGTGCAAATAGAAATTAAAAGAAAGCTGGAGTAGCAATACTCATATCAGACAAAATGGACTTCAAAATAAAGAATGTTACAAGTGACAAAACAGGACACTACATAATGCTCAAAGGATTAATCCAAGAAGAGGAGATAATATTTGTAAATATATATGCACCCAATATAAGAACATCTCAATATATAAGGCAAATGCTAACAGCCATAAAAGGTGAAATCAACAGTAACACAATAATATTGGGTGACTTTAATACCCAACTCCCATAAATGGACACATCATCCTGACAGAAAAGCAATAAGGAAATCCAGGTCTTAAATGACACACTAGACCAGATTGACTTAGTTGATATTTATAGAACACTCCATCCAAAAGCAGCAGAATACACTTTCTTCTCAATTGCACATGTAACATACTCCAGGATAGATAACATTTGGGGCCACAAATCAAGCCTTGGTAAACTTAAGAAAACTGAAGTCATATCAGACATCTTTTCTGACCACAATGCTATGGAATTAGAAATGAATTACAGAAAAATACTGTAAAAAACACAAACACATGGAGACTAAACAATATGTTACAAAAAAATAAATGGATCACTGAAGGAATGAAAGAGGAAATCAAAAAATACCTAGAGACAAATGACAATGAAAACACGATGGTCCAAAACCTTTGGGACACAGCAGAAGCAGTTCTAAGAGGGAAGTTTATAGCAATACAATCTTACCTCAGGAAACAAGAAAAAATCTCAAATAAATGACCTAATCTTACACCTAAAGAAACTAGAGAGATAGGAATAAAGAAAACCCAAACTTAGTAGAAGGAAAGAAACCATAAAGATCAGAGCAGAAATAAATGAAACAGAAATCAAGAAAACAATAGCAAAGATCAGTAAAGCTAAAGTCTTGTTCTTTAAGTAGATAAACAAAATACATCAACCTTTAGCCAGACTCATCAAGACAAAAGGGAGAGGGCTCAAATCAATAAAATTAGAAATAAAAGAGGAGTTACAACTGACACCACAGAAATCAAAAACATCAATAGAGATTACTACAAACAACTATATGCCAATAAAATGGACAACATAGAAGAAATGGACAAATTCTTAGACAGGTACAACCATCTAAGACTGAACCAGGAAGAAGTAGAAAATATGAAAAGATAACTCACAAGTGCTGAAATTGAAACAGTGATTTAAAAACTTCCAGCAAACAAAAGTCAGATGGCTTCACAGGGGAATTCTATCAAACATTAAGAGAAGCGTTAACATCTATCCTTCTGAAGCTGTTCCAAAAAATAGCAGAAGGAGCACTCTCAAGCTCATTCTACGAGGCCACCATCACCCTGATACCAAAACCAGACAAAGGTATCACAAAAAAAGAAAATTACAGGCCACTATCATTGATGAACATAGATGCAAAAAACTCAACAAAATACTAGCAAACAGAATCCAACGATATATTAAAAGGATCATCCACCATGCTCAAGTGGGATTTATCCCAGGGATGCAAGGATTCTTCAATATTGAAGATCAATGTGTTTTGTCTTTTGAATTTTATTGAAGTTTAGTCGATTTACAACATTGTGTTAATTTCTGCTGTATAGGAAAGTGACTCACTTATACATATATATTCTTTTTCATATTCTTTTCCATTATAGTTTATCACAGGATACTGAATATAGTTCCCTGTGCTATATAGTAAGACAATGTTGTTTATCCATCCTATATATAATAGTTTGTATCTACTAATCCCAAACTCCCAATCCTTCCCTCCCTGACCCCTCCTCTCCCTTAGTGTGATACACCACATTAACAAACTGAAGAATAAAATCCATATGATCATCTCAATTGATGTGGAAAAAGCTTTTGAGAAAATTCAATACCCATTTATAAAAGCTCCCCAGAAAGTGGGAATAGGAGTAACTTACCTCCACATAGTAAAGGCCATATACAACAAACCCACAGCTAACATCATTCTAAATGGTGAAAAGTTAACTTCTCTCAGTTTTAAATTTTATCCTTCTTGCTTCTAAGTTGTGTTTTGTTTTTGTTTTTTGCTTCTTAAGCTTATTCTTTTATTGGATTGCAAAACTTTTAGTTTAATATCTCCATCCCAGAACTGCCCCTGAGCACCCAATGTCATATTCACCTTTCTATTGAACACTGTGGAGATCTCAGTTAAACTTACATAAACAGAACTCATTTTAAGACTTTTGTCCAAAATCACATTCTCTTCCAGGCCACTCACATCCATCCATTTTCTTAAATCAGAAACCTAAGAGACATCCTTCCTCATGGCCCACATCCAATCCAACTCCAAGTTCTGTTGATTTTATCTCCCAAATATCTCTGACATGTGCCCATATCTTTCCATCAATACTGACTCTGAATTAGAACAGAAAAATAACCATTAGTTAAATTAATTTTCACACTTACCTTCGTATGAAAACCTATTTCTTATTCTATATACAATCCCAAATTATATCCTGATATGTTGTGCAAAACGACTTAGTAGAGATTTTGTCATGAAATTAAATAGCAACATTAAGGTATTCCAGTAAAATTAATACAGAGATACTCCCTAAATGATTATAAATTTTACCCATTATTAATTTCCTGGGGAGACATTAAAATTCAAAAAGAATACAAATAAATTGAAGTACCAAATAAAATTATCCTGCTTTCATTTAATAAAAGCTTCTTCATGTCCTTCCCATTTCTTACTGCTTATTCTCAGTGACAGAGTATATTAATGCCTGGGAAGACTAAGAGTGTGTTTAACAGTGGTGCTATCTTTCATGAGAGGGTTGAATCTATGTCTAGAAAGTCTGATATGCTTTACTTTTAAAGATTCAAAAACTTCATGAAACTCACCAGATGCCCATACCACTAGGCCTATATTTAACAAATTAATTAAAAGGTAATCCCCAGTCCCTAAAGCCTTCCCCTACTGAAAAGTATAGTTATCAGAAGTCAGTACTTACTGTTACCAAAGAATATAGCAGGAACTCAAAGATTTCTAAAAGAATGAGGTTGGATGGAGAAATCATTCTTGTTTAGTCTCACCAATTAAGTCAATGCTAATTGTCCAGGTTTTATTACATTAGAACTTAAGCAAAATTGGTTGAAATAACCCCCCCCCCCAAAGAGATCAGTATTGTCATGGTTTCCCCAAATTGGGAAAGGGAGTATTTAGAATTATTGCCTCTTGTCTCAATGAGTGACTATCACTTAAATACAGGTTTTCTCTTCTAACTAGAAAATAAACAATCCTAGTCTGTCACCATATCTCATTTGAAGTGCCCTTCTTTCCTGTTCATTGTAACAAAATTTCTTAATTTTAATTTCCCTTTGAACCCTATGTTTTTGACACTCTAGTCATATTTTGAGTATGGACTCTTATCCGGTGTCATACATTTTTTGATTGAATATTTAAAAATTTTATACCACACTAGCTTCTGCTTTGCAATTTTGCTTTTGGCTATGGAATTAGTTAAACCTGTGGAAATTGCCTCTAGGAAAAATTTTCCTTGCATCTGAGGTCCCACCTTAGTTTCAAGGAAACTGCAGTTGCAGTTACTGTTTTTGAAGTCTATTTATCCTCAGTTAGGACCAATAGCTCTACCAAATGCTCCTGAAGGCATTATCTTTCCCAGATTTTGAATTTCTAGGCCTGGAATAAGATTTCTATCATTATTTTACATCCGTAGTAAGGTAAGACTCTAGTGTTCTTTTACTTGTATCACTCTTTTTCACTTAGAGTTTAAAACTGTTAAATCTGAAACAACTTAATCAACTTCTTTAAGCTAAATTCACTTTCCATCTATAACATATCAGTTAATGTGTTTGCTAGAATTAAGTACCTTTTTTTCTTTTAATTTCTGTTTGCTTTCTGACCCAAACATTTGCCTCCTTAACATTATCTCTTGACTTTATCTTATTGGTTTTCTTATAATAAGAGCTAACAAATGGATACATTCAGTGTCTCTAAAATTTTATAAAAAATATTGCATATATCTATTCTGAGTTGGATGTTTCCATGTGGATTATATTTCCCATCGAATAAGCATCTAATTCAATCATTTCCCTATTTAATTGCCTTTTCATGATTTCCCTTTATCTCTTCTTTGTTTTATTTTTTTATTTTTTTTTAAACTTTTTTAAAATAAATTTATTTATTTATTTATTTATTTTTGGCTGTGTTGGGTCTTTGTTTCTGTGCGAGGGCTTTCTCCAGTTGCGGCGAGCGGGGGCCACTCTTCATCGCGGTGCGCGGGCCTCTCACTGTCACGGCTTCTCCTGTTGCGGAGCACAGGCTCCAGATGCGCAGGCTCAGTAGCTGTGGCTCATAGGCCTAGTTGCTCCGTGGCATGTGGGATCCTCCCGGACCGGGACACAAACCTGTGTCCCCTGCATTGGCAGGCAGATTCTCAACCACTGTGCCACCAGGGAAGCCTTGTTTTTATTTTTAATTAGAGTCTCAAGTACATAAATTCTGAGATATATTCTCTCAAGAAACATAGTCCCCCATCTATAATATCTATGTCATCTTCAAACTCTTCAGAAACTTTTTGGAGTATTTTATACTAGCCTTCCTAATATTTGTATCTCAAACCCATTCAGCATCATGTACATCCTAGAACAACTGTTTTTATCTTTATAGAGTGGCTCCTCAACTGCTGTTAGAATGTACTCGGTCCATAGCTTTAAAAGGTCACATCTCAAAAGTTCCCAACATATTGGCCTCCTTGGAGGATTCTTCCAGTCCTTTTGCTATGACCTTTTTCTGCCCTGTCAGATTTCTGTTCCTCATCACTGTGATCTAATAATAACTGAAGTGTCTCCCCCATTTTCTAAGGGCTATTTTAAGAACAATTAGTCTTAGTACATTTCTTTATCTTTTATATCTACTTTATCCTGACTTTTACGATCATTTCACCTTCATAAATATTTGCTTTCATTGAGTTTTTCTTCTTTTTTAAAAATATGTTTCTCTTTAATGGCATGACCTTTTTTTAACAGAAGTCCAAACTTTCTCATTTAACTACTACTAAGTATATACAGTTTATTTTTCAGTGAACCACAATTTCAAGCTCTGAAATCTTACGTCATGTTCAAACATCATGTTTTAATAAAATCTACTTCAAATCCTCCTTGTAATACTAATTCAAGGAATTTATAAACATATACTGCATCCTCGATAATACCTTGTATTCAAACAAAGATGTGTATTTCTTGTTAATATTGTTTACTGATAACCTTTTTTTTTATGAATACTGTATAATTCATGAGGTGTAGCTGCACTGGAGATTGGAAGACACCTTTGAGGTGGCTACATGAATAGCAAAGTATAAAGCCCAAAGGGACCCTAGAACTGATGTTGGTTCATGCACAATCATACTGCTCTCTGTAACACATGCACTCCAATTGTGGAGTGACTTAAGGATATCCAGAAGCTGCTACACTCAGGACCTTCATTACTCTATCTATCACCATGCATATTGTATGTTGTCTGTCCTGTTTCTTATACTGATGATAAGAAAACTTGACAGTAGTGAAGTTTATTGTGCTTTGTAAATTTGATTGTCAATTTGAAAAGAAAATCACTACTGCTGGTTGAGCAGAGTGTGCATTACAATTCAAAATATTAAAAAGGAATTCAGAATCTGAAGAAGCTACTCTTGCACTGCATATCTCATACTTGGCTTTAACAATTTAAAACTAGGCACTTATTATGCCTCTGGATCACACAGAGAAGACAGCTACCTTAAAAAATTTAAAAAGTCGTGGTCTGGTTTGCAGTAGTGACTGAAAAATAGAGTAAAAGGAAAAATATATATTGTTACTGAAGTACTGCTTGGTTCAAGGTGAATCTTTATTAGACATATATCTAATCCTTGTCACCTCTGTGTGCATTTTAAAGTCAAACTGCAACTGTCTTCTTATGAATGTCCTCTGCAGGCTCCTATTATTAAAGCCACATATGGTTCACCTGCTTTTGAAAATCTAATGACTAATATTACCTAAACTGTCCTTTCTATGTAGTTTTTCCCACAAATTCTACTTCTTGAACATTTTCTAAAGTTCATGTTTGATGCTACAGAAGTTTGCACTCTTGAAGTATTCAAATAATTTATGCAAGTCTTCCTCTTCCCAGTCTAGATCCAACTGAGAGATAATTGCAGAAGACAGAGATGGATATATAAATGTTAGCATTATTGCTGATAAAAGCTAGAAGAAGAAGTTGACTTAGGTCACAGAAGAGAGGGTGCGCTAACATTTTGCTCCTAAATTAGAATTACCCATATAGTCTTAGGCCACATTAGACTATTACGGGCCTCTTCCATGAGGACTGAGCTTCGCAGAACTGACTACATATAGAGCAGAAATTCTAAGCTTGACATAGATAATAAAAGCCTAAAAAGAAAAGAGAAAAAGACTGAGTCAAACATGCTGAGCTCTAGCCCTAAATCACATTAGGCATGGAAAATAGATTTCATCACTATGGAAAAGGAAGAGTAGGACACAAGTGCCCCTTCTCAATAATGTCTCCTTGTTCTTTTTACTACTGGTCTGTAAGTAACAGTGAGGAAAAGGGCAATGTTTGTTTTCCTCACCAATGTGTATCTGAATCTTTCCCAGTACCTGGTATGTATTAGCCACTTAAAAGGGTCTTGATGAATGAAGAAATGAATCAAGAAAATAAGGTTAACAAGAATATGAGTGGTCTGTTTTTGAGGAAGTAAATAGTAGAAAGAAAAATAAAATTTAAGTAGTTAAGGAAAAAGTAGATGGTTTGGGTATGAAATCATTAATTTAAGAAGTGTAATTCAAGATGTGTAAGAATAAGTGGAGATATTTTGCAATATTAGTAGTTTGTTGTAAAAAGTTAGTGCATTTTTTTAAATTTCAAAGTTTAAATGTTTTCATAACGAAAAGAAAAACTAGTAAATTTTGAAGGAAGTATTATTGAAATAAATGTTCCTTGGATGTAGGAAATAATAGAACATAAGGCTCAACCAGAGTCCTAAATTTTAGAAAGAAACAAGGTCATTCTCCCTTATTACCCAAGACTAGGTTAAAATTTGAGGTCATAAATGTAGGGATAAAAAGATCTTTAGATCAAGGAAATTATCATTTTTAGTTTAACATTATCATAAGTAATTAACTTATTAGGACATAGAATATTTTACTCAGCAAATAATATCTTTGATTTTTAATTTGTCAGTTTCTACATCAGGGCCTGAAGACACATGGAAGTATAAAGCCCAGTCCTGACTACAGGGAGCTCTTATTAGCATCTTCATAAAATCTGCACCTAAAATATAAGTGTCATAGGTATGCTCCAATACTATTTTGAAACAACCCTAGGAAGTAAAATTGAATGGAGATTTTAGGTGGGCTTCTGTGTTAGGTGGCAAAACAAATTTCAGTATTAAAAGATATGTGGAAATGAGAACATTCTCTGAGCCAAGACCAATATCAGAGGAATCATGTATGTTGGCTTAGACATGTCAAAATTTGTGTATATTATGAAACAATGCTTAAATTAAGGGAGATAATTCACCCAAATAGAATACTAATTGATTATGGGGAACTATATCTAGGAAAAGTAGCTAATATTGGGTAGGCATGAAGACAGGGCTCCAACCAAGTGGTCTTGATTTTTAAAATAAGGCTTCATGGTAGTGAAATATTCAACTATTATTGAGAAACTGGAAAAGAAAAACAATTATTCATATAGAATGGTTGTACATGAAAGTGAAGTCTGTAATTGAGTAAGCATATTAACATTCTAGGCTTGTTACATGAATGTACAAATACTAAGTTTATTGCTACACATGTTAAATAAATGGTAAAAAATTGGTAAATTAGAACAGTGACAGGTTAGATTTCATGGTAGTGTAAAATTAATGATTAAGACAAATTGTTTCTTTTCTAAAAATATAAGAAAGAAATCAAGCTTGTAAAAATTTTGGAGCTAAAAATAGAAACAAAACTTGTGAATATATCTAAGATACTTCAGTCTAGTTAAGAACAAGTTGGAAGAATGCAATCAAAAACACTTTAACAATGATTTAAATAAACATCCAACTGCCGCCTAGGGTGCAGTAGGCTGAAAACCCAACGTTCCCAGCCTAATGATATATCAAGTCAGATTATCTATAAAATAAACATCTATCTTGGACCCATGAAAGAGCTGAAATTGTAGGACAAGCCAGTAGCTAGAAATGAAGGGACATCAGTCTTCTCCATAAGAGCCAAGTTGTGAGTGCTGGCTTCCACAGGGCAACCATGGGAGGAACCCAAGGATGCTGTACCAGTGGGTGGGCTCCTCTAAGATTGTTTTTTTTTTGTTTGTTTATTTGTTTTAAACATCTTTATTGGAGTATAATTGCTTTACAATGGTGTGTTAGTTCCTGCTTTATAATACAGTGAATCAGTTATACATATACATACATTCCCATATCTCTTCCCTCTTGCGTCTCCCTCCCTCCCACCCTCCCTATCCCACCCACCCTTCTAGCTGGTCACAAAGTGCCAAGCTGATCTCCCTGTGCTATGTGGCTGCTTCCCACTAGCTATCTATTTTACATTTGGTAGTGTGTATATGTCCATGCGACTCTCTAACTTTGCCCCAGCTTACCCTTCCCCCTCCCCCCCATATCCTCAAGTCCATTCTCTAGTAGGTCTGTGGCTTTATTCCGGTCTTGCCCCTAGGTACTTCATGACCTTTTTTTTTTTTTTTTTTTTTTTAGATTCCATATATATGTGTTAGCATACGGTATTTGTTTTTCTCTTTCTGACTTACTTCACTCTGTATGACAGACTGTAGGTCCATCCACCTCACTACAAATAACTCAATTTCGTTTCTTTTTATGAATGAGTAATATTCCATTGTATATATGTGCCACATCTTCTTTATACGTTCATCTGTTGATGGACACTTAGGTTGCCTCCATGTCCTGGGTATTGTAAATAGTGCTGCAATGAACATTTTGTTACAAGACTCTTTTTGAATTACAGTTTTCTCAGGGTACAGGCCCAGTAGTGGGATTGCTGGGTCGTATGGTAGTTCTACTTTTAGTTTTTTAAGGAACCTCCATACTGTTCTCCATAGTGGCTGTATCAATTTACCTTCCCACCTACAGTGCAAGAGTGTTCCCTTTTCTCCACACCCTCTGCAGCATTTATTGTTTGTAGATTTTTTGATGATGGCCATTCTGACTGGTGTGAGATGATATCTCATTGTAGTTTTGATTTGCATTTCTCTAATGATTAATGATGTTGAGCATTCTTTCATATGTTTGTGGGCAATCTGTATATCTTCTTTGGAGAAATGTCTATTTAGGTCTTCTGCCCATTTTTGGATTGGGTTGTTTGTTTTTTTAATATTGAGCTGCCTGAGCTGCTTGTAAATTTTGGAGATTAATCCTGTGTCAGTTGCTTCATTTGCAAATATTTTCTCCCATTCTGAGGGTTGTCTTTTGGTCTTGTTTATGGTTTCCTTTGCTGTGCAAAAGCTTTTAAGTTTCATTAGGTCCCATTTGTTTCTTTTTGTTTTTATTTCCATTTCTCTAGGAGCTGAGTCAAAAAGGATCTTGCTGAGATTTATGTCATACAGTGTTCTGCCTATGTTTTCCTCTAAGAGTTTTATAGTGTCCGGCCTTACATTTAGGTCTTTAATCCATTTTGATTTTATTTTTGTGTATGGTGTTAGGGAGTGTTCTAATTTCATACTTTTACATGTAGCTGTCCAGTTTTCCCAGCACCACTCATTGAAGAGGCTGTCTTTTCTCCACTGTATATTCTTGCCTCCTTTATCAAAAATAAGGTGACCATATGTGCATGGGTTTATCTCTGGGCTTTCTATCCTGTTCCATTGATCTATGTTTCTGTTTTTGTGCCAATACCATACTGTCTTGATGACTGTAGCTTTGTAGTATAGTCTGAAGTCTGGGAGCCTGTTTCCTCCAGCTCCATTTTTTTATCAAGATTGCTTTGGCTATTCTGTGTCTTTTGTGTTTCCATACGAATTGTGAAATTTTTTGTTCTAGTTCTGTGAAAAATGCTGTTGGTAGTTTGATAGGGATTGCATTGAATCTGTAGATTGCTTTGGGTACCATAGTCGGTTTCACAATGTTGATTCTTCCAATCCAAGAACATGGTATATCTCTCCATCTGTTTGTATCATCTTTAATTTCTTTCATCAGTGTCTTATAATTTTCTGTATACAGGTCTTCTTTCTCCTTAGGTAGGTTTATTCCTGGATATTTTATTCTTTTTGTTGCAATGGTAAATGGGAGTGTTTTCTTAATTTCACTTTCAGATTTTTCATCATTAGTGTATAGGAATGCAAGAGATTTCTGTGCATTAATTTTGTATCCTGCTACTTTACCAAATTCATTGATTAGCTCTAGTAGTTTTCTGGTAGCATCTTTAGGATCCTCTCTGTATAGTATCATGTCATCTGCAAGCAGTGACAGTTTTACTTCTTCTTTTCCTATTTGGATTCCTTTTATTTCTTTTTCTTCTCTGATTTCTGTGGCTAAAACTTCCAAAACTACGTTGAATAATAGTGTTGAGAGTGTGCAACCTTGTCTTGTTCCTGATCTTAGTGGAAATGTTTTCAGTTTTTCACCACTGAGGACGAATTTGGCTGTGAGTTTGTCATATATGGTGTTTATATTGTTGAGGAAATTTCCCTTTATGCCTACTTTCTGGAGGGTTTTTATCATAAATCGGTGTTGAATTTTGTTGAAAGCTTTCTCTGCATCTATTGAGATGATCATATGGTTTTTCTCCTTCAATTTGTTAATATGGTGTATCACATTGATTGATTTGCTTATATTGAAGAATCCTTGCATTCCTGGGATATACCCCACTTGATCATGGTGTATGATTCTTTTAATGTGCTGTTTGCTAGTATTTTGTTGAGGATTTTTACATCTATGTTCATCGGTGATATGGGCCTGTAGTTTTATTTCTTTGTGACATCTTTGTCTGGTTTTGGTATCAGGGTGATGGTGGTCTCGTAGAATGAGTTTGGGAGTGTTCCTCCCTCTGTTATATTTTGGAAGAGTTTGAGAAGGATCGGTGTTAGCTCTTTTCTAAATGTTTGATAGAATTTGCCTGTGAAGCCATCTGGTGCTGGGCTTTTGTTTGTTGGAAAAATTTTAATCACAGTTTCAATTTCAGTGCTTGGAATTGGTCTGTTCATATTTTCTATTTCTTCCTGGTTCAGTCTCGGAACATTGTGCTTTTCTAAGAATTTGTCCATTTCTTTCAGGTTGTCCATTTTATTGGCATAGTGCTTCTTGTAGTAATCTCTCATGATCCTTTGTATTTCTGCAGTGTCTGTTGTTACTTCTCCTTTTTCATTTCTAATTCTATTAATTGAGTCTTGTCCTTTTTTTTCTTGATGAGTCTGGTTAATGGTTTATCATTTTTTTTTATCTTCTCCCAGAACCAGCTTTTACTTTTATTGATCTTTGCTGTTGTTTCCTTCATTTCTTTTTCATTTATTTCTTATCTGACCTTTATGATTTCTTTCCTTCTGCTAACTTCAGGGTTTTTTGTTTTTCTTTTTCTAATTGCTTTAGGTGTAAGTTTAGGTTGTTTATTTGAGATGTTTCTTATTTCTTAAGGTAGGTTTGTATTGCTATAAACTTCCCTCTTAGAACTGCTTTTGCTGCATCCCATAGGTTTTGGTTCATCGTGTTTTCATTGTCATTTGTTTCTAGGTATTTTTTGATTTCCTCTTTGATTTCTTCATTGATCTCTTGGTTATTAAGTAGTGTATTGTTTAGACTCCATGTGTTTGTATTTTTTACAGATTTTTTCCTGTAATTGATATCTAGTCTCATAGTGTTGTGGTAGGAAAAGATACTTGATATGATTACAATTTTCTTAAATTTACCAAGGCTTGGTTTTTGACCCAAGATATGATCTATCCTGGAGAATGTTTCATGAGCACTTGAGAAGAATGTATTGTCTGTTGTTTTTGGAAGGAATGTCCTATAAATATCAATTAATTCCATGTTGTTTAATGTATCATTTAAAGCTTGTGTTTCCTTATTTTCATTTTGGATGATTTGTCCATTGGTGAAAGTGGGGTTTTAAAGTACCCTACTATGATTGTGTTATTGTCGACTTCCCCTTTTATGGCTGTTAATATTTGCCTTATGTATTGAGGTGCTCTTATATTGGGTGCATAAATGTTTACAATTGTGTTATTGTCTTCTTGGATCGATCCCTTGATCATTATGTAGTGTCCTTCTTTGTCTCTTGTAATAGTCTTTATTTTAAAGTCTATTTTGTCTGATATGCGAATTGTTACTCCAGTTTTCTTTTGATTTCTTTCCATTTGCATGGAATATCTTTTCCATTCCCTCACTTTCAGTCGTATGTGTCCCTAGGTCTGAAGTGGGTCTCTTGTGGACAGCATATATACGAGTCTTGTTTTTGTATCCATTCAGCCAGTCTATGTCTTTTGGTTGGAGCATTTAATCCATTTACATTTAAGGTAATTATCAATAGGTATGTTCCTATTACCATTTTCTTAATTGTTTTGGGTTTGTTATTGTAGGCCTTTTCCTTCTCTTGTGTTTCCTGCCTAGAAAAGTTCCTTTAGCATTTGTTGTAGAGCTGGTTTGGTGGTGCTGAATTCTCTTAGATTTGCTTGTCTGTAAATTTTCTAATTTCTCCATCCCATCTGAATGAGATCCTTGCTGGGTAGAGTAATCCTGGTTGTAGGTTTTTCTCTTTCATCACTTTAAATATGTCCTGCCACTCCCTTCTGGCTTGCAGAGTTTCTCCTGAAAGATCAGCTGTTAACCTTATGGGGATTCCCTTGTGTGTTATTTGTTTTTTTTCCCTTGCTGCCTTTAATATGTTTTCCTTATATTTAATTTTTGACAGTTTGATTAATATGTGTCTTGGCGTGTTTCTCCTTGGATTTATCCTGTATGGGACTCTCTGTGCTTCCTGGTCCTGATTAACTATTTCCTTTCCCATATTAGGGAAGTTTTCAACTATAATCTCTTCAAATATTTTCTCAGTCCCTTTTTATAGGGGTCCCAGAAGGGTTCTTCTGGGACCCCTATAATTCGAATTTTGGTGCATTTAATGTTGTCCCAGAGGTCTCTGAAACTGTCCTCAATTCTTTTCATTCTTTTTTTCTTTTTTCTGCTCTGCAGTAGTTATTTCCACTATTTTATCTTCCAGGTCACTTATCCGTTCTTCTGCCTCAGTTATTCTGCTATTGATCCCTTCTAGAGTATTTTTAATTTCATTTATTGTGTTGTTCATCACTGTTTGTTTGCTCTTTAGTTCCTCTACGTCCTTTTTAAACGTTTTTTGTATTTTCTCTATTCTATTTCCAAGATTTTGGATCATCTTTACTATCATTATTCTGAATTATTTTTCTGGTAGACTGCTTATTTCCTCTTCATTTGTTAGGTCTGGTGGACTTTTGCCTTGTTCCTTCATCTGCTGTGTTTTTTTCTGTCTTCTCATTTTGCTTAACTTCCTGTGTTTGGGTTCTCCTTTTTGCAGGCTGCAGGTTCATAGTTCCTGTGGTTTTTGGTGTCTGTCCCCAGTGGCTAAGGTTGGTTCAGTGGGTTGTGTAGGCTTCCTGGTGGAGGGGGCTAGTGCCTGTGTTCTCGTGGATGAGGCTGGATCTTGTCTTTCTGGTGGGCAGGTCCATGTCTGGTGGTGTGTTTTGGGGTGTCTCTTGCCTTATTATGATTTTAGGCAGCCTCTCTGCTAATGGATGGGGTTGTCTTCCTGTCTTGCTAGTTGTTTGGCATAGGGTGTCCAGCACTGTAGCTTGCTGGTTGTTGAGTGAATCTGGGTCTTGACGTTGAGATGGAGATCTCTGGGAGATTTTTGCCGTTTGATATTACGTGGAGCTGGGACGTCTCTTGTGGACCATTGTCCTGAATCTGGCTTTCCCACCTCAGAGGCACAGCCCTGACGCCTGGCTGGAGCACCAAGAGCCTCTCATCCACATGTATGACACTTTTTTTTCCGTTGGGGGTGGGGGCAGGGGGGCCGAGGTAATCCAGGAACACTCCATCAGTAATAAAACATTGGGCAATACTTTTAAGGCCATGTTATAATGAAAGGTTACCTTTGGATCATTATATTTCCTTTTAACAAGTACCTGTATGAGGAGGAGCTCCTTGATGAGATGCAAAAACCACAGGCCAGCTGTGAACTGAAGAGTCTGCTTCCCAGTTTACCATTACACCTCCTTGCAGCCACCTCTGTCTCTCTCTGTCTCTTTCTCTGTCCCAGGCAGCCACTCAGGGAAGGAGGAGTAAGATTGTTAATTAATGGGCTGAATGTGCTATGGGAAGGGAACCTCTTCCAGGGCCTGAGAGTGGGCTCTTGTCTAACACTGAGAAATGAATTGTCTGGGGAGACACACATACTGACAAAGCAAAAGACTTTATTGAAAGGGGCATTAGAGTGGAGAGCAGCAGGGTAAGGGAACCCAGGAGAACCACTCTGCCACATGGTCTGCTCGCAGTCTCAGGTTTTATGGTAGTGGGGTTAGTTTCTGTGTTGTCTCTGGCCGACCATCTTGCTTGCCGTCATATTTGGTCTGACTCAGGGTCCTTCCAGGTGGTGTGCGTGCCTCTCAGCCAAGATGGATTCTAGAATGAGGGTTTCTGGGATGTTGGCTGGTCATATGTGCTGGCGTCTCCTCCCTCTTTTTGGCCCTCCCGGATTCTTCTGGTTTGCGGCAGCCTGTTGGCAGCAGCTTGTCAGGTCAGTGTTCTTATTGGGCAGGACCTCCTGTTGTGAGGTAACTAAAGCAAGCAGTTATTATTCTGCCTGGCTAGGGTGAATGGTTTCAGTCAATGTTTCCCTAATAAAAGGAGAGTGTAGAACCTCGGGGAGCCGCTGACACAAGGGGGATTCTTCTGTTGGCTCTCCTGAGGTGTTCATGAGAATGAATGAGGGCAGAGAGGGAGACAGGAGAAGTGCAAAACTGGAGAGGGAGTGCAGCCTCCACTTTAGGAAAAGCATGAAATCCTGCCTGGATCCTTTTGACTTAAGAAACAAAAGCCTAAAGTAAATATAAAGGAAGAAAGAAAAAGTTTTTAAAAAGGATTAGGGTGATAAATCAGTGTTTTATTGGTTCAATTCATATTTGGTTCTGTAATTTTACCTAGCTCTTAAATACCAAAATGCATTAGAAAAGTCACTGCTCTTTGGATTATTTTTCTGTAACTGTGGTACATAACAATCATATATTAAGAATTCTATTTCAACTACAAATAATGTGTGCTAAATTTTCAAATGGAATGGTTGAAATGTTTCCTTAGAAATAAGTAATAATTTTAAAAGGGGATATTTTAAAAACTAAGATAAATTTTTTAAAAAGAAGTATCAGAGTCCTTACTTCTCAGATTTGCTCCAAGGAAAGTTGACATTGCCTAAGCACTGTAGATAGAACAATCGCTGCTGAGGCTGCTGCCACCCATAACCCTAAACACCACCTTCACCACCATTGCTGTGAATCTTATCTGCCAGTTTATTTCCATAATAACACTTGTCACACACAATGTGTAACTTCTTCCATATATACCATACCCATGAATTCAGCACAGTGCCTGGTAAATAAAACCTACTTAAAACACAATCGACATTAAACTTCCAAGTTATGTTCTCTCTCATATATTAAGCCAGAGAATGATATAAACATTTTGTAAATTCATTATAGGTCTAGTCTTCTTTTTCTTTTTGCTCAACTGTCCTAGGGTGTCACTCTTATTCCTGTGATGTAAGGTAGCTCCAATGCATGTCTGCATTTCATCCAGCAGAGGTGTAAGAGATGATTATTGATTGGATGGCATTTCTTGCTCAGAATCCATTATTCAAAGTGGTGGCTGAAGTTTATATATGCTCAGAGGAGATAAGTGATGTGGGAAATATGTTCAGGGATAGAGAAGCAAGTATTTGAAAGATAGAAGATGAGTATTTATGATCCGAGTCTACTTTGAGCTGATTCTACCCTTTATTCTTTGAGCTGAAGAAATGGATGGCCTGTAACAGGAAGATTCTCAGAAGAGTTGACACTTTCCCAGAAGTCCCAGTCAGATATTGAATACAGAATCTTCCCCATAAATATATACACCAAAGCTGTCAATAGCCATAAGATGGTAGCAAACTGCAGCTTGGACTGAACAGATTTGAAAGTGTGCAGATGAAACCCAGAACACCTAGCTGGCTAACAGTATACGTTCACCCCCAACATTTCATTAACCCTGCAATGATGCAATTCTAAAATATATACAAGTTAATATTTTGCACTCCATCATGTCAGGATTTTACTACTAAAAAACATAACTAGTTTTGCTATTGAGCCCATATGCATTGCTACAGCTATACACATTATTCAAAGAATGAAATTTGTTTATACCAGTTGATAAATAACGACTAGTCTTATCTCTGCTCCCTCTCTTGGGTCAGATTTGGGCCAAATCTGGATTTGCTCAAATAAAGAAATTAAAATAGTAACACCAAGACCAGTAAAATCCTCCAAGATCTTGATTCAGTGCTACAGACTGATTATATTCTAGTTGGTCTGTACCTATGTCTCCCAAGCATTAAATATTTTGAAAATTACTTCTAATTATAACCAACTTAAGTTGAACTCTCTAAATGTTATTTTCTTCTATTTTTAAATGTGTGTGTTTTCTATTTTGAAGTAATTTCCAGTAGTTCTCTCACTATCTTTATTAATCTTAGTATCTCGACCACTACCTTTATGAATAAATGTACTTGTCTTCCTGAAATTAAAAATAAGTTGCATGCAAAAAGTAACTTAGATTAATACTTATTTGAAAAAGGTGATTTTATTTCAAAATATGCATATTTTAAAATAGCATTTTCAGTATAAAATACATATTAACAAACAAGCAAACAAAATGCCAAATAAAACAAATTATATCCTACCCACCAGCAGTTTCTCATAGAGGATTAAAATACCAAAGCAATATTTTTAAATGCCATATAAGTGTTAGTGAATTCATTTTTTTGTGCTCAAGAAGCATTTGTTGTACCACTAAAGTGTTTGAGGTGTTGTGGAAAGTGGGTATTTGAAGCACCTTTCCTTCTTTAATAAGCTTTCTACCAGAAAATGTGAAAGCATAGAGCCAAATGAAACTCATTTAAAATATGAAATGAATCATAGGATAATTTTCTAAAATTGCACTTAAAGTTGAAGGGTAGGAGATACCATTTTTAAATTTCAAATTCTGGAGGTCAGAAGTCAGAAATGGATCTTACTATGCTAAAATCAGTGTCAGTAGGGTTCTGTTCCTCCTGGATTCTCTAGAAGATGATGCTTCTAGAAACCACCTACCTTCCTTGGTTCATGGCCCCATTCCTCCGTCTTCAAAGCCAGCAATTTGGGGCCAACTGTTCTTATTCTACCATCTCTCTGGTTCTCAGTCTTCTGCTTCCCTCTTCCACTGTGTGGTTACATCTCCTAAACCACCCTACCATAATCCAGAATAATCTTTCTGTCTCATGGTCAGCTGATTAGCAACCTTAATTGCATCTGTAAACTTTAATTCCTCTTTGTCATGTAACTAACATATTGACAGGATTCAGGAATCTGGACAGGAACATCTTTGTGTGGAGGGCTTTATTCTGCCTACTACAGCTTGTTAGAGTGACTACATGTGAGAAACCATAAAGACAGGTCAAGAAATGGTTCATTACCAGCGTATGCAAAGTTTCCTATATGTCAGTTGTAAATCATTTCTACCTCCTTCTCATACGAAAATATTACCTTGAATTTTAAAAGTATAGATTAGTTTGTCACTTTAGGAGGCTTAAAAATAGTACCATATGATGCATATTCTTTTGTGTCTGGCTTTTATTCATTCAACATTTTGCATGTGATATTAATCCACGTTCCTATTGACATATGTTTACTTTACTGCTATGTAGCACCTCATTGTATGAACAAAGCACAACTTATTTATTCATTCAAATGTTGATGAGCATTTAGATTGCTTCCAGTTTGGGGTCCTTTCAAATGGTACAGCTGAGAACATTTCGTACATGTATTTTATTGCTTTTGTGCATGTATACCAAGTATATAAACCAGGAGTAAAAATTTGGGGACAATGGGTAGGGATATGTACAAATTTGCCAGACAATGTCAAGATAGTTCTCCCCAGTGGCTATACCTGATTACACTCTCAACTGACGTGTAGGACAAGTGGTTTGCTAAGACAGTTTATCACAACTGGATGCTGAATTTTATTGCATTTTTTCCTGAATCTATTGTATTAATTTTTTCTCCTTTATTCTGATAATATGTTGAGTTACTCCAATACATTTTCAAATATCAAAATAATGCTGTATTCCTGGAGAAAAAAAAATGTTGGCTCATGGCATATTATCTATCTATCTATCTAACATCTGTCTATTGTTAGTATCTAATTAGTTAATATATTGATTAGGATTTTTGCAACTTGGATCAAAAGTGAAGTTGACTTCTATTTTTTTTTTTAATTTCATGTCATGTCTTTATAAGGTTTTTACAACAAAGTTAAACTAACATCGTGGAATAATATGGAAATTGATCACTTTATTGTGGTTATTGGAAATGTTTGCATTTTTTCTTTCTAAAATATTAGTAGAATTTACTATGGAAATCATCTTAGTGTAGAGGTTATGGAAATATATTTGTGTGTGTGTGTGTTTTGTGTGTGTAGTGTGTGTGACAATTTTTAATTATGATTTAATTACTGTTCCAATATTCAATTTCTGGATTAAAAATACCTCAAAATTTAGTGGCTCTAAATGATAATTTTATTTTGTGGGTCAAGAATTTGGGGAAAGAACAGCTGAACAGTTCTTGACCTGGTTTATTTATGGAATAATATCCAAATATTGGCTGAAGGTGTAACTGGGCTAACATCTAATATGGTTCAGTTACATAGCTATGAGTTGATGCTGGCTATCTGCTGGGAGTTCATCTGAGGTTTTCAAGTGCCTGCACATGGCATCTCCAGACAGCAGTCTCAGAATAGTTGAACTTCTTACATGCTGACTGGCTTCCCCCAGAGCAAGTGCCCCATGAAAATCAAGCAGAGGCTTCATAGCCTTGAGTTTTGTCTTGATCTACCAGTTGTTGAGGGAGATGTGTTAAAATGTCTCAGTATAATTATATCTTTGGGTATTTCTCTTTGTAGTTTATCAAATTTAGAAAACTTTAGTCATTACATCTTTAATTTTTTTTTCTGTCTCTACTTTTTTTTTTCTGTCTCTTCTCATTTTGAGACTCAAATTCATGAAAGTTAGACCACTTGATATTGTCTCACAGGCAATGAAACTCAGTTCATTTTTTGGCAGTCTTTTTCTCTATTTTAGTTTATAGTTTCTAATATGTCTTCAAGGTCACTGATATTTTGTTTTGCAATATCTAATCTGTGATTAATGTCAGACAATGGATTTCTTAGTATAAACAATATATGCTCATTTCTGGAAGTTTCACTTAGTTTTGTTTTATGTCTTTCATTTATTTCCTTATTCTAGTCATGCTTTTCTTTAAGTCTGTGATCATATTTGTTTTTATCGAAATTTTATCGTTTCTGGATTTCCTCTGGTTACTGATTTTTCTCCTGGTTGTGGGTCACATTTTCTTAATTTTTTACAGGCCTAGTGATTTTTTAATCAGAAGCTTCACATCATGTATTATAAATTTTTGAATGCTGTATTTTTTTTTTTTTTTTTGCTTTAATGAGTGTTAGACTTTGTTCTGGCAGTGAGTTAATTTATTTGCAGATCACCTTAATCCTTTTCTGACTTGTTTTTAACTTTTTGGAGGAGCAGAGTAACCTTTATCTCAGGATAAAGGCACAATCCTTGCAGTGGTTCTACTGAATATCTTTGGTGTTTGTGAGGATTTTCCACATTTACTGGTAAGAATTTGAATGCCTCCAAGTTCTGGGTGGAAATGGCTCAACATACAATTTCCTCCTGATCATTCTTTACCAGCCACATGGAATTTCACCTTATGAATTCCTCAATATTTATCAACAAACTCAAAGGTCTTCTTTTTAGATTTCTGGATCTCTTTATCTATTCCACCCCGCCCCCCCCTTCATCCCTCTATGCCATAGATTCCGAGTACCACAGCCTCCTTGAGTCTGATTTCTGTACTCACAATACAGCAAAAAAGACCATGCCTTACTAATATGTCATTGAGCATTAGACATGAATCTCTGATAAAGCAGAAATGATTCAGTGCAGCCCAACCACCATTTGGACCAAATAATCATAAATAGAAACAGAACTATGATAGTAAATTTTATGTTGGCCATTGGTCAGTCAGTTACATTATTTTCATTCACAAAATAATTCACTGTTAAGATTTTTATGGTCAACCTAAAACCTTTCAATACAAATTTATAAAGCAAATAGTATTTTTTAAACTGAATAAACTTATGCAAGAAATTATTTTGGGTAGACAGCATTGTATTACTACATAAATATTATTAGTTTTATAAGTTTATCTAAGTAATAAATATAAACAATGCTTTCAACTATTAGTGAGACATAAATATTAGATTTAAATTAAAAAGATATTCCATTATTATGAATATTAAAACTACATTTATTGATTTCTCTTTCATTGAAGTCTTACTAGGTTCTTTGTCTTCTAAACCTCATTAAGCCAAGCTAAAAAACTTAAAATGATCAGTGCTAATCTTTTATTATCTATTACTACATGCCAAATGCATTTTCTGAACAAAGGATAAAAGTTTGTCAGTATCTTGTTATTATGAAGAGAAACTGGGTACTCCCATGGTTAAGGACATTTTATGCAGTAATTTAAGATCACAGGCTCTGAAGACAGCTTAAATGGGTTTAAATTCTGGCTTGACTAGTTACTAAAAATGAAATTCACCAAGTTATTTAACTTGTTAATGCCTCAATTCCTTCATCTGAAATGAGGATAAGAGATATCTAACACTGAGTGTTGTGAAGATAAAAATTAGATAATACAGGTTAAGTTTTTAGCACAGTGACTGGAATATAAGTTAATACTGAAATTGGTTACATAGTTCTGCAGATATGTGTATTACAGGGTAGAGATGATGTAGAAGCAGAAGATCCCGGGTCCAAGAACATATGAAGTGTCTAAACATTCAGTGAGTTTAAGCAATAGATTAGCCAGATTTTCTATTCACATGAGACCATCTGAGTTTGGAACTGGCCTCTTAAATAGAGAAGAAAATTTTTATAATACTGTCTTATGTGCATGAAAATGAATATTTGGTATCAAACCTACCTCTTAAATAGAGTGGAAAACAGTGTCCTACTAGTGATGTAATGTTTTCTTGACACTGGCTCCACCAAATTTGCCAGAATTTAAGTTTCCGGTAATGTGGTCCCCAAGCTCTCAGCGCTAATCTCAGCACTTACCACATACTCTGTTGTACCTGTCTGACTATTGCTATACCCCACAAACTTTGAGTTCCTTGAAGGCAGGTTTATTTCATTCCTTGGTGTTTACTTATATTTTATTCAAAATACCAAAACAGTAAATATTTTTAAATGTCTATTGAACAAATAAATGAAGAGAAATGGAAGCATATTTTAAAAGCTCAGACTTTTTTTTTTTAATGAGGGGTGAAGTGTGTGGTAGGTTTTTAAAAATATCATTATTTAAGAATAACTTAAAAGATTGTCAATGATCTTCCTACTGGTAAAGTTATCTATAGTAATTTTTGCAATCCTGTACCTTCCTCCTCTTCTTTGTTTCCAATACTTAATTTTTGTGTAATAAGTTATTTTTGAAATAGTAATTTTGAGAAAAATAATAGAAATGCTGATAGGACTTAATATTTTAAGAAAAAAATGAAAACAAAAGTGTTAGCAGGACTCACAGACTGATAATTATGAGGTAATGTATCAACCATTTCTTCTCTTTGCATCTCTCTACATCTTCACCATTGAGTTCAAAATCTCCCACAAATGCTTGTCTCTTGAAGCGTCTGTGTAGAGGATGTTTGTTTTACAAGGGCAATCAACGATATTATAAAGAATATACATATAGCTGATTCACTTTGTTATACAGTGGAAACTAACACAATATTGTAAGGCAATTATACTCCAATAAAGATGTTAAAAAAAGAAGAATAATGAAGTGGAAAAGCAAAAAGAATCTAAGCTTTAATGACGTTGGCCTATAAATGCCTCTTAGTGGAGACAATAATAGCTATTGGCAAATTTGTATGTCTTCTAACATTTTAGATTAGACCAAGAAGTTAATTTAATATTTTTGAATTGAGAACAATTTTAAGTTTATTCAAATGATTACTCTTATATTACCTGTCAGTATACAAACACACAAGCACTCACACCCTTGCCTGAGCACATAGCGATTGTAGCTAATTCTCAAACGTACAAGTATGACTTGGGGTGCATAAGAAAGAAGATATGGTAAAGCAACAACTGGGAAGTTATCTGGGAATCATTTTCAGAGTTTTCTAATTGAAAGAGAGATATTTACATATTTATTGAGGACTTTAAGTGTGCCAAAATACTGCATGGTATGCAATATCAATTTTGTTACATTCCTGATTTCCCAAAGTCAGTAATTTGGCTTCTGAGGAAGATAGTTTAGTTAAAAATTACTGGGCTATGTGTCAAAAGTGCCCAGTTCAAGTACAGTATTTTTCAATTTCTCACTCTCTGACCTCAAGCATATTATTCATTTTCTATACATATTTTCATAGACTCAAAAAACTTTAAGGCACTTAATTAAAAGAAAAAAAGTAGTCTACATGGAGAAAATATAAATAAGACAGAAAATTAACATCAGATCCAGATAGCCAAAGTAGTCTATTTTGATTGATTTGAAATCAGTTATTGTCCTAGCCCCACATTATTTAAGCTCACACCAGAATCATACTATATAATTCTTGTAATTTACTGTGTGTGTGTATGTGCACTTGGGTATGCTCTAACTGTTCAGTGTATAACACGTTGTTCTCATTCCATACTGAGTTCAGTAAATTTTTTTTTTTATTGCTTTATTTCCTTTAGGAAGATTAAGCAAATTTACTTAAATCAGATTATAAAAATAATAACTGAAGTCATTGGTTTTAAAATAATGTATAATTCTGATGCCTACAAATAGAAGATTAAATAAGCAACAACTTGCATTCTAGAATCATAGAGAACTTGGGGTCTGTCTTGCTTTGAAAGTTGTTTTATGATATAAAATGTTAGTTAAACTTTTAAAGTTTTCCTTTCCTCAACAAGAAATGAGAGTAATAAAAGTTAGCTCTCTGTACTTAATAGGTGTCAGGCATGATGTAAGTACTTTAAACATATTTTAAAATTTAGTCCTCATGGCAATCCTATAAATCAGAATGTATTATTTATCCCTTCATTATATGGCTGGGAAGAATTAGAAAATGTGATTGAAAGGAACCAAACTTAAAAAAATAAAAAATTAGATGATAGAGGTGGGATTTTGAAATTCTATCAGTCAGATTCCAGAGACACTCCATTATTCTGCCTCCCTGGCAACTTCTAATGAAATGAAGTAAAGGCATTCACCTGCAGAGGAAGACATCTTGTGCTGATAGCCTACCATCTATTACACTATTGAAAAGCAAAAAAACAGATTAAAAAATCAGTCCCATTCCTGCCACTGT
This sequence comes from Balaenoptera ricei, assembly GCF_028023285.1. NCBI lineage: Eukaryota > Metazoa > Chordata > Mammalia > Artiodactyla > Balaenopteridae > Balaenoptera > Balaenoptera ricei. The sequence goes on along the minus strand of NC_082646.1, from coordinate 38,267,258 downwards.
TGCTGTGGCTGTTACTATGACTATGGCTGCTAGCTATGATCCTTTTTACTGTCAAGATATCTAAGGATCACAACAGCTTCTTCCATTTGCCCACTCTTTCTTTCTCTTGGAATAAAAATACATTGGAAAGGAGCTTTAAAGCTAAAAATAACAAAGGCTAGTGCAATATAACATTTTACTAAATATACCAGTGACGGAGAGAAATTTCTCCTAAACTGCACTTCCCTGAAAATCATTCCTTGATCTCAAACCTATATTATTTGCTCATAGAACACCACACTGTTGCAAAAGATTTGAGCATTGTAAATCAACCATACTCCAATAAAAATTTTTTTTAAAAAAGATTTGAGTCCATACCTTCTCATTTTGATTCATTATAAAAAAGTATAATTGCCAAGTTGCATACTGATTCTTGATTAGAGTTAACTTTATCCATACAAACTAAAATATGATATACACTTATTTCTCACTATTTTCAGAGAATACATCACATTACATTTGTAAGCATGCATGATCCACTCATATAGAGAATTCTGTCCTAATATCCTCTCTCACCTAGAAAAATTTCTGCTATGGTATTGGTCTGGTACAAGCATTTTGTAGAAAAATCTCAACTGGTCTATCTATAGTTAAAAATGTAAAACACTTGCTATACCTTAGAAACTTTTCAGACTGTCATAATAAATATCCCCAAATTGTACTACAGTGCTGTGTTCTAACTGGCAAGCATAGCCTCTTGTGGTGCATTATATTCTCAAAGTCAGAATCTTCAACATTTCTTGAACTCCTTCTAATCTTACCTTGTTTGTTAAATTCTAAACATAATTCAAATTCACATTTACACAGTCAGGGTTCAAATGGAAATTTTAAACCTTAGGGCATGTTCACATCTTAAGATGAATTTCTAATTATTTTATCTTCACACAATGCTATACTTTGTTAATTTAATTTGTGCTTCATAGAGTAAGGCTTTTTGAGCAGAAGAAAAAATTATGTTTATTTTATTATGAAGACCAATTTTCTTCTCTGTTTCTCAGTTCTCTGTCATCCACTCTGGGTGTTGAGTAGAAAACCTCTAATAGCTGTATCTCTTCGTCAGTGTTCTAGTGTATTTGTGTGTGTGTGTCTGTGTTATGTTTAATGAAAGAATGGGTTATTTTTGTGCCTCCCTCACTCCACTTCCCCCCAAAATGCGGCCATAGACAATTCTGGTTTTGTAAAAAGCATTACTAACCAGTAATTGCTCCCATCCGGGGAATTCCATGGTAGTCCAGTTAGGAGTCTGTGCTTTCATTGCTTGAGGGCCCAAGTTCAGTCCCTGGGAGGGAGCTAAGTTCTCTCAAGCTGCATGGTGCAACCAAAAAAAAAAAACCTAATTGCTCTCATCCAGTCAGCATGACCAAGTAGATAAAAATAGAATATGTAGGCTATTATGCCAAGCTTAGTCCCACCCTCTATCACCTTATTCTTTCCAAACTCTAAGCCATTTCCCACAGGAAATAATCCTGAATAAAGAAAAATTCTATTCAATATTCTTCAGTTCAGAGTTTAATCTCAGCTTTGTTATTTCATAAACAATTTCATCTACAAATATTGCCTGAGTGCCCATTAAATTCAAGTGCTATGTACATATCACAGAAGAAACAAGAAAGAGTAAAAGATACAATATTCTCTCAGATTTTATGGCTTAGGTACAGCTATAGATGATTTTCCAGTCAGTTAAATTTGAGACATCCACTCAACTATAGGTTTTCTTTGAGAATTAAATGGAGCATGGTACTCAAAATATGAACTATCCTGATAAGAGATTATTAAACAATTTATACTTTCTTCTGCCCTTGCTACTTTCCTGGCCATGACTATGCTATGATTAAAAGTTAATTGCCCTACTTCAACATTTCCAAGCTCTAGGCTCTTGAGGTGCCCTAGACTGACTCAATTAAAGACTGTCATCCTTAAATATTTCCTTTGATAACTAGTTTAATGCCCCATATAGTTCTGGTGCCAGGATCCTTCTCTTCAAAATGTCTATAGACTGTCCGTGGTATTTTCCATGACACAGTACATTAGCCTCTGCTACACAACTACAAAACTAGTATCTTCTGCCTGATACTGGTACTTGTATTCCAGCTACCTATAGGTCACTCCTACACATCACCTTGAAAATCCTTCTTTGTTGCTCACTATCATTCTTGATTACAATCAGGTTTCACCTGCTTGCACTGCCTTCTTCCACTATTAGGACCTGTGTGCTGTTCAGCAACAACAGTGCCTCCACATACTTCCCTTCCTTACTTGTTTTTATCCACAGTAAACAATTTACCACAGTCAATTAATCTCAATAATGATATTCTCAGCTTTAAAATAATACACGTTAAAAATGGCTACCTGTATAGTTTGGGGTGTTCATTATTCTGGGTAATCTTGTGTAGCATACATTATGTTTACAGAGAAACTATTTTGCTCCAACTGTATATGTTTCATTTTGTTTTGGTAAAATTCCCCTTCATTTTATTGAGATATAATTGGCATGCAATGTTTCCAAGTGCCCATTCATGAAGTTTCACTCAAACACAAGGTTAATTTTGATCATTTTCTAAAGGAAAGGTGATTCTTAACTCATACTAAAGTGCCTATATCTCTTGTAATTATATTTCATTAGAAACAGTTATCTGCTTTTCTCTAGAGTAAGGTACAACTTTTCAAAATATAGGAAAATGATAAGTATCACTTGGTATCTAAACAAGAGTATTAATCAGTGGAAAGTTTTGTTAAAATCACCCACATTACCACCACCCAATCATTTATTTTTTTTCTTTTTTCTTACTCCTTGGTAACATTCTTATTCTGGAAGATGAATATATTATGTTAAATGTTTCCTTTCCTTCATACATGGAAAATTTCTGTAAAGTATACATATGACAAAGTAGAGTAATGGAAAGAATCAAATGAACTATAAATATCATTGTACTAGACTGGTCATAAATATGGTAGCATTGCAATGGATTTCTGGGGAAATCTTCCTTTTTGAATATGAATAGTGATATGTAATATTCTTGCTTCTGTAAAGAATAGAAACTAAATAAACTGCTAATAATGCCTAAATAACAAAAAAACAGCTTCATCTCCAGAAATGAGAAATTTAGTGTTTACTTTTTAAGATACATGGTTTGACTTTGGACCTCTTGGAGCACCTGCAAACAGAGTTCACTGATGCTATGTTAAGATTTCACCTTGGAAATGGAGAAACTGTAAATTAAAAATAATATCAAAGAAACCTCCACTCAGCAGAAGCTTCCAAACTTAGAATACTTAATTTCTACATTTCTACATAATCTAGACACATGCCATAGATGAAGGTAGTTGAAAAACTGGTATAAAAACTTCTATGTCTTCATTCACTTTTGCAGACTCTGAGATAACCCACAAAATGTAGGTGTGTACCAAAACATATGTTGTTTTAAATTAGTAAAATTTTTACAGAAAAAGACAGTACATAAGAATGAAATTAAAACCATTCTGTTTCAGTTTTCATATACAAGGACAACCTAATTTATCTAACTTACTTGAATCAACTTTTTCTCATATATTTAGAAAAGGTGTGTGTGTGTGTGTGTGTGTGTGTGTGTCCATGACTGAGGAATCCACCTGTCAGTTGTACTTTCTCATAACGTGCAAGTCATTGCTTAGAACTCCTGGACAAGAGTATCCTAAATAGGATGCTGAGCTCGCTGCACAGCTATCAGCAAAGGAAAGAATATCAGACAGACTACACTCCTCTGTATTGTATATTTTAATTATTTTTCACCTTCTCCACACAAGATTTCCCAAGATTATCAAACATTACTGTCAGAGGAACTTCAAAGCAATGCAAATAACTTGCAAGTGAATGTTAAATTCCTCTGATTTAGAAGTCCCTGCTCATCTAACACTTCAAAGATCTCGCTGGCCATCATCCCCTGTGGTAGTTGCCTTCCTGCCATGTTGTTGGGCTGCTTTCCCTCTCCCCACCTCCGTTCTTATTTATCTCTTTTTCTTCCCTTACCTGTCCTCTTTTCTAACTTTCCTCACTGCCTCTTGATGCCTTACCCAGAGTTTTTTTCTAGACTATTTTCTCTCTCTCTCTCTCTCTCTGTCTCTCTGTCTCTCCCCTACCCCCTTGGTCAACTTCCTTTCTTTTGTGCTCCAATTTTGTCACTCTTTTATTTCCACTCACATCATCATACTTTTTGGACTCTTTGTCTTCCTCAAGGAGCATATGAAGGTAATTCTTCTTAATTAAATGCAAATGCTTCTTAAGAGAAACTCTGGTTCTAGCTACTAAAATAATACTTCCTTCAATCCAATACACAAGTAATCATTTCATGTACAACAACAAGAAAATGTATAGTGGCATGTGAGTAAGTCTCCTTTTCATGAATATGAAACTGTTGCTTATATTTATGCTTTTTAATCACAATAATTTTGGGGTAAATTATATGATTGAATATTCTTTCTGTATGTAAAAATGTTAGGTAGCTTGGAAAATTATGTATTATGATTGGAATCTTATATTCACATATAAGGGTATTAGTTTGGAAAATTAGGACAACAGAGCGCATAAAAATGTCAGATTTGTGCATCTGGTTATTTAAAATTATTATGAAATACTGAAAATATGCAAAAGATATAAAGAATAAAGTACACAAGCCTCCCACACCAACATACCTTCCAGGATGCATGCAAAATCTGACATCTCCCTAAAGGAAATCACCGTTCTCTCTAGATAGATAGGTAGATAGATAGATAGAGAATGGGATTGATTTATACATAATTTTTAAGACTATATAATGTATTTATATTTTTATTTAGCAATATGTAGTTATGCTTTCAATGTTTTTATTTTATAAAAAGCATGTGATATTTTATATATTTCTTTAGATATTTTTAATCTTAATATATTCATTGTGTTACATTTATGGGTTTTCTTAAATTAAACAACTCTTGCATTCTTGGGGTGAATCCAACTCAATCCTAGTATTTTGCAAACATGTATCTACATAATTAAATACATGGAAAAGAGAGAAGAGGGTATTTGGATTACATTTGTAATAATTCTTAATATTATTTTGCCTATTTTCATAAATGATATTGACCTATAAAGATGTTTGTGCAATACTTCTCTGTATCAAATTTCAAAGCCATACTAGTCTTATAAAATTAGTGGAGAGCACAACTCTGCTTAACAATTTATACTAGCAAATTTTTATATATCCAGAACTAATTATTCCTTGAATGAATGTAAAACTATACACACCTGCTTTATTTAGACTTTTTATATACCACTTTAAATTGCACACTTCAGTGGTTTTTAACATTTTTACTATGCTTTGCCACTATCATACCTACTTAATTTCAGGACATCTCTGTAACAAATCCTTACCCCACCAAAAAAAAAAAAAAAAAAAAAAATTGTACCTATTAGCAGTTAGTTTCAATACTCCTTTTCCTTATCCCCTGAAAACCATTAATCAACTTTCTTTCTTCATTAACTTTCCTATTCTGAATATTTCATATAATAAAATCACACAGTATGTGGCCTTTTGTGCCTGATTTATTTCAGCTAATTTTTTCAATGTTCATTAATGTTGTAACATCTAGCAGTGCTATATTCCTTTTTGTGCATGAATAATATTCCATTATGTGGATTTACCACATTCCTTTATTTATTCATCAGCTAATGTTTCCACTTTTTGGTTATTATAAATAATGCTGCTATAAATGTTTGTGTACAAGTTTTTGTGTGAACATATGTTTTCAATTTTGGGGTATATACCTAGGATTGGGATTGTTGGGTCATATGACAATTCTGCATCCAACTTTGTGAGGAACTGCCAGATTCTTCTTATGTTATCACTACCAATGTGTGAGGATTCCAATTTTTTCACACCCTTGGCAGCACTTATTACTTTCAATTTTTTTGATTATAGCCATCTTAGAAGTTGCAAAGTGGTATCTCATATTGGTTTTGATTCGCATTCACCTAATGACTAGTGATATTAACATCTTTTCATGTGCTTACTGGTTGTTTGTATATCTTCTTTGGAGAAATGTCTGCTCAAATCATTTTCCCATTTTAGCATTGTATTATTTGTCTTACTGTTGAGTGGCAAGAGTTATAAATTATGAATTCTAGACCTTTATCAGGTATATGATTTGCAATTATTTTCACCCATTATGTGGGTTTTCTTTTCACTTTATTGATAATATTACTGATGCACAAAAGTTTTTAACTTTAAGTCAAATTTATCTACTATTTGATTGCTTATAGTACTTTTGGTGTCATATATTAGTTGCCTAATTAAAGTCTTGCAGATCCCTCTTTGTTTTCAGCTAAAAGTTTGATATTGTTAGCTCTTACATAGAAATTTTTAAATTCTGTTTTCAGGTAGTATTTTTATGCTGTGTGAGGTAGGTATCCAAATTTACTATTTTGCATATGGATATACAGTTGCTTAAGCACCATTTGTTGAAAATACTACTCTTTCCACGTTGGATAGTTTTGACATCCTTGTCAAAAATCAAATGATCATAAATATATGTGTTTATTTCTGGGGTCTCAATTATATTCCTTTGGAATACATGTTGATCCTTATGTCAGCAATAGTGTTTTGATTACTGTACTTTTACAGTATATTTTCAAGTCAGGAAATGAGAGTGCTCCCACTATGTTCTTTTTCAAGATTTTTTTGACTATGCTCTGTACCTTCAATTCCATATCAATTTTAAGATCAGCTTTTTAGTTTCTTTAGAAAGAAAGGCTATAAGAATTTTGATAGAGCTTGATTGAATCTTAGATAAATTAGGGGAGACATCATTTAACAATAATTAATCTTCCAATCCATGACCACAGGATGTTTTTCCTTTTTTTCTTCCCAACTTTATTGAGGAATACTTGACCGGTATAATTATATATATTTAAAGGGTACAACATGATTTAATATAAATGTACATTGTGAAATTATTACCAAGATCAAGATGATTAACATATCCATCACCTCACATAGCTAACTCTGTGTGTATTAATAAGATGTAAGATTCACTCTCAGTAACTTTCAACTATATAATACTGTATTATTAAATATAATTACCATGCTGTACATTAGATCTTCAGAATTTATTTTTCTTATAGCTGAAAGTCTGTACCTTTTGACCTACATCTCCTTATTTCCTTTTCCCCGCAGGCTCTGGCAACCAAGATTCTTTTCTCTGTTTCTATTAAATTGGCTCTTTATAAGAAAAAAAAAAAAAAATCAGATTCCACATATAAATGTTACTGTACAGTATTTGTCTTTCTCTGTCTGACTTATTTTGCATAGAGTAATACTCTCCACATTCATCCATGGTATCTTAAATGGCAGGGTTTTCTTTTCCTTTTCTTTTCTTTTTTTTGACTTAATAATATCCCATTGTATATACATACAACATTTCCTTTAACCATTCTTCCATAGGACATTTAGATTATTTCCAAATCTTGGCTATTGTAAGTAATGCTGCTATGAATAAGGATGTGTAGATACCTGTTCAAAAGAGTAATTCATTACCTTCAGATATATTCCCAGAAGTAGAATTGCTGGATCATATGGTAGCTCTATTTTTAATTTCTTGGCAAAGCTTCATACTGTTTTCCATAGTGGCAGTGCCCATTTATATTACTAACAAAGCTGCCAAAGTTTCCTTTTAACACCACATCATCACAAACACTTGTTAGATTTTATCTTTTCGATAATATCATCCTAACAGGTATGATATGATACCTTATTATGTATTTTATTTGAATTTCCCTGATGATTAGTGACATTGAACACTTTTTAATGTACATATTGGCCATTTGTATATCTCCCTTTTGAAAAATATCTATTCAGGTCCTTTGTCCATTTTCTAATTGGGTTGTTATTATTATTATTATTGCTATTGAGTTTATGAGTTTTTAAATCTATTTTGGATATTAACATCTTATCAGATATATGATTTGCAAATATTTTCTCTCATTCTATATGCTGCCTTTTCATTCTGTTGATGGTTTCCTTTGCTGAACAGAAACTTTTTAGTTTGATGTAGCCCCACTTGTTTATTTTTGCTTTTGTTGCCTTTGCTTTAGGTTTCAAATCCAAAAATATCATTTCCAAGACCAATGTCAAGAAGCTTACTGCCTCTGTTTTCTTCTATGAATTTTAAGATTTCAGGTCTTACATTTAAGCCTTTGATCTATTTTGAGTTATGTTTTGTGAAGGTATAAGGGTCCAGATTTATTCTTTGTTTATGAATATCTAGTTTTCTCTACCCCATTTTTTGAAAAGACTATCTTTTCCCCATTGTGTGTTCTTGGTGCCCTTATGAAAAATTAGTTGACTGTATATGTGTGGGATTGTGTCTGGGCTCTCTATTCTGTTCCATTGATCTATGTGTCTGCTCTTATGCCAGTACCATACTGTTGATTGCATTTATTTTTATATTCTCTAAGTAATTTTCAATCTGTTTGTAGTTTCAGAGTACAAGTCTTGCAATTCTTCTTTAAAATTTATTTCTAGGTATTTTGTTACTTTTGATGTTATTGTACATGGAAATAATTTCTTAATTTTTTTTAGATATTTCATTGTGTATGGAAATGCAATGAATTTTTATATATTAATTTTGTGTTGCTCTAATATGTTTTGTAGTTCTTATTTTTTAATATATAAAATTATATCACCTCCAAATAGAGATAGTTTTACTTCTTCTAATCTAATCTTCATGCTCTTTATCTCTTTTACTTAACTGCTCTATCTAGAACCTTCAGTGCAGGATAAAATAACAGTGGTGAAAGGAAATTCCGCTTTTGTTTTTTGTTTTTTCCCCCGATCTTGGAAAGATTTCAGGCTTTCATAATTAAATATAAGCGCTTAGTGGGTTTTTTCATAGATGTCCTTTATCACAGTGATAATGTTTCCTTCTACTCCTATTTTGTTGAGTATTTTTAAAATCTTACAATGTGTTGGATTTTCCCAAACATTTTCTTCTGTACCTAGAAGGCCATGTCCTCCCCATATGTATCTCACCATATTAATACTTCAATTCTATTAACATGGTAAATACACTGTTTGGGTGTTGCAAGATGAGCCACCTTATACTCCTGGGATAAATTCCATTTGGCCATGGTGTATAATCCTTTTTGTATGCTGCCGAATTCTTTTGCCAGTATTTGTTGAGGATGTTTTGCATCTATATTCACAAAGGATATTAGTCTGTAGTTTTTTGTTTGTTTGTTTTTTGTTATGTCTTTTTCTGGCTCTGGTATCAAGGTAATACTGGCTTCAAACAACGAGTTATGCTGAGTAACATAATGAAGGGATCCTTCCTCTTCTGTTTTTGAAATATTTTGAGAAAAATTTGTGTTAAGTTTTCTTTAAATAATTTGTAGACTTCAGTGAAATAAAGCAGTCCTGATCTTTTATTGCTGAAAGTTATTTTTAAAGTTTTCTTACTCAGTGACTTCTGAAAATTATGAACTCCATGCCTTTACTTGTTATAGGACTGTTTAGATTTTATTTTGTTGTTGAGTAAATTTTGGTAGCTTGTGTGCTTTTACTCATTTTTCAATGCCATTTAGGTTATCTAATTTTTCATAATATTCCCTTACACTTTTTTAAATCATTTTACCTCTGTAAGCTGGTAGTAATGTCCTTTCTTTCATTCCCAGTTTTAGTTATTGAGTCTTCTCTCTTTTTTCATGGTTAGTCATTGTAGAACATTGCCAGATTTGTTGATATATTAAAGAACCAAATTTTGGTTTTACTCATTCTATTATTTGTTTTTAATTCTCTATTTAATTTATCTCTTCTCTAATCATTATTACCTCTTTCTTTCTAGTTTTGGTTTTAGTTTTTTGTTTTTTTTTCCCTAGTTCCTTAACATGTAAAATTTATTGAGACTTGTTTTATGGCCTATTATCTAGTCTTAAGAATATTCTGAGTGCACTTGAGAAGAATATGCATTCTGCTCCTGTTGGTTGTATGTTATGTCTAGTTGTTACATAGTGTTGTTCAAGTATTCTATATTCTTGCTGATTTTCTGCTTTATAATTGAAAGTGGGATATTGAAGTCATCAACTATTATAATTTAATTGTCTATTTCTCACTTCACTTCTGTTAGCTTTTGTTTCATGTATTTTGGGACTCTGCTTTTTGTTGCATATATGCTTTCAATTGTTATATCTCCTTAATGGATTGAACTTGTATTTTCTTGACAGATTGAACTTCTATAATTTTATAATTTATAATTTATGTCTTCGTCTGTAGTAATAATTTGTGTCGTAAAATATATTTTGTCTGAAATCGATATAGCCATTCCAGCTCTTGTTTAAGTAGTGTTTGCACCTAATGCATTTCTCAATTATTTTATTTTTAACTTGTTAAAATGAGTCTCTTGAAGACATCTTATAGTTGAATCATTATATTTTTATCTTTTCTAACACTGCCTGCTTTTTGATTCGAAGATTCAATATATTTATATATAATTAATACTGACTTAGTTTCAATAGTATACAAAAACTTTGCTCCTGTGTGTGTCTAACTCCTGCCTTTGTGCTGCTATTGTTAAATTCCTTCTATATACACTGTGTGTCCATTAACATATATTTATGCTTATTTTTATAAATTGTTGTTTAAATCACATAGAAAAAATGTACAAACAAAAATACATTGGTATGGTATTTTATATTTCAAAATCTTCTCTTTAGCTTAGAACAGGTTGATTATTATGTGTCAAGTTGTAAAATGAGGTTTATTGTACATGGAGTTTATTGAGTCTCTTGAATGAATAGATCAGTTTTTAATCAAATTTGGGAATATTTTTGACATTATTTCTTTTGGACATTGTTTTTTCAAATATTTTTCAAATATTCTTTCTTCTCTTTTCCTCTTCCTTCTCCCTTTAAGCCTCCCCGTAGTACGTATGCTTGATGGTGTCCCACTGGTCTCCGAGGATTTGTTCATTTTTCTTCATTCCTTTTTTTTCTGTCCTGTGACTTGGATAACCTCTCTGTCTACAATGTATAATATGTATATAAAGCATAAACCACATTTAATGTATCCTATATAACAGATCTGTTGTAATTATAATTCTGCTTCTGATTGAATCATAATTCAATATAATATTATTTAGTCCTCTCTCTTTTTGATTTGGGATATTGTTAACAGACGGTTCTAAAATTATTTATCACAATGTTTTAGAACTAAAAATATATAATTATGATGTATTTTTTTGACATATTTATTGGAGTATAATTGCTTTACAATGGTGTGTTAGTTTCTGCTTTATAACAAAGTGACTCAGCTATACATATACATATATCCCCATATCTCCTCCCTTTGTGTCTCCATCCCATCCTCCCTATCCCACCCCTCTAGGTGGTCACAAAGCACCGAGCTGATCTCCCTGTGCTATGTGGCTGCTTCCCACTAGCTATCTATTTTACATTTGGTAACGTATATATGTCCATGCCATTCTCTCACTTCTCCCCAGTTTACCCTTCCCCCTCCCTGTGTCCTCAAGTCCATTCTCTATGTCTGCATCTTTATTCTTGTCCTAGGAATAAAGGTTCTTCTGAACCGCTTTTTTTTTTTTTTAGATTCCATATATATGTGTTAGCATACGGTATTATTTTTCTCTTTCTGACTTACTTCACTCTGTATGACAGACTCTAGGTCCATCCACCTCACTACAAATAACTCAATTTCGTTTCTTTTTATGGCTAAGTAATATTCCATTGTATAAATATGTGCTACATCTTCTTTATCTATTCATCTGTCGAGGGACACTTAGGTTGCTTCCATGTCCTGGCTATTGTAAGTAGAGCTGCAATGAACATTGTGGTACATGACTTTTTTTGAATTATGGTTTTCTCAGGATATATGCCCAGTATGGGATTGCTGGGTCGTATGGTAGTTCTATTTTTAGTTTTTTAAGGAACCTCCATACTGTTCTCCATAGTGGCTGTATCAATTTACATTCCTTCCAAGAGTGCAAGAGGATACCCTCTTCTCCACACCCTCTCCAGCATTTATTGTTTGTAGATTTTTAATGATGGCCATTATGACTGTATTCATACTGAGGAAACTCAAAATCCAGGATTTGAACATAAAGCATGAACTTTTCCATGTGAATTTTATATGCCTTAAAATTCAAATTTTATTTCATCAGTGTGAATTTAATTTGTCAATGAACTAAATATTACCTATCAACAGAATATTTATGTTGATTGTGTCTTTGATTAAATACAAATTCAATAATCAAGAAGGACCTCCTTTATAGCACAGGAAATTCTACTCAATACTCTGTAATAACATATATGGAAAATAATCTGAGAAAGAATAGATATATGTATATGTACAATTAAGTCACTTTGCTGTACACCTGAAACAAACACAACATTGTAAATCAACTATATTCTGTTATAAAATAAAAATAAAAATTAATAAATAAATACAAATTCAAGTAAAAATGCCAATCCATATTCTTTCTAAGACATTATTCCTTAAAAAATAATGAATAGAAAGTTAATAAATTGTCTCATATCCGAGAAAATTGAGTTAGGATATCAGATATTTGAAGACATGATAGGACTTGAAAAGATGCCACTTGAATTATTTGTATTGTTATTGACATTTAACTCTACTTATACATGATAGCAAAAACAGAAACAGGAAGAAATGCAATAGAACATCAGTTGCAGAGAAGTTGTATAATATTTTACTGGCCTATGTTTTCTCATGAATCATGTTTTTAAACACTCGGAGTCAACTAGGTATTTTGTTGTTGTTTGTTTGTTTTGTTAAAACTCTGTCATGTCAAACAATTTATTTTTTTAAGCACTAAATAGTTTCATTTTATATGTGAATGTTCAAAAAAACTCTCAGTGTTAATAAATTTTTATCATCTATTTATCTTTTTCCTTGTGCTGAGAAATTTTTAAAAACTATTTTTTAATTTAGTAGGTTTTCCAGATGTCTTTTTAAAGTCATGTACCCAATTAAGACTCTACTATGCAGCATTTATTTTTCTCAAAAGAGGTCACATTGTCAACACTTTCTACAAAAAGTGTTTACATGGTGAAAAGGGTTTAAATAAGATATGCTTCTAGTGAAAGGTTAAGTATCCTGTGGGTGTACAGTAAATGATATTTAAGGGAATGACTGGCAGCAAATTCCATTTAATCAAATCAGCTTTCACTGAGAGCCTAAGCTATTATAGATGTTAAAGGTATAAAAATGGGTAAAAAGATTGCCTCCAATCTAAAGAAGTTTAAGTTCTTTTGCTAGAGATAAACATTTTCATAACTCTAAAAATGGGTATTTGTTTTTTCTAAATCAGCAAATATTAGTCAAAGTTCATTATAGACTAAGTAATATGTGAAGATTTGGATAATAAAAATTCCTGATCCTCTTGTTCCAAAAGCTGACAGTGAACTTTCAAATATAGCAAGAAAAGATTCAGTCTTTCAACAAATACCTATTTTTGCAAAATTGTGTGTGTGTGTGTGGGTGTGTGTTTTCAGGAAGATTTCATTGAGACAGTGATCGTGTTCCTGTGCTGTCCCTTATGAGTGGGACGTAGATGGGGAGAGAAGATAGAGATAAGTTGATTTTGTAAGCAGAAATGAAGAACACCAAGAGCTAAGACTTGATGCCTGAACATAATGTTCAAATCAAGAAGTGAGAAGCTTACAATCCAAGGAGGATTGTATAGAGACTTGCAAGCTATAACAAAGTACTTGTTCATATTCCTTTGTTTGTCTTTTATCTAGTTGACATAAAACCTTAAATCATAGTATTTATTCTCTGTAAATTTCACCCTTCCGGTTGTGCAGAGTCCATAGGCAGGAAAACAGTATGAGGGTAAGTGTTGTTCAGTTGGTTCATGATAGATAAGAGCAATTTCAATAACCAAGAAGAGGTCAAAATACAAGGATGAACTTCCAATAGATGAGTTATATAGCCCCCAAAAGGAACAGGTGTTAACAAACAAAACCTCTATTACTTTGTTATTCTGTAAATAACAAAAATAATAAATCTTCGGACAGTCGAATGTGTACTATTCACAGGAGAAGGAGGCCAGGAGTAGTCATGGTATCCTTCAAGAGCCTCTCTTCTGCCTGTGTGTCAGTGAGAAGACTTTGATGACCATGATATTGTTAGTCTTGGCACCATGCTAGTTACATGTAATAACCTTGATGTGTCACAGAATTAATTAGATCTCTGCCTAGCTGAACATTAGAAATATTTCTCTTTAATAACTGGTGGGAGAGAGGCATTGGGGGTGTAAGAGATGGGAGTGGAAGTTGTAACTATGGCAAATAACATTCTAATTTTGTCCTGAAGGCTAGAATATTAAAAAAGAATAGTATATCATATAACATGAGAATATCAACTTCCCAAGCTACTTGTACCATAGGTGTCCTAAAATTTTCAATAGCTCTCTCTTACCCAGTTTTTCAATACTTGGATGTTTCCTTTTGTTATTGATCATTGACATCTATAGAAGTCTATCTGATATCGTAGGTAGCTTGTCAAGTTCCTGTATTTTCAAAATAACTTATTCTAGTACCATTTACTATAACTGGGGCATCTTTTGGATATTTGCTGTGTAATATAATGGGGTTCCACATCTGATCTTTTATCATTTTTACACAGCATTTCAGATGTTTCACTACTATCCTGCTTACTTAGATTTGGTTCCCTCTTGAATATTGATGTCAGATTTGAATTGGCTTCTCATCTGTTAATCTGCTTGTTTTGGAATCAGTTATCTCTCAATAGTTTTCTTATTTTGATCAGCTCATTTAGTCTAAGCTCAGTCTTATCTGCTTGTTTAATATTGTAAAGCCAGTTTTATATTCAGGTTTATATTAATCCCTTCTTTTAAAAGTTTATAGCAATTATTTGTAGATTTTTAAATTATGGCCATTCTGACCAGTGTGGCGTAATATCTCATTGTAGTTTTGATTTGCATTTCTCTAATGCTTAGTGATGTTGAGCAACTTTTCATGTGTTTGTTGGCAATCTGTATATCTTCTTTGGAGAAAGGTCTTCTGCCCATTTTTTCATTGTTTTTTTTTTTTTTTTTTGATATTGAGCTTCATGAGCTGCTTGTATATTTTGGAGATTAATCCTCTGTCAGTTGCTTCATTTGCAAATATTTTCTCCTATGCTGGAGAGAGTGTGGAGAAAAGGGAACCCTCCTGCACTCTTGGTGGGAATGAAAATTGATACAGCCACTATGGAGAACAGTATGGAGGTTCCTTAAAAAACGAAAAAAAGAACTACCATATGACCCAGCAATCCCACTACTGGGCATATACCCTGAGAAAACCATAATCCAAAAGAGCCATGTACCACAATACTCATTGCAGCACTATTTACAATAGCCAGGACATGGAAGCAACCTAAGTGTCCATCGACAGATGAATGGATAAAGAAGATGTGGCACATATATACAGTGGAATATTACTCAGCCATAAAAAGAAAGGAAACTGAGTTATTTGTAGTGAGGTGGATGGACCTAGAGTCTGTCATACAGAGTGAAGTAAGTCAGAAAGAGAAAAACAAATACCGTATGCTAACACATATATATGGAATCTAAAAAAAAAACAAAAACATGGTTCTGATGACCCTAGGGGCAGGACAGGAATAAAGACACAGACGTAGAGAATGGACTTGAGGACACGAGGAGGGGGTAGGGTAAACTGGGATGAAGCGAGAGAGTAGCATTGACATATATACACTACCAAATATAAAGTAGATAGCTAGTGGGAAGCAGCTGCATAGCACAGGGAGATCAGCTCAGTGCTTTGCGACCACCTAAAGGGGTAGGATAAGGAGGATGGGAGGGAAACGCAAGAGGGAGGGGATATGGGGATATATGTATGCATATAGCTGATTCATTTTTTTGTACAGCAGAAACTAACACAACACTGTAAAGCAATTATACTCCAATAAAGAAGTTGAAAAAAAAGTTTATAGCAATTACAGTGAAGACCCAAGTTATCTTCTTGCATAAATATCAGTCTAGTAACTAGTTTAAAACATTATCTTAAAAAATCTGTAATAATTCTTTCACCAAAACTGTCCTGCAGAGCAATTAAAGTTGTACTTTCTTCAATGCATTTTCATAATATTTCCTCTATACTTATTACTAATATTTATCTTTCAAGATTGTTATATATATATATTTCTCAATACAATTGATCAAGTTCAGAAAATGTAGGGAATACATTTCAGTATTTTTAGCATCTTTAATTTCTTTTTATTTTTTATTAACTTCCCCCATCTTGTCTTATGTTTAATGCTTAGATTCTAAATAGATCTGAAATAATTCTTCATACATATTAACACTATATAGGGGATTTGTTTTTAGGGCTAGCTTGAGCAATATGATGTTTTTCATTCAAATTAATTTATTATTAATTTCTACAAAAGTTATTATTTCTAGCCATTAGCACCATGGCACAATACCAACCTGCTTCTTTGAATAAGTAGCACATTGGCTAACTCAAACATTTAAAATATTCAGATTAGCTTTCAGACATTTACCTACGTTTTAGAGTTAACGGCCATGTAACAAAACTAAAAGAAATCAACTTGCCTCTGAACATTTTGTTTTCCTGAACAGTTGAAGTCAGCTGTTAAAAGTTTCAAAGGGATTTAAAGTACTATATCAAAAGGTGGAAAATATCAGTGATAACAAGGCTTAATATGAGGGCTAAATACAGATGTCTGATAACTTAGAAGAAGAAGAAAGATGAAGTGTAGTTGTCCATGTGTTTGATGAAATGAAATATTATACATGTAGAGAGTATCTAAAGGTATATAACATAAATCAGATATATTATAATTAATATAAATATATATAATATGTAGCTATAGGGCTTTAAGAACAATATTACAATATCCAGAAAAGCACTTTCTGTGGGTTCTGATTTTAATGTGCAACTTTATGTAAATGCAGAGACAAGTACTGATGATTGACATTTTAGGATTTAATATTGACTTGTAGTAAAATGATATGTTTTGGAACAGGCTAAACTTGTTTTTACACCCAAGCTTTGTCAGCTACTAAGGGATCACAACAAACTTCTTTACCAATTTTAAGTCCTATTTCCTAATATATGAAACATGAAATGGTTCTTGGATGTGATAAATCTGAAAACATATGTAAAAATCCAGGCTTCCTGAAAGTCTTTTCTAAGTGTGAGCTTTCTTTCTCTCCACCAGCCCCTAACTTCACCACTCCTGCTCAGGTCATGTATTACTAGATTGATCATTTTGAGTCCAGAGTCTCTGTCCTACTGGTCTTTGTGTTTCCCAGAATGAGCAAAATGACTGGCTTACAGTGGGTGTAAAATGCTATTGGGTTGAAGGAAAAAAATAGTAAATAGATAGGTGAAAGAAGAAGAAAAGGAAGTGATCTCAGGTGGCTTCAGCCTGCAGTGGCTTGAAGCAGGATTTTGGTTCCAGCCAGAGACTGAAGTCAGACCATGGCTGTGAGAGCGCTGAATCCTAGTCACTAGACCAGTGACCAGTGAAAAAACCCTGGCCTGTCAGCTTTGCAGAAATGAATTCCCACAAAGATGGAAAGTAGTGAAACAAGTAAAGTGTTTATTAGCAGGAAAAAGAGTACATATGTATAGACACATGGGTGGTCTCAGAGAGAGAGATGCATCACCATGGTAGTTTGAATAACGTTTATGAGGCATTTCTTCTGGGTTTCCTTCGGCCCATCATCTTGCTTTGCCTGGCTCTGAGTGCCTATTTGGTATATCTCAGGGTCCTCCCACGTGTGCGCACACATCTCTTAACCAAGATGGATTCTAGTAAAGAGGCCACTGGATAGGTTCACATCATTTACTAGAAGGTGACACCTCCCCACCCTTTGACCTCCAAGGAGCCTTTCTGAACATGTATAGTCAGGATGGTCTCCTTGACCTTGAGAATGAGAAATATGTGGTCTCTATCTTTTAACTGGACAGGTCTCAGCTCTTTCTCGCTCCTGCTATTTTAGAGTATCTGTCCACAGGGGACAACTCCAGCTGTTCAGCCTGGGGCCCATCTATCTCCTGCCTCAGAAGGAAGGAAGGATGGGAGGGAGGGAGGGAGGGAGGAGCGAAGAACTGTAGAGAACACAAAAAACTTAAATTATCATTTTAACTTTTACCCTGAATATTATGTACTATCATCTCCATTAACACAATTACATTTTCATCCAAGCTCATACTGTGAGTAGGTTATGGGTTTGGGATTTGAATCTAAGTCTGCCTAGCTTTGGGATTCTCCACCAGATACAGCCTGTCTTGGCTTTGCTGATACCTGAACGCAAGGATTCTGACTCCAAAGTCATTGCTATTTTTATTACAACTTGCATGATAATTAATACCAAGTCATGTTTAACTCTGAATCACTTTGGAGTATTAAGTGTGAATATGACTTAAACAAACATTGTTCAGTTAAAGTATGTCAAAATGCAAAAGAACACATTTACACATTTGTCCCAGAGGTGAAATAAATTAAATAAATAATAAAGATGGTATTGCCTTATCATAAATGCAGATATTAAAGGGTAAAAATAATTTTGAAATTTTATTATAAAACCGTATATAAAAGAGTGTCTCATGAAGCAATTTCAAAACACATTCATTTCTAAAGCAGATAAAACCATAAAGATTATCATATTGAAAAACTTTGAAATTACTGAAGCATATCTTAGCAAATGCCAAGAAAACATCTTTAGAAAGTGAAAAAAATTTAAATACTACAATGATCATTATTGGAAGACAACTAAATTAAATATCAATATAGCAGAGTAGTATATTCTGATTATTCTGGTAAAATATGGAAATTTAATGAACTCAAACAGAAAATGGATGTAATATGATGGCACAATTGAATCTAAATTCTTTGGGTGAGCATCTTTCTATTCTCAAAGAAAAATGCATTTTCAATTCAACATGTAGAATTAAAGGACACTTTTGAAAGTTTTAAATTCTCAAAACAAAAGCAATCCATTCCAGATAAGAATGGCTGCAAATACAGTGAGATTAGGGAATGTTCAAGTAGAAGAACACCAGCTTCTAGCTCATTTTATATTTCAAATATGGAGTTTTGATTCTTCCCACAACATTTTACTGAACAATAAAAATAAACTAGTTCTGAGAGTCCTCAAATGAAGATTCAACTCAGCACAGTGGTTTCCTTCACAGGAAAGAGTAAAGAAGACAATTCTTAGGAAACAGTGTTGGTTAAAGAAAAATAGATAAAATTTAAGCAGTGTCTGGCTCCTTAATATGTCACAGTGGGTGAGAGTTTTCTCTTACAAGTTGCTTTCCATCTACTTACTGAAACATGTCAAAAGGAACAACAAAGGGTATCTCTTAATCCCTTTCACAATTTAGTGGATGAAGCCATCTATCCTGATGGGAATAGAATAAAGCTTATATCTCAAACATGACTAGTAGGTTATCTCTAGATGATCTAAAAGAAAATCTGAATAAAATATCCAGGTTTTATATTCCAGGGTTGTATCTCTCAACTGTTCATAGCATGCACATGGAAATACTAGGATTCAGTTAAGATATAACCAAATTCTAGAGGTTACTTTGGGAAGCTCACTGTGCATGAAGACTTTGCTTATCTTAACTTATTCTGAAATGAAACCATCATTATGATTATGCTTAACTGAAGAAGAAGATGTAGTATTTTCACTTTGAACCAGTGTCTATTCTGTTGGTTGACAATTAATATACAAAAAGAGGTAATATGGTATGTTAATTGCTCCTCTATCAATTGAATTGAAATTGAAATAATAATGAAATTAAACTTGTCCTGAGATAACCCAGATGAAGTTTACATTCAACCCATGGGTTTCTTTGTAAAGGACACTCAGAGAAAAGTATTCCCTGCAAAACAACTGTAAAGTGCAGTGATGGATGAAGCTAGATTTGGATGACATCTCTGCCACTTAATCACTGTGTGATTGTGGCCAAGTTATATAACATCTCAGAGTTTTTGTTTTTTTCTGTGCAACATGTTAGTAATGATGTATGATTTGCATTGTTGTTGAGAGGGCAGTAGATAATGTATATAATCTACTTAGCACAATAATAGATAAATGGTATGCAGTTAATAAATGGCAAAAGCATGATTAGGCAAGTTTTATTATGAGGCTATATATAGTTCATTCAATTCCTTCTTTATTTGAGCATCCATTATATTTTGGCATTAACCAGGCTTAGAGGCAAGATCCCTGTTCTCAAGGGTAGGTATCAATTATAATATAGGATAATAGCAGCTGTAATAAACTTAAGGAGAAAGTGAGTGCTATTCTCTGTTCGCACTTTCTACTTTGAAATGGAATATTGCTTTAGCTCTAGTCTTAATAAATCTAATTGGTATTGTACCATAAACATAAAGTTTATTATAAATTTTACATTGAAGAGAACACATATCCAGGATAATTCTATATAAGCAGTAATCATCCTTTTAAGAAATTTGACTATAACTAATGACTGTAGTCAGCAACAGAAATAAATTATCAATGGGCAGGAAGCACAGTGTAGAGCAAGGCTGCTGGAGGTACACATCCTAGGTTTGAGTCAGCCTTTTTTACTATCTGTGTAATGTTGGGCAAATTTCTTAACATCTCTGTGCCTCAGTTTCCTTATATTTAGTGCATTCATCGTAAGCTTGTGCTCATTAAATTAATCAATGTTTGTATAGTACTTAATGCCTGGAATAGTATAAGGGCTATATTTCTGTTTAAGTGAATCTACTTGAAAGGAAATTAGGATTAGTCAGTCTTTTGAAATTCTAAAAAAACAATACAACAAATTTTGGTTCGTGTATGTTGGAAATAAAAGGAACGCTCTTCTTCCCTATCTCTGATGAGTTTGTTCTTAAATAAAAAAAGGAGTTTATGGAAAACACAGTCTCAGGATTAAAAGAAATCCAGATAGGATTTGATTTGAAGAATCAGATACCTGGGGCAGTTATAAATAAATATATTGGATAGAAGTACCAGGTTTTAAAAAGCTAAATAATAGCACAGTGGTCCCCAACATTCTTGACACCAGGGACCGGTTTCATGGAAGACAATTTTTCCATGGACGGTAGGGGTGGGGTGGGAGGAGGAAGAGGGTGGTTCAGGCGGTAATGGGAGCAATGGTTCAGGTGGTAATGCAAGCTATGGGGAGTCGTAGATGAAGCTTCGCTCACTCGCCCACCACTCACCTCCTGCTGTGTGGCCTCGTTCCTAACAGGCCGCGGACCAGTACCGATCTGAGAACAAGTACTGGTCTGCGGCCAAGAGGTTGGGGACCCCTGTAGTAGCATAAAGCTTATAATAAAAAATGCAGTCCATTTTATAACTGTACTTTTTACTAATTACCATTCCCAGGGAGGAAAAATGTACCCTGTTTTAAAATGTTTCCTAATATTGAAATCAAATCTACCTCAGTGTCTTAATTTTTCAGTTGCAGACATGATCTATTTACTTCCTGCTGTGGAAGATGTGTATACAGCATTCTTCTACCTCCACTCCAATTTCCCAGCATGCACAAGTTTCATTAGAAAAATACATTTATAGTCTACATGAAATTAGTTCATACAGACTTGTTACAGTTTAATGACATGAATTGATTCTTCTGAAGACAATAAACAAAAAACCATAATAAAATTTCTTCTAGCTTAGCTTCAAAGATATTGTTCACCCCAATAACAAATATCTGTTATAGCTTCTTACATGATTACATGGATATTTTCCTTTAGATATAGATAGCAAGAAAGTGTATTTATATAAGATAAAATGAATTATTTATATCTTCACATTTCCTATTTATTTTAGGCTTATAGGACTCCTACAAACAAATGTTAACATTCAATCATACATATAATACACACTCATATATAGTAAGTTTCCTCAAATAGTTTTTGAAAAGTAAGGGGTTATAAATAGATGGAAGACCGAATAACAAATAATGCATGAACATACAAGTATGCAATGTAAACTTACGCACTTATTTTATTCTGCATTATTTTATAACAATATTACGCCTTCTTCTCTGTAGTTTGAGCTATTTTGGCACAGCTATCATGCCTTAATCATTGTTCTTACCATGGTGCCTGCATTATATAAAGTTGATTCTCAATAAATATTTATTGAAGGGACATACATAACTTTTATTTACCTAGAATTTCTCAAAATCTGAAACTTTTTATATTCAGTTATTCTGGATAGAAATCTTTTTGTGGTTATCTTTCAGAGGAAATGTCCGAACATCAGCACCATTCTCAATAGTTGTCATTTTATTGTGACAGAAAAATACAAGCTCTATATAGTGTTAAAATGTTATATAATTTAATAAATAGTCTAAGTCTATTCATCACAAATTTACACTTTATATGCAGAGGAGTGAGGAGTTATTTAAGTAGATCTTTGAATTTTCAGAAAGCACTACCCTGGATGTGAATTCCATTTATAAGGAGGCCAAGCTTGTGTCCATCATCAACAGAAGCCCGGTATATCTAAATCTTTGCGTTGTTATGAGTGAAAGGGAATTGCTTTCAAGACATTTTGCTGCAATTCAGCAGCTACCAAAAGATTCCACTTCTCAGCAGGAAATGATGGCCTTCAGAGTTGTAACCCCCTTCAAATGACTGTAACAAGAGTTCTAAAGGGTTTTTCACACTGTGTTACTATGCACTGTGTCTCATTAGGCTACCTACAGCGCAGTAGTTACAGAAAGACTTGACAGATCTAAAATGTCACTACAATCACTTTTACCAAGTGCTGTCACCCATGCTTAGTCTGCTTTTAGTTTTGTGGAAGGAAATGTAGAAAGGTCATAAAGGTCTTTCTTAATGGGAACAAGCAATTTGGTTTCAGCTCTAAAATGAGGACTTTTGTTAAACTCTGTGAGCATCTTGACAGAAATTCAGCTTGGTGAACACTGTATTTATTAAGATAAAGGTCATCTTATCTCCATGCATCCACCTGCTTTATAGTACACATAAAATGTGTCTATTTATCTCTCTCGTTGAGAGAGATATTTACCATACATAAGTATGGTATAGACTCAGCAACATGCATTTTTATAATTTATTTCATCTCTCGTGTGATTTATTGGGATTTGAGGGACTAAAAAGGCAGCACCCATTTTTCTTGCTTGAACTGAAAATGAATTGAAAGATAGGCAGATATATCTAACAGGTTGAAGCCAGAATATTAATGTTGAAATATGTGCTATGCACATGTGGACAAGTCAGTACCCTAATACTAAACGCTGGAACCAAATTAGGAGAAATCACTTTTGTTTCACTTGGATTAAGAGAAAGAATATGGGTAAAGATCTAGGAGAAAAGAGGCACATAACAGGCTGCTTAATCTCACTATGATTTTTGCGTTCAACTAGATTAATCTTGTGTTTAAGGGTCTGACCAGCCCAGTGGATTAATAGGAAAGATTACATAAGAGTTTAGGACTAGAAACTTAATAATTATTTACTCTTTATAGTATTTATTTCCCTGAAAAGCCATTTGGGCAAACTTGTCTTAAGGATTAAGAATAGTAGCTATGGCAAGGACAAATGGTTAACACCTACTCTCTTTATATCAGAAAAACACTTAGGTAAATATTTTATTTTATGTATTTGTTAATGTTAACTACTTTCTCTTACTTTAATGTAAGCACAAGGTGACAATCCAACTCACTAATATCTTGCCTACACAGTGTGTGACATGCAAATGAGACATGATAAGTAAACATCTGAATGAAAAAATAAATGTACAAAGTTTAAATATTCTGCATTTGATTTTGAATGTCACCACTTTTGTGAAACAATATTCTAGGTGTATCATTAAAAATGATTTCCTTCTTCATGTTACCATAGCTTCTTATATGCCAAGAAAGTAAAGTTTAGAGATCAAGAGTTTTGATTCTGTAGATAAGTTAGATGAGTTCCAAATCCTGTCCCTACAGAATATAGTCTGTATAAATTTGGCAATCTACTTAACTTTTCTTTGTCTTATTTTTATCATTTCTAATATGGAGATAACAGTAGTTCTTACCAATACCCCATACCTTGTAATATTTAATAAAAATTAAACTAATACTTATACAAAATCAATTAGAACATGATCTGTCATATAATAAATAATTTATGTGTTGGCTAGAATGATTATTATATTTCTGTAGCATTATACATATATTTCCAATAACTGAAATGAGTTTCTTATAAACATTCTTTCACTGTTATTTGAGTTTCCATTCCTAGCACTCAACAGCTAGCAAATGAAAATGAGAGGGAATAGAAAGAAAAGATACAAGCAAGTGAGTCTTATGTCAGATGTCTTTCTTTGAATGTTCTCACTGCTTTGCATGTTTATATCACCCTTTTCTGAAATACATTTGCAAAAAGTATCTATGAAACATAGCATATGCTTTAATATAAGCTGTTCTTGTTTGTTTTGAATATATTATCTTTATATCTTGACTAAACAAACCCTTTTGAAATTTCCTAAGCCATGCCAGTGAAACCCTAGGTTGCATTAGTGTTTCTTCCACTTCATGGCTCTACAGCATTTAATACTATCAACTACTTGATCTATGATGTGTCTGGAGTACTTCTCTATGCAGAAATCAACTCCTCCAGTGATAGGGGTGTAATATTGGTGTAGGGAGGAAAACTGCTGATGATCTTTATGTTTTAAATCAAGTCAAACCCCTTTTTCCTTGCTTACTTTTTCCCAGGAAGACTTTGATGGTCCTTATTCTGTGGTCTGACAGGTGCTTACAAAATTCCAGATACATCTTAGGTACTTAATTAGTATTTGTTAAAAAAAAAAAAAAAAAAGAAACAGAGAATGAGCTAACAAAAATTTGCATGATTTAAAGAGTGATTCTTTAAGTTACTTTTTCCAGGAGCATTGTTGCTTGCACCTAAAAGATTTGCTAATGTTAAGTGTAACAGGAGATGATGGTTCTCTCACAGATCAGCTATTCAGTGGGTTCTAACCAAGGGATCTCCAGAGAGGAGCCTGGAGGTATAGAGGAGGAAGAACTCATTGTGTATTGTGTGTGGGAGGACACTTTTGGTTTCCTAAAGATGGAAAGCAGATACTGTAATTGGTTCTTTATAAATAAATTTACTTTTATCGCCAAGATTTTTTTCTATTATGTAATAAAAATGCTCAACTTGGACTTTGAAAGATAATTCTCTTTTTGTTATTATTTATCAGCATATATTGTACATGGATGATTCCCAAGCCACACTTCAAGATGAAATAACTTTTAATTTAAAAAAATTAACAAGGCAGTGATAAGGTTACTTCAGGATAAAAAGTATTATGGGTCCAAAAATGTAGTAAAACCTCAAAATTGCCAGTTTTGGGATCTAGGATTCAAAATTAAAAATAAATACTTTATAAGTATTTACATTGAAAAATGAAGCCAAATTAATAAGTTCAAACAAATTCATGGTTTAAAGGGAATTTTCTTCTATAAAACAAAGGCAATATTCTGGATCTGGAAAAATGTGTACTATAAAATGATACAAAAATTATGAGAAAAACAAAAAAATGATAAAAATAGCTAATGTTTTTTTTTCTAGAATGATTTTCTCAAATGCAGAATGGGAAAGAAAAGTTAAAGCTACAAACTAGAGGAGTAAATAACATAGGTGAGAAGAAATGTATCTGTGGTATTTAGCTTGCCTCTAAAAGATTAATAAAAACATATTCCTTTAGTGAGCAGACACAATGGTTCTCTCTTATGTAGATACAACAAACTTTTTAAAATAGACTGAAGAAAATGTAAAATACTTTTCAAAATACAGACTCAGGGAATACAGTCTATCTTGTTACTTTTCTATGTCAACAAGGGAAAAGCAACAAATAACATACAAGGGAATCCCCATAAGGTTATCAGCTGATTTTTCAGCAGAAAAATTTTTCAGCAAGCCAGAAGGGAGTGGCAGCATATATATAAAATTATGAAAGGGAAAAACCTACAAACAAGAACACTCTACCTAGCAAGGCTCTCATTCAGATTCAAAGGAGAAATCAACAGCTTTACAGACAAGCAAAAGCTAAGAGAGTTCAGCACCAGCACATTAGCTTTGCAACAAATGCTAAAGGAACTTTTCTAGGCAAGAAACACAAGAGAAAAGAACAAAAGAGGAAGGGGAGAAAAAAGACCTACAAAAACAAACTCAAAACAATTAAGAAAATGGCAATAGGAACATATATATTGATAATTACCTTAAATGTAAATGGATTAAATGCCCCAACCAAAAGACATAGACTGGCTGAATGGATACAAAAACAAGACCCATATATATGCTATCTACAAGAGACCCACTTCAGATCCAGGGACACATACAGACTGAAAGTGAAAGGACAGAAAAAGATATTCCATGTAAATGGAAATCTAAAGAAAGCTGGAGTAGCAATACTCATATCAGGCAAAATAGACTTTAAAATAAAGACTGTTACAAGAGACAAGGAAGGACAATACATACTGATCAAGGGATCAATCCAAGAAGAAGATATAACAGTTTTAAATATTTATGCACCCAACATAGGAGCACCTCAGTACAAAAGGCAAATGCTAACAGCCATAAAAGGGGAAATCAACAGTAACCCAATAATAGTGGGGAACTTTAACACCCCACTTACACCAATGGATGGATCATCCAGACAGAAAATTAATAAGGAAACACAAGCCTTAAATAACACATTAGACCAGATAGACTTAATTGATATTTATAGGGCATTCCATCCGAAAGCATCAGAATACACTTTTTTCTCAAGTGCACATGGAATGTTCTCCAAGATAGATCACATCTTAGGTCACAAATCAAGCCTCAGTAAATTTAAGAAAATTGAAATCATATCAAGGATCATTTCCAACCACAATGCTATGAGATTAGAAAACAATTATAAGGAAAAAAAACTGTAAAAAAACAAACACATGGAGGTTAAACAATATGTTACTAAATAACCAGTGGATCACTGAAGAAATCAAAGAGTAAATCAAAAAATCCCTAGAAACAAATGACAATGAAAACATGATGACCCAAAACCTATGTGATGCAGCAAAAGCAGTTCTAAGAGGGAAGTTTATAGCAATACAATGTTACCACAAGAAACAAGAAAAATCTCAAATAATTAACCTAACCTTACACCTAAAGCAACTAGAGAAAGATGAACAAACAAAACCCACAATCAGTAGAAGGAAAGAAATCATAAAGATCAGAGCAGAAATAAATGAAATAAAGATGAAAAAAACAGTAGGAAAGATTAATGAAACTAAAAGCTGGTTCTTTGAGAAGATAAACAAAATTGATAAAACTTTAGCCAGACTCATCAAGAAAAAAAGGGAGAGGACTCAAATCAATAAAATTAGAAATGAAAAAAAAGTTACAAAGGAAACCACAGAAATACAAAGGATCATAAGAGACAAATACAAGCAACTATCTGCCAATAAAAAGAACAACCTGGAAGAAACTGACAAATTCTTAGAAAGGTACAACCATCAAGACTGAACTAGGAAGAAATATATCCTTCTGAAACTCTTCCAAAAAATTGCAGAGTGAGGAATACTCCCAAGCTCATTCTAGGAAGCCCCCAACAACCTGATACCAAAACCAGACAAAGATATCACAAAAAAGAGAATTACAGACCAATATCACTGATAAACATAGACTCAAAACCGAATCCAACAACACATTAAGAGGATCATACATCATGATCAAGTGGGACTTATCCCAGGGCTGCAAGGATTCTTAGATATATGCAAATCAATCAATGTGATACACCATATTAACAAATCGAAGAATAAAAACCATATGATCATCTCAACAGATGCAGAAAAAGCTTTTGACAATTCAACACCCATTTATGGTATCATTATATTATTGATTCAATTGATGACCAAGAAAATGAATTCTTCTTAATCACAAAATGAAATTAAACATTTAATAATCATGGTGGAGTAGTTCTATATAGATTTCTATAATGAGTTCAGAAGATCTGAGATTAAAACCATTTGTATAAAAAATGCATAATTTTATATGTGGTTGAAGTTTATTCCATTATAGAACCAAACTGTAGTAGATTCTGTTTTTACCTTGATAAAGACATGATTTACATTTTACCTTTGGTGAAAGATATTGAATAGCTGGATGAGGCTTATGGTAATCAAGAAATAGTGTAATAATTTCATTAGTAACAAAATCAGAGGGGTTTTTTTGGCTAGGATATATATGAAAAAAAAATGGTTCAACCATCCCATCAGGTTGGTAATTTTATCTTCCTTTTATAGATAACAAAATATAAACACAGAAAAGTTAAATAACATGTCCAAAGTCACATGCTGAATAAGTAGCAGACTCAGGATGGTTGTAAAGATTAAGTGAGAGAATTCATGCTTGCGCTCAACACACTGCCTGGCACACAGGAAACCTCTATATATGTTAGCTATTATTTTTTTCAGCACCATAAATCTCATATAAATATTGGTGATCATAAAAGAATTGTAAGAAAAAAATTTAATTTTACTGCTAAAGTAAAAGACCTTAACATGAAAACTACTAAAATGCTGTTTGTTGTGATTTGGACCTTGGGAAGTAGGCAGCTGCATATTTGTAGATTAATAATTAAGTAGTCCTTTAGAAAGGAAATCTTCATAGAAACTGTAAGTTTGCTAGGTTCAGTTGGGGAGGCCAGAATGGTAAATCTTTAACTTAATGGTAAATCTTGGAAAATAGGCAATGAACTCAGTCATATTACCTTTTTAATGAACACTGTGTCCTTAAGTCACATCTTAATGAGAACTTGCTAGTGAAATACAACAAAAGAAGTATCTATAGATCAAAGATGGTTGAATGCGTTTAAAGGTTTTCAACAAGGAAACATTATTCTTCCAAACAGAAAGAAAATGTGTAAACTCAGTCTCTGTCCAAACTCTGGATGGAGAAGAGTTGTTGTTTTTATTTACTTGCTTACTCTTTGTTGTTGTTTTGTGTTTTGTGTTAACAACTTTTGGAAATTGGAATAACCATTGCCAGCCATTGGTTATTGTAAAATCTTTCCTGATAATCCACATGAAATGCTCAGAGACTTGCCAAGAAATGCTGGAAAAAAACTGGAAAGAATAAATGATTATTAAATAAGCCAACTTCTTTAAACTAGTACGTGGGGAATAATGTGCCATTATTTCAATCGCAGATGATGAAAATGACAATGCAAATATGGTATTAACTAATATATGTCTTGGCTGAATTTTTAAATTTCTCTTCATGTAATTGTATACTTTTAAGATTAAAGTTATACATTATATGTATAATCAAATGTGAATTAAATTTTATACCCCTGTAAGACTTTTGATGTAAATTTGCTTACAAATAAGAAAAATAAACTTTTGGTAAGAAAAAAAGTCATTCATAAAGTGTGCAAAAAGCCAGGCTTTGAGACATAAATTGAAATGGCTTTGGATTTAACTTTATTTCACTACAAAATACCTCAAGTTATCTAACTTGCATCATTTCTGTTACATATTTTGATGTATAAATTGACAACTTTATATCTAAATATACATAGACTATACAGGGAGACTGTATATTTTGTACTCTACATAAATAGGAGAAAATCCCATCCAAAATTTGGTTCAGATGTCAAAACTGATGATGTCACACCAAGAGGATATGAAAAGATTTACTGCTTGTGTAATTGAGGATTCCCTGGAGAGAGCCAGGCAGTCCCTGAAAACAGGTCTGAAAAGGCTTGAGAAAGGAGATGGGTTTGTGATTTTCATAGTGGATGGGGTTGGAACTAAGGCGGCATAGGCAGGAGGTTATGTGGGTTGAATTTCCCTCTAGTGCCAAAGGAGGAAGCAGCCAGGATTTCTTACCAGCTTTCCCAGATGCAAGATACAAGGGGAAGAGAGAGAAATGAGGTTTAAAATCTGTTATCTGTTAAACATAAAAAAAAAATAGGGTCAGACCTTTTGTTACAAGGGACATAAAATTCTTCCACAAAGTTTAATAGCTGCATGAAAATGTTTTCAAAACATTGAAAATTACATAAACTTTTTGGAAAACTTATTATAAAGGATTATGAGCACAACACCCTCATAAATTCCTTTCTTCCTCTCATCCTCTTTCTCTCTCTCTTTCTTCTTTTCTCTATTTTTTCTCTGTTCTTCCATTTTTAATTAATTGATAGCCTACATTTCTTCTGTTTTCATGAAACATATAGTTTAGTAGAGAGAAAATAGACTCTAATTTAATAATTACACAAATAACTGTTCATAATTAGTATAAACGCTATATAGAATTTTAGGTGCTATGGAAACATATAATATGGATTTGAGAAGGTGTCCCTGACTAAATGACCTAAACATTGAGACCTGTGGATTAGTTATGTTTGGCAAGTGCATAGCATGATGATTATGGATGATGGGAGCAGGGTCCCAATTTTTAAATGACAATTTAACCATCATTATTTTTACATAAATCATCACCTACCTCACTGGTTTCTTGTATATGCTGCTATAACCTTAGTATAGATATTAACTGACTGACACTTTTCCTTTTTTAAGAACAAAAATCCATTTATTTGTTATCAAAAATGAAAGGTAATAAAAAAGAAAACAGAAACAAATAAGGTAAAAGGAAATTTGTTTTTATTTTATATCATTCTATCCCATTTCCAGCACAATACTTATAAATTATAGATGGTCAATACGTATTGGTGGAATAAAGGATTGAATATATAAATGTTAAGGAAAGAAAAGAAGGTTAAATATAGGAATATTTAATTATAAGAATATTTAATTATGACTTTTATGAAAGTCATCAAATATAAGTTTTAAAATAGAAGTATAATCTCCCAAGACTGAATCAGGAAGAAAGACAAATCAATTCCAGTTGGATTTTAAATCTAAATGTGAAAGTTTTAATTCTGTTTAGAAGAACATAGAAAAATAGCTTTATGAATTTAGCATAGACAAATATATCTTTGAAAGGACACAAAATCACTAATCATAATAGAAATGTGTGTATATATATGTGTATATATATATGTATATATATATAAACATAATTTGTTTCTTTGTTTTTCTCTGTTTCTCTGGTAGAACCTGCACTGATAATCTCTGATACTATCAAATGATCTATATCCAGAATATACAAAGAACTCCTAAATATAAACAGCAAGTAATCCAATTTTAAAAAGGCAAACAAACCTTGAACATTTCATAAAAGGGGCTATCTAAATAGGAAATAATCATATGAAGGGACCCTTAACTTTACTAACTTTATTAACATTACTAGTTCTCAGATAAAGGTAAATTACAACAACGAAGAGTTATCTTACACAGCCACCAGAATGGCTAAAATGAGAAAGACAGACAATACCAAATGCTGATGAGTAAAGTAAATAGAATTCTCATATCCTGCTTGTAGTAGTATAATTTAGAACAATCACTTTGGAAAATATTTTCTAGTATTTACTAAAGCTGAAAATACAAATAATCTATAACTCATCAACTTTACTCCTGGCATATATGGGACTGAAATGCATACATATGTTGATCAAAAGACATGAAAAATTATCATGGAAAAACAATTTACAATAGTCAAAACATTAACAATAGATTAAATAAATAAATTATGACCTATTCACACACTGGAATAAATGGAAACAAGCAAACTATATCAAACTACATAACTATATAGAGCAGCATGGAAGACTCACCCAAATAATAAGAGGAGAATCCAGGAATCAAAGATTATCTGCTGTATGAGTTCATTCAATCCAAGTTTAAAAACAAGAAAATTGATTTATGACATTGGATGAGGCTAATGGTTACAATTAGTTAGGGCAGTGACTATAAAGTGATAAGGTAGATTAAAGAATGTCAATTATTTTCTATTTCATAATGTGAAAGACAATTACAATGGTGTGTCACCAGTTTTATCAAACTATACTTTTATTATTTATGTACATTACTGTATATATGTTATATTTTATTTACAGTTTAATAAAAATAGAGAAATGCTTTTTATTTTTTTAAACAGGTCAATGTATAGTAATGTCTGTAAAAAGATGAAGAATATTAATATTTATCTACTGTTTCACTCAGTTCTGATTTAAGACTACAGGCAGAGCAATTATGTATATATGTGTACGAACAGATGTATTTAACTTGTTGTAGGTATAGAAATAGCTTTCAATAAACTCTATATTTGTATTTAAAGAAAAAATCTGCATTCAAGTTTCATATTTGACCAGTGCAGAATGATAGTGGACTATCATAAATTTAATCAGGTGGTGACTTCAATGGCAGCTGCTCTTCCATTTGCGATTTTATTGCTAGAGCAAATCAACACATCCCATGGTACCTCTGGCACCTTGTATCAACTGTTGATGTAGCATATCATTTTTTTCTCTATGTATAGTTAGTGAAGGGCTTCCCTGGTGGCGCAGTGGTTGAGAATCTGCCTGCCAATGCAGGGGACAAGGGTTCGAGTCCTGGTCCGGAAAGATCCCACATGCTGTGGAGCAGCTAAGTCCATGAGCCACAACTACTGAGCCCGCGTGCTGCAACTACTGAAGCCCGCATGCCTAGAGCCCGTGCTCCCAACAAGAGAAGCCACCACAATGAGAAGCCCGCGCACCGCAAGGAAGAGTAGCCCCTGCGCAGCAACGAAGACCCAACACAGCCAAAAATAAATAAATAAATTAATTAATTTAAAAAAATAGTTAAGATCATCAGAAGTTTGCTTTTAGCTGGCAGGGCCAAGATTAACCTTCAATGTCCTACTTGCATGCTTGGCCAGGGATTAACCTTCCAAATCCTAATTCCAGGCTGCATCGACTCTCCAGCTCCATGTCATTCAGTGAATAGGTCAGAGTAGTATGCCCAAATGAGACAAGACATTTTCTCCAAAGTCCAAAGAGGTCCAATAGACATTGTGATTATTTCTTAGTGATAGGAGGGACAATACGCAGCAACTTATCTTTTATCTTCCAAAGATTCCTAAATGTGCTCCATACCAGCAAGGTAGTAGGCACTTGGGGTTTTTTTTTGTAGGATTTATTTCCCATCTCTTGTCTCACATATGCTTTATTATTTTGCCTACAGTAGTTGCTACTTCCTACTCACCAGATCTAATCAGATTTATATTACCAGCAGGTTTTCATTCCTTCACTTTGTGATATGATTCTAATCCATTGAACTTTGTTGACATATTCATATTTAATACAAGTCCAAAATAAGATGTTTAAATCACGAGAGAATCTATCATGATTTTCCCTCATGAATCTATTGTGTTTTATTTCTTTTGTACCTGGTTAAACAATAAACTTGGCTCACTAGATCTGAATAGAAAACATGAACTATTATTCTTGCTCTTCAAATCTGAAAAAAATATATAATCTAAAATAATAAGCAGACACCTTTTCATTTTCTCATTCTTTTCAGAGTAGGTGTTTTCCCATCAAAATATTTCTTTATCTTTAAGTATTTGTATACTCATACTGCTTTTTATTTGAAACCAAATAGCAAATCTTCTGAGGTAAGAAAGATACTTTGAACTATTCCTTATGAATATTTATAACCATATAATAAAAAGGCACTAACATTTTATATGTAATCTGAGAGTGCTGATAATATCAAGATTCAAACATTAGGACTGTGAATTTTAGTCATATTTTGTACTTTTAGCATATCCCCAGTCTAAGAAGCAGTATGTCAAGAATTGCTCTAGACTGTAAAAACAAGGTTAAGAAAGAATTGCCAGAGATGTCTAGAATTATTAGCTTTTCTAAGACAAAAGGAAATATGGAAAGCAAAGGCAAATACAGATAAAAATTGGCCAAAATATTCAGCCAAAAAGAAGTGATCACACAATTGTCTCACGTATAATTCCAAAATAAAAATGGAAAACATCCAGAATCAATATTGTCAATCATTATTTTAGCACATGGTAAAATATATTTATGAATTTAACTGATCAATTCAGGAATGCTATATTTATTTCTAGAAAAATTAGTTGGCATAGCTTTCAGCACAAACTTAGGACATGCAAGAACATCAAGTTAAATCACAGAGATTCCAAGGAGTAAAGAATGTATAGTTTCACATGGTTAAAAACTGAGCTAGATTAATGTGGATAAAAAATTGTGCACAGTAAAATTTTTAGAAATGTAATTATTAGTAAAATGGACAGATCTTAGTTTTGTTTATATGTGAAAGAGTACAATGAGTGTAAAAGAGAAATGAGATACAGATCAACATTATTTTAAAAAAATAGGAATAGCTGTTTTATTATTTTCCTAATATTTTAATGAAAGATCCAACTGATAAATAGATTAAGCTAAATTCTACGTTCTCTTTCTCCTCACCACTCCCCCCCCCCCCCAAATAATTGTATGTCCTGGAGGACACTTGGATTATTATCTACATTTAAAGTCATACACAGGTTGTGCTATAATGTAACAAGAGCAAGTTCATAATTTTCACTACCTCCTCATCAAAGAAATTTTTGCAATCCAGCTACTGATATGAATGAAAGAATGAATGAAAATGGAAGATGTTACTCTCAGTAAAACCAACTCTTTCATTCCACCACATGGAGAAAATATTTGTGTGTGTGTGTATAACTTCCTTGCCCCATAGACTGTAGACTTCATCGTGGGCAGAACCTCTCAGACCTCTTCTTTAACAAGCATGAGTGCTTTCATTCTAGTTGCATTGCCTTGTCAGGGTGGATGGCCTATTTCTGCTATGATAGCATCTACCACTCCTGTATCCTTCAGAACTTTAAGTGAAGCAGTAGTCTACACTGTCTCCACTCCAATGCAGTATTATTATTATTTTTTTTTAAAGGTAAATGCTGAAGTATCTATTTATTTATTTATTATTTATTCATGGCTGTGTTGGGTCTTCGTTTCTGTGCAAGGGCTTTCTCTAGTTGTGGCAAGTGGGGGCCTCTCACTATCGCGGCCTCTCTTGTTGCGGAGCACAGGCTCCAGACGCACAGGCTCAGTAATTGTGGCTCACGGGCCCAGCTGCTCTGCGGCATGTGGGATCTTCCCAGACCAGGGCTCGAACCCGTGTCCCCTGCATTAGCAGGCAGATTCTCAACCACTGCGCCACGAGGGAAGCCCACAGTATTATTTTTAATTTATTATGTTGACCAGAGGAAGACAGTTTCAGACATTTCCTCTCAGCTTTCTCACTAAGATAGCTTTTTCCCATTGAGATAACTCTTAATTCGATATATGGGGGTTGCTCCAGCTGCCAAGTATATCAATCTCAATTATGAATTCAGGGACTGAAGAAATGATCACTGGGTAGATCCAAAAGCTCAGTGAACCCACTGTATGCTGGATTTGGTGCCAGGAATCCATTTACTACCCAACCCTAATTTAGGCACACTTAAACAGTTGAACCATATAAGGTTTTATGTTGCTGAACTGGCATCAACTGTAACAGGTAACAGGTAGTTTCAGTGAGAACTTTTCTGTGTTGCCTGGCAATTATATGCCCCCTTTTAGGTTCAAAACCTCCATCCCTACAGAGTCCAGATTTTGTGATAGAAAACAAAATCCACCAATGAGGCATTGAAAATGATGGCAAAGCCTACTTCCACTCATTGGTTCCTAAGGTCATATACCCTTCCTCCTGAGGATACAGCACCATATGAGAACCTAGTTTCGTAAATACATTGTGACCTGAATGATAGCACTACATAAACTTTGAGTACTTTCTCTGAGCTGGAATTTCACTTGCATGTTTAGAAAGTCAGTCTGGCATTCTCTAAGACCAGCTGCCACGGGACGCTGCAGCATGCAATAGGAACAATTGATTCCACCCTCATACATTTTTTGCTGTGAAGAGGGTTCCCTGGTTGAATGCTGTGATATGCGAAATTCTGTTAAGTACTCTAATAATGATTCTGGTTGAAGCTCTGCCAATAGGAAAGGTAAACATATAAATAGATATCTGTTCCTATTAGAATGAATTGCTGACCCTTTTGTGGTCACTCCTTACATGGGTGCGTTGCACCAGTTCTAGAGTGGCTGATAGCAAAGGCTGGCTAATTTTTCTTTATCTATTGGGTTGTTTAGTGTTTCTTCTGTGGTGGATACTATCTTGAGGGCATTGAGCTGTAATACTATAATATTTACACGTTGTACCCACTCCCATATGTTCATCCACATGACTCTACACAGATCTCCTTGTCTCTAATCTTATAACCCTTTCTTTTCCAGATCCCTGACCTGACAGCCAGGCATTTCGCCATTTCCCAGGCTCAGACCCTGTCATTATAGACCTGCCTTAGCTGATCATTACATCATTTTTGAAATTTAGCCACTCTGATTACTCAATCCTATGTTTGGTGTTCACCTTCTTTTCTCCTTGTAAAATACCAAAGAAAGTCTCTGGCCTTCACACTTGGTTTTTAGTTATTTGTTAAGCTTTCCATTTTCCTTCTGTAGAGTATCAGTATAACTTAATAACAACCAGCCTATTCTATTTTCCTTGTATGGAAATTTTCTATCTCCTCCTCCCCTCACTCCTGCATCCTCATATTTTTACAATTCCTATATCACTGCACAGACCAGAGTCTTTCTTTGTATTGAATATTCTCTCCAGTCACCGTCTGTGAAAGTTTTAGCAATTGAGCTGTCAGTTTTTTCCCAGTACTCCAGTACTACCTTAACCCACAAAACCCCTAGCATAGTGTCCTTGTTGCCAGCGGATGAGTCATCAAGTTCCCCAATTCTATCTCACTCTCTGCTTTCTCAAATGACTCCTGGAACTTCTGTGTTAGTTTTGTCCTCTGGAAAGGAGAGGCTGACATAGAGTTAAAAGTACAAAAAAATTGAGGGGGTGGATTATACCTGAAAAAGAAAATAAAGAAAGCAAATTTGGGCAAGAGGAGTTGTTGGATCATGAAGTAAATGTGGCAAAGTCTCTGCTAGGTCAAAGGAGAGCTTTCCAGCAAAGATTGCCTGTAAAATGCACGTCACATTAGGTTTAATGCCAGGTGCATGTACCTCAGTCCCGTTTGGTCATTGGCTAGGGCCATCCCTAGAAGATTATAATCTAAACTCAAAAACAAAGGTAAATCAAAAGGAGGTAAGAGAGGCTGTCAACTAGCCAAATTCCTCCCAAGTTGTTCAAAAAGGCCCTCTTGAAGAAAGATCTGGGCAATACATTTCTGTTTGCTTTAAGTAAACTGTCAAAGTTCATATGACTGGGAAGTGGAGAAGCCTCAGATGTTTAACAAAATGCATAACTATAATATTCATATGAATAAATTATCAAAACCAAAAAAAAAAAAGATCTCATAATGTAAGCCTGGTTTGACACTTCTGTTCAAAATCCAATATTTATTTAATCTATGTCTGCTTTTAACCAATTATATGCTGTCAGCCTGACAAAAATTACAACTGTTGCTTGTTTTTATTCTCCTTAGAATTAATTTACCATTTTGTTCAATATATAATAACAGCTTGAGGTTTTAGAAAATAAGACCAAACAATATAACCTCGAGATAATTATGTTTTCTGGTAATTGACTGACATAAATTAATATAAATCATCTGTGTTTTTCAACAGGAAAACATTTTTGAGACAATAACTTAGTGTTTGGAAAAAATTGGAAAATTTATTTTTTTAATTTATAAAGTGAGCTTAAATATGTATTTCCCTTTGCTGCCACCATTCTGGGGGGAGAGGTCACTTTCCATGTAGTTCTACCAACATATAAATTTATGAATTTGTAATTTTGAAGATATACTATAATGGAGATTAGAATTATTCAGTAATAGTTTTAAAATCTTTACTATCTCTTAGTCAAAAATTTTAAATTTCATGTAATTTTCAATGTTTCAGTTTACTCATCTATAAAATGCAGGTAATAAATCTCCCTGTCAGTATTGC
The DNA here is from genome assembly GCF_028023285.1 of Balaenoptera ricei. Lineage (NCBI taxonomy): Eukaryota > Metazoa > Chordata > Mammalia > Artiodactyla > Balaenopteridae > Balaenoptera > Balaenoptera ricei. Next base: position 38,229,237 of record NC_082646.1, on the reverse strand, counting down.
TGGGCTCTAGACTGAGATCACAGTGCCATATATGTACCATTTTTATATGTCTTTTTTTCTTTCCTGTCCTTCAATCTTCATATAAGCCCGAGTCCTTAGATCTGTCAGTATAGACTGAAAAAAAATGAAGATAAGTCATTTTAGAATACTGTAGCATTGCTCTTCACTTCTTTTCTGTACCCTGCCTATTCACAATATATGTCCCTTGGGGAGACAGAGAATAAAAATGAAGTTTAATGGTTTCATATCAATTCTTGATTTAGCATTATATTTCTGTGTATGACTATTGTATCATTTGGATAATCCAATTAATCAAATGAAGAATACTGCATCTTGCTTTCCGTCAGGTGATTATTCATGGTTAAAAACTTCAAATATTGTGTCTATCAATTTTATACCAATTTTGACATTATTTTAAGATGATTTTGTGGTAAACTCAAGATGTTTCAATTTACTGAAAGCACGTCATTATGATTCTGAAGCTATCTTCTAGGCAAGAACTTTTATATGGCTTTTTTAAGGCAACATATAGAATAAAGCAGTTAAGAAAGAAAAAAAGAAAGAACAAAATCCTAACAGTCTTCAAGGCATGTCCTAGAGCAAATTGATATTGCAGTATGAACTTATATGGGACCTATTTCCTTGGGACCTGTTTAAAAATAAATTTTAGCTTACTAGTTATTTCTTAGTAAATATAGTGTAACATAACAGATGATAAGCTATTTTAGTCTTAATAAACTTCACTATTTAAAATAAGATATGTCTAATCTCCAAATATAATAGTATATCTTTATTCCAAAACTTGATTTATTTCTCTATTGACAGTTTATTCCTGCTCCATATTGACCTACATTCATCAACACTGTGTCAATAAAACTGCCTTTTTGTTTCAAAATTTAACTGTAGCAACATATATTTATTCATTATTCATGTTTAAGTATAGAACTAAATGATTTATCATCTGATCTTGACATATCTAGAGAAGCAAAATAAAAACTGTACAGTTTTATTGCAGGAATTAAATCACTCATTTATTTAAAAAAATACGTATACATCAACCACAATGTTCAAAGTCCTAGGTCAAGTGCTTAGGATATTAAATGAATAAGACAAAATCTCTACCCTGGAAAGACCTACAATCAATCAGAGGTAGATGTGTAACTAAGGATAGTCAAGTATATAAAATCTTAGGCTTTGGAGGCATATGCACATGACATTAAGTGCTTGTTTTACCATATATCAGCTCTGTGGCTCTGAGTGAGTCTATTTTACTCTCCAGCTTAAATTTTATCATCTACAAAATTGACATAATACATTAGTCCATATATGCAGAATTATCACAAATTTAAATGAAACTATTTATTTAAAATGGCTAGTACCTGCCAGACAGAATTGTAAGCTCTCAAGTTCCATGTTTTCTGTAAACTACAATGTGATGTAATGTGCAATTTCTATCACAGTGGACTCTAAAATAATTCTACTGGATCACAGAGAAGGAAGCAAGTAATTCACCCTCAAGGTAATGAGGGAAGTCATTGCATTGGAAGTAAAACTTTAGAAGTTGAAAAAGGACATAAAGCCATTTCAGAAAGACAGTATGATTGAAAGTAATAAGGTAGGAAGTCAATAAAATTATGGGGAGTCAATGTGGTAGGATTTGTTGAGCAGGTAATAAAACACAAGAGAGAAAAGGCTAAATTACTGACTAGACTGCCAACAATGACAACTTCTTAGATAGTCTCTGAGTGAATCAAGATGAAAATATCTTTATAATAAAATTCTAGTAAGAATTTTGAGTTTGATCGATAGCCATGTCTTTCATCCCTTTCCATGGTTGGGAAATGAACACTCTCTGGCTATCAGTTATCCCTAGTGCTCTTGTATTAGCCAAGCTTGGTCTTATTTCCTCTCCAACCTCATCCTCCCTTGACTTCCTTCTATGCCAACTTTCCTCCATGCATTCTGGATGCCAAGTATACCTAAACAAATTACCTTGTATCTCCAAATAGTCATTGAGTCCTCTAAAACCCATGCCTATTAAATACTTATACGTTCAACTCTAGTACTCTTTAATTTCATTTTAAATCAGCAACATAATGCATGGGCACATCCTAGGCTTGATCTTCCTGGCAATAAACAAAACTTAAACTGTAATTGAAGGTTTTAATTCCATTGTTATGAATGATTAATTAGTAATATATTTTAAAAATATATGCAGATAGTACTGAAAATCTAAATAAATTGAAAAATCACCTGGAAGTATATCACTTAATGTTTTGGTAAAATTCCTTCCAGATATTTCTGGTATTCTCTTATAATATAGCCTAATATAAATAACATAACAAAATACATGATATCACATAAAACATAATTTTATTTGTGTAACTCTAATTTTCACACGGTTTATATCATACCTTTAATAAGAATTGATTTATATGATACATACTAGTTGTGACCTGATTCTTCATTTAATGACTTTTTGTACATTAAATCCCCTATATACAAATGAATTCCATTCCGAGAGCATGTTCATAAGTCCAATTTGTTTGTAAGTCCAACAAAGTTAGCCTTGGTACACAACTAACACAATCAGCTATATTGTACAGTACTGTAATAGGTTTATAATACTTTTTGCACAAATAATACATAAAAAACAAACAAATACAAAAAATAAAGAAAACATTTTTAATCTTACATTACAGTACCTTGGAAAGTACAGTAGTACAGTACAACAGCTGGCATACAGGGGCTGGCATCGAGTGAACAGGCAAGAAGAGTTACTGACTGGAGGCGGGAGAGGAGGTGGGAGATGGTAGAGCTGAAGGAATAGGAGACTGAGGGCAAGCTGCAATTTCACTCACGCCTGACGTTGATAGCACAGGTTCTGGTTCCTTGCTGGATTCAATTCTATCTACCCTCTTGAAAAAACGATCCAGTGATGTCTGGGTAGTAGCTTTTTTTTTCTTCTCATCATAGATGACACGGTAGCACTGGATAGCCTTCTGAAAGGCTGCTGCAACCTTCATGTACTATTCTACATTCGGGTCCTGTGCCTCAAAAACTAACAGTGCCTTCTCAAATAAAGGAAATCCCTATGCCATTTCCTGTGTCATGAATCTCTTACGCTTGCTTCTGGACATTCTGGTCTTGAAATAAAGATACTATACTACTGTACTATATAAAATACTGTACAGTAAAGTATACAAAGCACAACCACTTGTAGAGGATGGACATATATGACAATGTACGCCAGACACGTGAAGTAACTTATGGATTAGACATGCAAACGCATGTTCACATCTTTGAAAGTTCACAACTTGAAGGTTCGTATGTAGGGGACTTATTTATACATATTTCTATGTCAATAAATACAGATTTACATCATTTTAAAGGCTACATAATTTCTCATTCTTTTCATGTATGATCATATATTATGTGTTCATGTAAATTGATCCCATTGTTTAATAATTCAAACAAAATTGGATAAAAATCCCTAAATATTTATATCAGTGAATATCTATATCTGTATCTATATCTATATGTATGTATCTATCTATCTAACAGAGAGAAGTTTCCTCAAATTCAGATGCTTATGATTTTCTGCAATGAATGTAACCAGGAAATACTCAAGTCCAAAAAATCAATAATTTTATTTTATATGATGATAGCCAAAACCGGCATATTGTGATTCTGAGATTTCTATGTGAACCTGAACATTTGTTTACTATCTCAGAGAATGGTATGTATTTTGAATACTTATTTAATTATTTGTTTTAAAATTTTGAGAATAGAAAGACAAAATGGCCAGGACACATGCAAAAAGATTTACAAAGTATTGAACTTATAATGTGATATTTTAGAAAATATCAAAATAATAAATTGATATGAAACTCTACTAAATATGCAACTGGCAATGAAAAAAAAATAGAATAACACTTAAAATAAAGAATAATAGCTTACAGATTTAGTCTAAGTACTTGATATGAGTAATTATTCATATGTAATTAACATATCATTATGTAAAAATCCGAATTGTTTAAAAAGTATTGGGTTTTCAGGAGTAGCTAAAGCTATTACAGCTAATCAAATATATAATCAAAGATTCTTATTCCTTCTAACTTTTTGTTCCATCATGCATGCAATTTAGCTTTTGTCTTGGGTATATGTAAAAGGAAGTGGTGGAGAAGTAGGATTTGTGTTTTGAAAGAAAAACCTTCTTCTAAAATGCCTAGCAGACTTCTACCAGTATCTCATTGGCCAGAAAAATGTCACATGGATCACTCCTATCTGAAAAGGAGTCTGGGAAGGCAAATATGTTTAACTGGGTATGCTTTTATACACAATTAAAATCAGGGGTCTCTTAGTAAGGAAGAAAGCAACAAATGCATGTAACAAACAAGAACAGCTCTATCTCTAGTAAATAAATTGAATTTTTATTTAAAACATTTTCACAAAAAAACTCTCATGCTCAGTGGCTTTACTGGTGAATTGTACCAAATGTTTAAGAAAAAAATGCCAATTTTACAAAATCTCCTCCAAAACATTGAGGATGAGGGAATATACAACTAATTTTATGAGTCCAGAAATATTGATATTAACACCAGGCAAAGACCATACAAGAAAAGAATACTACAGTACAATATCCTTCATAACATAGAAGAAAAAAATTCTTGCAAATTTTTAGCAAATTAAAGCCACAATATATGAAAATGTTCATCAACCATGATAAATTTGGGCTTATTTCAGGAATTCAGAGTGAAAGTCTGAATGTTGTTCTCCCAAGATCAGAAACAAGGCAAGGATGACTGTTCTCAACACTTCTACTCAACATAGTACAGGATGCTCTAGCCAGTGTAATAAGAAAAAAAATAAATTAAAAAAAATTAAAATTGGAAAGGAAAGAATAGAAATGTCTTTATTCAAATATGACACAATCATCTACATAGGAAATGTTATGAAATCTATAAATTAGCTACTACACCTACTAAGTGACCTTATCAGGACTGCAGGCCACAAGATCAACCTATGAGAAGCAATTGTGTTTCTGTATCCTAACAATGATTCCAACAACTGGAAAGAAAAAGTAAAAATAAAAATGCTATGTTACAATAGTATCTACAAATATGAAATATTTAAGGATAAATCTGACAAAATATATGAAATAATTTTACACTGAATACTACAAAGAGTTATGGAAAGAAATTAAAGAATACAGGTTGACCCTTGACCAATATGGGTTTGAACTCAGTGTATACATGGCTATTTTTCAGTAAATATGTAACATTACTAGAATCCATGAATGGGGAATTGTGGATATAAAGGGTCAACCGTGTCTTCCAGATAAATTTTATGTTCTTATAGAGAACAAATTATTCTATAGAATTAAAAATATTCCCCCCCTATTGCCCAATTACTACTAACTAGAGTTAAGCTGAAATGATATTTTGATTTAAGAAGAAAAAACATTTGTACTACGTTTCGATTCTTCCTTTCATAAATTAGATTCTCTCAATTTGTGCAATTTTTCTTTTCCCACATTTTTAACAGTTTGTATTTCCCTAGTGATTATTTTGATCACTTAAAAAATGTTTAGTTTTTTCATAAACTTCTGTTATCTTTAATCAACTGTTTTGTTTTCCTGTTATTGAATCACATTATTCTCAAATAGAAATGATTTTTACTTCTCTTATCAAATATTTATGTTTTATTATTTTCTCATGTTTTATGACATTGACCAGAAATTTGAATATGATTGACTTATGTATATTAATTATTCTTTTTGCTCCTATTTTTATGGGGACACTTTACTCTTTCATAATACTGTGGAGTTTAAAGCTCATACTTCTTTTATTTTTTTAAATTTATTTTATTGAATTATATTTGGTTTACAATGCTGTGTTAATTTCTACTGTACAACAAAGTGATTCAGTTATACATATATATTTATTCTTTTTATATTCTTTTCCATTGTGCTTCATCCCAGGATATTGAATATAGTTCCCTGTGCTATACAGTAGGACCTTGTTGTTTATCCATTCTATATATGTAATAGTTTGCATCTACTAAACCCAAACTCCCAATCCATTCCTCCCTCACCCACTCTCCCACTTGGTAGCCACACATCTGTTCTCTATGTCTGTAAGTCTGTTTCTGTTTTGTAGATAAGTTCATTTGTGTCATATTTTAGATTCCACATATAAGTGATATCATATGGTATTTGTTTATCTCATTCTGACTTATTTCACTTAGTATGATCATCTCTAGGTCCATCCATGTTGCTGCAAATGGCATTATTCGATTCTTTTTTATGGCTGAATAGTATTCCATTGTATATATGTACCACATTTTCTTTCTCCATTCATCTCTTGATGCACATTAGGTTGTTTCCCTATCTTGGCTATACTGAATATTGCTGCAGTGAACATTGGGGTACATGTATCTTTTCGAATTATAGTTTTCTCCACATATATGCCCAGGAGTGAGATTGCAGGATAATATGGCAACTCTATTTTTAGTTTTTTGAGGAACCTCCATACTGTTCTCCATAGTGATTGCACCAATTTATTTATACATTCCCCCCAACAGCATAAGAGGGTTCCCTTTTCTCCACACCCTCTCCAATATCTGTTATTTGTGGACTTTTTTTTAACATCTTTATTGGAGTACAATTGCTTTACAATGTTGTGTGAGTTTCTGCTGTATAACAAAGTGAATCAGCTATATGTATACATATATCCCCATATCCCCTCCCTCTTGCGTCTCCCTCCCACCCTATTTGTGGACTTTTTAATGGTGGCCATTCTGACTGGTGTGAGGTGGTATCTCGTTGTTTTGATTTGCAATTCTCTAATATCAATAATTAGTGATGTTGAGCATATTTTCATGTGTCTATTGACCATCTGTATATATGCTTTGGAGAAATGTCTATTTAGGTATTCTGTCCATTTTTCAATTGGTTTTTATTGTTGTTGTCATTGTTGTTATTGAGTTGTATGATAAAGTTCATACTTTTTCTAGAGAAACAATCTAGGCTTGCTCATTTTTGGTCAGTATATCTTGTGGGAAATTGACCTAAATTATTTAGGGTCTGAAATAAAATCCACCTACATATTTCTAGACAGAGTATTTTCTAAATCAACTCATCAACATTTGCTCAATCTAGATCCAGTGACATTTTTCTGTATTACAAATACCTTCAGTTTATAATTCAAATCTTCTACCTTCTTGTATGAATCCTTCAAAAGCTCCTTCTGTAGTTCATTTTATTATTAGCTCTAGTTCTGTCCAAATGAATTTCTTCTATTTAAGATTTTTATACCCCAGAGTTGTTAAAATGGTATCTTTTAATATTTACAAATTGTATTTTATATCCAGTTGTGTTCTGAAATCATTTCTACTTTTTTTCTTTCCTGGGTCCATAAATAACTAGGAATAAATTTAAGCATTCATAATTCAGTCAGGGAAATTTGTTCATTAAAAGCTAGTCATTTCTTCTACTAAAATTGACTTTTTTACCAGAAACAGTCAGTATATATAGCCACAGCAAATTAAGTCAGGGATCCATTGATCATTCAGCCTACTTTTGTCTTTGTATCTTCTTTTATTCCTTTGTTATAATTTAAATGAAGGTCTGTTTCCATTCTAACCTTGACTTCATTATATTATCCAAACTTCTGGTCAAAGCCCTCTTTCTCTAGAATAGTCAAAGTATTTTGATTGGTTGGGTAAAATGTATGATAAAACCATATCTGAATTTTTAAGTATTTTTTATTGTAGTGGGATAATATTTCATTTTCTGATTAAAAATAAGCCAAAGAACCAAGCAAAAAGGTGAAGTTTTTCATTACTCAAATGTCTTAATACATTGTAGACACTCAGTTTAAATGTTTTCTTCTCTATTATTCAACCTTTTTTCCTGTAAGCCTATGATTAATAATGTTTTTTCAAATTGCACTTAACTTCGAGTCATGCAACTTTGACTTCCACATATATTTGTGATTTTTCTCTTTGTTTCACATGACAATTTTTCTCAAACCCTTTCTTAGCTATCATAACAAACCTCTAGAACTGTTACTGCTTTCCTTTCTTAGAAATTATTTAACATTATACACCCAGTTCTGATCCTTACTAACCAGGTAAACATTTATTATTTGTCCCTTTTGATATGTTTCTGTACCCCATATTCAGTGCCTATTTAGGAAGATCAGAATTATTTGTAGCAAACATATCCTCTCTTCAATGTCTACAGAAAAACTAGAAGAATTACTGCCCTTTTAATGCTTATGCCAAAATTTATTTGAGATGGAATCAAAGTACTAGTTCATTTATTCATATCTTTTTTTTTTTTTTGGTGGCTTAAACAACAGAAATTTATTTATTTATTTATTTATTTATTTATTTATTTATTTATTTATTTATTTATTTTTAAACATCTTTATTGAAGTATAATTGCCTTACAATGGTGTGTTAGCTTCTGCTTTATAACAAAGTGAATCAGTTATACATATAAAATATGTTCCCATTTCTCTTCCCTCTTGCATCTCCCTCCCTCCCACCCTCCCCATCCCACCCCTCTAGGTGGTCACAAAGCACCGAGCTGATATCCCTGTGCTATGCGGCTGCTTCCCACTAGCTATCTATTTTACATTTGGTAGTGGATATATGTCCATGACACTCTCTTACCCTGTCACATCTCACCCCACCCCCTCCCCATAACCTCAAGTCCATTCTCTAGTAGGTCTGTGTCTTTATTCCCATCTTGCCACTAGGTTCTTCATGGCCTTTTTTTTTTTTTTTTTCCTTAGATTCCGTATATGTGTGTTAGCATACTGTATTTGTTTTTCTCTTTCTGACTTACTTCACTCTGTATGACAGACTCTAACTCCATCCACCTCATTACAAATACCTCCATTTCATTTCTTTTTATGGCTGAGTAATATTCCATTGTATATATGTGCCACATCTTCTTTATCCATTCATCTGTCGATGGACATTTAGGTTGCTTCCATGTCCTGGCTATTGTAAATAGAGCTGCAATGAACATTTTGGTACATGACTCTTTTTGAACTATGGTTTTCTCAGGGTATATGCCCAGTAGTGGGATTGCTGGGTCGTATGGTAGTTCTATTTGTAGTTTTTTAAGGAACCTCCATACTGTTCTCCATAGTGGCTGTATCAATTTACATTCCCACCAACAGTGCAAGAGTGTTCCCTTTCCTCCACACCCTCTCCAGCATTTATTGTTTCTAGATTTTTTGATGATGGCCATTCTGACTGGTGTGAGATGATATCTCATTGTAGTTTTGATTTGCATTTCTCTAATGATTAATGATGTTGAGCATTCTTTCATGTGTCTGTAGGCCATCTGTATATCTTCTTTGGAGAAATGTCTATTTAGGTCTTCTGCCCATTTTTGGATTGGGTTGTTCGTTTTTTTGTTATTGAGCTGCATGAGCTGCTTGTAAATCTTGGAGATTAATCCTTTGTCAGTTGCTTCATTTGCCAATATTTTCTCCCATTCTGATGGTTGTCTTTTGGTCTTGTTTATGGTTTCCTTTGCTGTGCAAAAGCTTTTAAGTTTCATTAGGTCCCATTTGTTTATTTGTGTTCTTATTTGCATTTCTCTGGGAGCTGGGTCAAAAAGAATCTTGCTGTGAGGTATGTCATAGAGTGTTCTGCCTATGTTTTCCTCTAAGAGTTTGATAGTGTCTGCCCTTACACTTAGGTCTTTAATCCATTTTGAGTTTATTTTTGTGCATGGTGTCAGGGAGTGTTCTAATTTCATACTTTTACATGTACCTGTCCAATTTTCCCAGCACCACTTATTGAAGAGGCTGTCTTTTCTCCACTGTATATGCTTGCCTCCTTTATCAAAGATAAGGTGACCATATGTGTGTGGGTTTATCTCTGGGCTTTCTATCCTGTTCCATTGATCTATATTTCTGTTTTTGTGCCAGTACCAAACTGTCTTGATTACTGAAGCTTTGTAATATAGTCTGAAGTCAGGGAGCCTGATTCCCCCAGCTCCATTTTTCGTTCTCAAGATTGCTTTGGCTATTCGGGGTCTTTTGTGTTTCCATACAAATTGTGAAATTTTTTGTTCTACTTCTGTGAAAAATGCCAGTGGTAGTTTGATAGGGATTGCATTGAATCTGTAGATTGCTTTGGGTAGTAGAGTCATTTTCACAATGTTGCTTCTTCCAATCCAGGAACATGGTATATCTCTCCATCTATTTGTATCATCTTTAATTTCTTTCATCAGTGTCTTATAATTTTCTGCATACAGGTCTTTTGTCTCCTTAGGTAGGTTTATTCCTAGATATTTTATTCTTTTTGTTGCAATGGTAAACAGGAGTGTTTTCTTAATTTCACTTTCAGATTTTTCATCATTAGTGTATAGAAATGCAAGAGATTTCTGTGCATTAATTTTGTATCCTGCTACTTTACCAAATTCATTGATTAGCTCTAGGAGTTTTCTGGTAGCATCTTTAGGATTCTCTATGTATAGTATCATGTCATCTGCAAACAGTGACAGCTTTACTTCTTCTTTTCCGATTTGGATTCCTTTTATTTCTTTTTTTTCTCTGATTGCTGTGGCTAACACTTCCAAAACTATGTTGAATAATAGTGGTGAGAGTGGGCAACCTTGTCTTGTTCCTGATCTTAGTGGAAATGGTTTCACTTTTTCACCATTGAGGACAACGTTGGCTGTGGGTTTGTCATATATGGCCTTTATTATGTTGAGGAAAGTTCCCTCTATGCCTACTTTCTGCAGGGCTTTTATCATAAATGGGTGTTGAATTTTGTCAAAAGCTTTCTCTGCATCAATTGAGATGATCATATGGTTTTTCTCCTTCAATTTGTTAATATGGTGTATCACATTGATTGATTTGCGTATATTGAAGAATCCTTGCATTCCTGGGATAAACCCCACTTGATCATGGTGTATGATCCTTTTAATGTGCTGTTGGATTCTGTTTGCGAGTATTTTGTTGAGGATTTTTGCATCTATGTTCATCAGTGATATTGGCCTGTAGTTTTCTTTCTTTGTGACATCTTTGTCTGGTTTTGGTATCAGGGTGATGGTGGCCTCGTAGAATGAGTTTGGGAGTGTTCCTCCCTCTGCAATATTTTGGAAGAGTTTGAGAAGGATAGGTGTTAGCTCTTCTCTAAATGTTTGATAGAATTCACCTGTGAAGCCATCTGGTCCTGGGCTTTTGTTTGTTGGAAGGTTTTTAATCACAGTTTCAATTTCAGTGCTTGTGATTGGTCTGTTCATATTTTCTATTTCTTCCTGGTTCAGTCTTGGCAGTTTGTGCATTTCTAAGAATCTGTCCATTTCTTCCAGGTTGTCCATTTTATTGGCATAGAGTTGCTTGTAGTAATCTCTCATTATCTTTTGTATTTCTGCAGTGTCAGTGGTTACTTCTCCTTTTTCATTTCTAATTCTATTGATTTGAGTCTTCTCTCTTTTTCTCTTGATGAGTCTGGCTAATGGTTTATCAATTTTGTTTATCTTCTCAAAGAACCAGCTTTTAGTTTCATTGATTTTTGCTATTGTTTCCTTCATTTCTTTTTCATTTATTTCTGGCCTGATCTTTATAATTTCTTTCCTTCTGCTAGCTTTGGGGTTTTTTTGTTCTTCTTTCTCTAATTGCTTTAGGTGCAAGGTTAGGTTGTTTATTCGAGATGTTTCCTGTTTCTTGAGGTAGGCTTGTATTGCTATAAACTTCCCTCTTAGCACTGCTTTTGCTGCATCCCATAGGTTTTGGGTTGTCGTATCTCCATTGTCATTTGTTTCTAGGTATTTTTTGATTTCCCCTTTGATTTCTTCAGTGATCACTTCGTTATTAAGTAGTGTATTGTGTAGCCTCCATGTGTTTGTATTTTTTACAGATCTTTTCCTGTAATTGATATCTAGTCTCATAGCGTTGTGGTCGGAAAAGATACTTGATACTATTTCAATTTTCTTAAATTTACCAAGGCTTGACTTGTGACCCAAGATATGATCTATCCTGGAGAATGTTGCATGAGCACTTGAGAAAAATGTGTATTCTGTTGTTTTTGGGTGGAATGTCCTATAAATATCAATTAAGTCCATCTTGTTTAATGTATCATTTAAAGCTTGTGTTTCCTTATTTATTTTCAGTTTGGATGATCTGTCCATTGGTGAAAGTGGGGTGTTAAAGTCCCCTACTATGATTGTGTTGCTGTCGATTTCCCCTTTTATGGCTGTTAGTATTTGCCTTATGTATTGAGGTGCTCCTATGTTGGGTGCATAAATATTTACAATTGTTATACCTTCCTCTTGGATCGATCCCTTGATCATTATATAGTGTCCTTCTTTGTCTCTTGTAATAGTCTTTATTTTAAAGTCTATTTTGTCTGATATGAGAATTGCTACTCCAGCTTTCTTCTGATTTCCATTTGCATGGAATATCTTTTTCCATCCCTTCACTTTCAGTCTGTATGTGTCCCTAGGTCTGAAGTGGGTCTCTTGTAGACAGCATATATATGGGTCTTGTTTTTGTATCCATTCAGCCAGCCTGTGTCTTTTGGTGGGAGCATTTAATCCATTTACATTCAAGGTAATTATCGATATGTATGTTCCTATTCCCATTTTCTTAAATGTTTTGGGTTTGTTATTGTAGGTGTTTTCCTTCTCTTGTGTTTCTTGCCTAGAGAAGTTCCTTTAGCATTTGTTGTAAAGCTGGTTTGGTGGTGCTGAACTCTCTCAGCTTTTGCTTGTCTGTAAAGGTTTTAATTTCTCCATCACATCTGAATGAGATCCTTGCTGGGTAGAGTAATCTTGGTTGTAGGTTTTTCTCCTTCATCACTTTAAGTATATCCTGCCACTCCCTTCTGGCTTGCAGAGTTTCTGCTGAAAGATCAGATGTTAACCTTATGGGGATTCCCTTGTGTGTTATTTGTTTTTTTTCCCTTGCTGCCTTTAATATGTTTTCCTTATATTTAATTTTTGACAGTTTGATTAATATGTGTCTTGGCGTGTTTCTCCTTGGGTTTATCCTGTATGGGACTCTCTGTGCTTCCAGGACTTGATTAACTATTTCCTTTCCCATATTAGGGAAGTTTTCAACTATAATCTCTTCAAATATTTTCTCAGTCCCTTTCTTTTTCTCTTCTTCTTCTGGGACCCCTATAATTCGAATGTTGGTGCGTTTAATATTGTCCCAGAGGTCTCTGAGACTGTCTTCAGTTCTTTTTATTCTTTTTTCTTTATCCTGCTCTGCAGTAGTTATTTCCACCATTTTATCTTCCAGGTCACTTATCCTTTCTTCTGCCTCAGTTATTCTGCTATTGATCCCATCAAGAGTATTTTTAATTTCATTTATTGTGTTTTTCATCATTGCTTGGTTCCCCTTTAGTTCTTCTACGTCCTTGTTAAATGTTTATTGCATTTTGTCTATTCTATTTCCAAGATTTTGGATCATCCTTACTATCATTATTCTGAATTCTTTTTCAGGTAGACTACCTATTTCCTCTTCATTTGTTAAGTCTAGTGTGTTTTGACCCTGCTCCTTCATCTGCTGTGTGTTTTTCTGTCGTCTCATTTTGCTTATCTTACTGTGTTTGGGGTCTCCTTATCACAGGTTGCAGGTTCGTAGTTCCCGTTGTTTTTGGTATCTGTCCCCAGTGGCTAAGGTTGGTTCAGTGGGTTGTGTAGGCTTCCTGGTGGAGGGAACTAGTGCCTGAGCTCTGGTGGATGAGGCTGGATCTTGTCTTTCTGGTGGGCACGTCCACGTCTGGTGGTGTATTTTGGGGTGTCTGTGGCCTTATTATGATTTTAGGCAGCCTCTCTGCTAATGGATGGGGCTGTGTTCCTGTCTTGCTAGTTGTTTGGCATAGGGTGTTCAGCACTGTAGCTTGCTGGTCATTGAGTGAAGCTGGGTCTTGATGTTGAGATGGAGATCTCTGAGAGATTTTTGCCGTTTGGTATTATGTGGAGCTGGGAGGTCTCTTGTGGACCAGTGTCCTGAAGTTGGCTCTCCCACCTCCGAGGTACGGCCCTGATGCCTGGCTGAAGCACCAAGAGCCTTTCGTCCACACGGCTCAGAGTAAAAGGGAGAAAAACTTTTGGGAGATCTGACTTTTTCTGCCAGCATTCAGTGGGTGTTCTGTAGGAGCAGTTCCACGTGTAGATGTATTTCTACTGTATCTGTGGGAAGGAAGGTGATCTCGGCGTCTTACTCTTCTTCCATCTTCTCTCCTCCCCCCATTTATTCATATCTTAAGCACTCAATAAATATTCCCTTATGACTAAATGAATTAATATATAATTATTGAACATCTACTCTACAAAAACATAAAATACCACAAAACCCACTTCCCTGTCCATGAAGAGTTTATAATCAATAATATTGATGATGGTAACTTCTGTTTTTGTTTATTTTTTGTCTTAAGTAAGTTTTTCTTGAATAAATTGGCAAGTTCTTATTCCACAATTCAATTAAACCACTGATATTGGTCAAGGATGAGAAACTGTGATCTGTGTGCCTAATTGAGCCCACATTCTAATTCTGTAAATAAATATAATTGGAGGAAAGTTCCACCATTATAAAAAATATATTCCTTATAGAGGCATACATGCTGCAATGGCCAAGTTTATTAGTTGTAATAGCGACCATATGACTTAATATATTTACTATTTAGCTCTTTAGAGAAAAAGTTTCCTGACCCCTGGTTTTGATGACACAGTTTCAGTTATATGTTTATTTTAGGAAATTGCTATATTATGACTTTGTAATCTAAGATAATGTTTTTATGTAAGAGAAACTGTATGTCCAGATTGCTGTCAACTTACTTTTCCAAGTGGATGCTACTGAGACAACATAATGGATTCTTTTTATAATAAAGCACAGAACAGAGCTTGGTTGGGGAGATTCCTAGAAAGATAGGCAGCAAATTGATACGTTGAGTAATATGGGAATGTTACCTACCAGTTGGAAATCACTTAAAGTTAATTAAAGTATAAATAAGAGATACATGAAGGAAAGCGATTATGTATTCTGAGTACCAAACATGTGGCAGGCACTGTTCTATCTCTAGATACCTAAGCGCACTCCACTTTTAAATCTTACCCCAATTCAGCTGTGAGATATATAGAATTATTCTCATATCATAGAAGAATGAAGAATCGCAAGGAAATTTTAATCAGTAACTGTACATTTTTTAATTTATCAAATGCTATCTCTGATTTAGGTACACTGTTTTGAACTTTGCACACATTGTTATATTACATTTACTATTTTATCTTATTTAATACTGATAATAGTTTAATAAAATAATTAAGACTATTCTCATATTATCTACTCAGAGTGAGTGACTAACAGTTTATCCAAAGTGAGAGTGGCAAAGCCAATATTCAAACTAATTCTATTTGACTCTAACTATATTTACCTTGTCAAATTATTTTCTGAAACACCTTATCTTAGTACTTAATTAAGAGCCACAGGTTAAATAAGTTTAAATAAGTAAAATGAGTTTTAAGAGTTTTGGTGTGCCAACTTGAGAAGAGAAATCAGGCTTACTTGATTCAAAAGCCAAGTATTTTCCACTGAGATCACTTTATTAAGGAGGAGGTTGCTGAAACATTACTTAAAATATGCTTGCTAATTGAAGGGCACTGATAATGCTACTGCATCTTATATTTTCTCACCTGTGATAAAGACAGTAGTATAGAGTGGTTAAAAGTTTTAACTTCGGCATGAGGTTGCCTGGGTTCAAATTATTGTTCTATGATTCTCGGACTATATGCTCTGGGGAAGTTACATGAACTCAATCTGCATTTGTTTTCTCATCTTTTAAATGGTGGTAACAATAGTGTCTACTTTGTGGGAGTTTATTGAGATAGAGTGAAGTAATATGTATAAAGTAGTTAAGGGAGTATTTCTATTGCTTTCTTCCTTCCTTCCTTTCTCACTTTTTTTCCTCTCTTCTCTTTCATTTCATTCTTTTCTTCCTTTCTTCTTTCCTCTACTTGATTTTCCATGTATTAAGATTCCACTTTATTTCTTCCTTTTGAACACAGGCATTTTAATTTCAGGTTAGTTGAAAATCTAGCACTTGGCTTGCATGGGCATCAGAATATGAATTATTCCTACTTAAAATATATTTAACTTATTTAATAACTACTAAAAACTGAATCTTTGAAATATTTAATTGAAATTATCTAAAGATTATATGATTCAAACTGAAATACATATTGATATAATTTATGTTGACATAAGTGTATAAAAATAAGGTGTTGAATTTACATAACAAGCAAGATTGATATTTTCATTATTGTAAGTTCACAATAATTGTTCAACTGTTCATTTTTAAACAAATACTTCATAAGAAGTAATGAAAGACTTGAACAGAAGCAGGAAGAGCTACAATACTGCAGCCTGTGGAACAGAAACCATATTCACAGGAAGACAGAAAAGGAAGAGGGCTATGTACCAGATGAAGGAACAAGATAAAACCCCACAAAAACAACTAAATGAAGTGGAGATAGACAACCTTCCAGAAAAAGAATTCAGAATAATGATAGTGAAGATGATCCAGGACGTCAGAAAAGAATGGAGGCAAGATTGAGAAGACGCAAGAAATGTTTAACAAAGACGTAGAAGAATTAAAGAACAAACACCTACAAGAATTAAAGAACAAACAGAGATGGACAATACAATAACTAAAAATTAAAAATACACTAGAAGGAATCAATAGCACAATAATGGAGGCAGAAGAACGGGTAAGTGACTTGGAATACAGAATGGTGGAATTCACTGCCGTGGAACAGAATGAAGAAAAAAAAATGAAAAAAAAATGAAGACACCCTAAGAGACCTCTGGGACAACATTAAATGCAACAACATTAGCATTATAAGGGTCCCAGAAGGAGAAGAGAGAGAGAAAGGACCCGATAAAATATTTGAAGAGATTATAGTCGAAAACTTCCCTAAGATGGGAAAGGAAATAGCCACCCAAGTCCAGGAAATGCAGAGAGTCCCAGGCACGATAAACTCAAGGAGAAATGTACCAGGACACATACTAATCAAATTGACAAAAATTAAAGACAAAGAAAAATTATTGAAAGGAACAAGGGAAAAACAACAAATAACATACAAGGGAACTCCCATAAGGTTAATGGCTGATTTCTCAGCAGAAACTCTACAAGCCAGAAGGTAGTGGCATGATATATTTAAAGTGATGAAAGGGAAGAACCTACAACCAACATTACTCTACCCGGCAAGGATCTCATTCAGATTTGATGGAGAAATCAAAAGTTTTGGAGACAAGCAAGAGCTAAGAGAATTCAGCACCACCAAGCCAGCTCTACAACAAATGCTAAAGGAACTTCTCTAATTGGGAAACATAAGAGAAGAAAAGGACCTACAAAAACAAACACATAACAATTAAGAAAATGGTAACAGGAGCATACATATCGATAATTACCTTAAAAGTGAATGGATTAAACACTCCAACCAAAAGACACAGGCTTGCTGAATGGATAGAAAAACAAGACCCATATATATGCTGTCTACAAGAAACCCACTTCAGACCTAGGGACACATACAGACTGAAAGTGAGGGAATGGAAAAAGATATTCCATGCAAATGGAAATCTAAAGAAAGCTGGAGTAGCAATGCTCATATCAGATAAAATAGACTTTAAAATAAAGAATGTTACAAGAGACAAGGAAGGACACTACATAATGATCAAGGGATCAATCCAAGAAGAAGATATAACAATTAAAAATACATATGCACCCAACATAGTAGCAACACAATACATAAGGCAACTGCTAACAGCTCTAAAATAGGAAATCAACAGTAACACAATAATAGTGGGGGACTTTAGCTCCTCACTTACACCAACGGACAGATCATGCAAACAGAAAATTAATAAGGAAAGACAAGCTTTACACAACACAAGAGACCAGATATATTTAAATGATATTTATAAGACATTCCATCCAAAAACAGCAGATTACAATTTCTTCTCAAGTGCACATGGAACATTCTCCAGGATAGATCACATCTTTTGTCAAAAATCAAGCCTCAGTAAATTTAAGAAAATTGAAATTGTATCAAGCATCTTTTCTGACCACAATGCTCTGAGATTAGAAATCAATTACAGGGAAAAAAACGTAAAAAACACAAACACATGGAGGGTAAATAGTACATTACTAAATAACAAACAGATCACTGAAGAAATCAAAAAGGAAATCAGAAAATACCAAGAGACAAATGACAATGAAAACATGATGATCCAAAATCTATGGGATGCAGCAAAAGCAGTTTTAAGAACGAAGTTTACAGCAATACAAGCATACCTCAAGAAACAAGAAAAATCTCAAATAAACAATTTACCTTACACGTAAAGGAACAGGAAAAAGAAGAACAAACAAAACCCAAAGTTAGTAGAAGGAAAGAAATCATAAAGATCAGAGCAGAAATAAATGAAATAGAAACAAAGAAAACAATAGCAAATATCAATAAAATTAAAGGCTGGTTCTTTGAGAAGATAAACAAAATTGATAAACCATTATCCAGACTCATCAACAAAAAGAGGGAGATGATTCAAATCAATAAAATTAGAAATGAAAAAGGAGAAGTTACAACAGACACTGCAGAAATACAAAGCATACTAAGAGACTACTACAAACAACTCTATGCCAATAAAATGGACAACCTGGAAGAAATGGACAAATTCTTAGAAAGACATAACTTTCCAAGACTGAACCAGGAAGAAATAGAAAATATGAACAGACCAATCACAAGTAATGAAATTGAAACTGTGATTAAAAATCTTCCAACAAACAAAAGTCCAGGACCAAATGGCTTCACAGGTGAATTCTATCAAACAATTAGAGAAGAGCTAACATCCATCCTTCTCAAACTCTTCCAAAAATTGCAGAGGAAGAAACACTCCCAAACTCATTCTATGAGGCCACCGTCACCCTGATACCAAAACCAGACAAAGATACTACAAAAAAAGAAAATTACAGACCAATATCCCTGATGAATATAGATGCAAAAATCCTCAACAAAATACTAGCAAATAGAATCCAACAACAGATTAAAAGAATTATACACCATGATCAAGTGGGATTTATTCCAGGAATGCAAGGATTCTTCAATATATGCAAATCAATCAATGTGATACACCATATTAACAAATTGAAGGATTAAAACCATATGATCATCCCAATACATGCAGAAAAAGCTTTTGACAAAATTCAACACTACTTTATGATAAAAACTCTCCAGAACGTGGGCATAGGGGCAACCTACCTCAACATAATAAAGCCCATATATGACAAACCCACAGAAAACATCATTCTCAATGGTGAAAAACTGAAAGCATTTCATCTAAGAACAGGAACAAGACAAGGATGTCCATTCTCACCACTATTATTCAACATAGTTTGGAAGTCCTAGCCAAAACAATCAGAGAAGAAAAAGAAGTAAAAGTAATACAACTTGGAAAAGAAGAAGAAAAACTGTCACTGTTTGCAGATGACATGATACTATACATAGAGAATCCTAAAGATGCCACCAGAAAACTACTAGAGCTAATCAATGAATTTGGTAAATTTGCAGGATACAAAATTAATGCACAGAAATCTCTTGCATTCCTATACACTAATGATGAAAAATCTGAGAGAGAAATTAAGGAAACTCTCCTATTTACCATTGCAACAAAAAGAATAAAATACTTAGGAACAACCTACCTAGAAAGACAAGAGACCTGTATGCAGAAAACTATAAGACACTGATGAAACAAATTAAAGATGATACAAACAGATGGAGAGATATACCATGTTCTTGGATTGGAAGAATCAATATTGTGAAAATTACTATACTACCCAAAGCAACCTACAGATTCAATGCAATCCCTATCAAATTACCAATGGCATTTTTTACAGAACTAGAGCAAGAAATCTTAAAATGTGTATGGAGACACAAAAGTCCCCGAATAGCCAAAGCAGTCCTGAGGGAAAAAAAACGGAGCTGGAGGAATCAGGCTCCCTGACTTCATACTATTCTACAAAGCTACAGTAATCAAGACAATATGGTACTGGCACAAAAACAGAAATATAGATCAGTGGAACAGGATAGAAAGCCCAGAGATAAACCCATGCACCTACTGTCAACTAATCTATGACAAAGGAGTCAAGGATATACAATGGAGAAAAGACAGTCTCTTCAATAAGTGGTGCAGGGAAAACTGGACAGCTACATGGAAAAGAATGAAATTAGAACACTTCCTAACACCGTACACAAAAATAAGCTCAAAATGGATTCGAGACCTAAATGTAAGGCCAGACACTATAAAACTCTTAGAGGAAAACATAGGAAGACCACACTTTGACATAAATCACAGCAAGATCTTTTTTGATCCACTTCCTAGAGTAAAGGAAATAAAAAGAAAAATAAGCAAATGGGACCTAATGAAACATAAAAGCTTTGGCACAGCAAGGGAAACTATAAAGAAGATGAAAAACAACCCTCAGAATGGGAGAAAATATTTGCAAATGAAGCAGTGGACACATGATTAATCTCCAAAATATATAAACAGCTCATGCAGCTCAATATTAAAAAAGCAAACAACCCAATCAGAAAATGGGCAGAAGACCTAAATAGACATTTCTCCAAAGAAGACATACAGATGGCCAAGAAGCACATGAAAATCTGCTCAACGTCACTAATTATTAGAGAAATGCAAATCAAAACTACAATGAGGTATCACCTCGCACCAGTTAGAATGGGCATCATCAACAAATCTACAAATAACAAATGCTGGAGAGGGTGAGGAGAAAAGGGAACCCTCTTACACTGTTGGTGGGAATGTAAATTGATACAGCCACTATGGAGAACAGTATGGAGGTTCCTTAAAAAACTAAAAATAAAATTACCATATGACCCAGCAATACCACTTCTGTGCATATACCCAGAGAAAACCATAATTCAAAAAGGCACATGCACCCCAATGCTCATTGCAGTACTATTTACAATAACCAGGTCATGGAAGCAACCTGAATGCCCATCGACAGACGAATGGATAAAGAAGATGTCGTACATATAACCAGTGGAGTATTACTCTGACATAAAAAGGAACGAAATTGTGTCATTTGTAGATATGTGGATGGATCTAGAGACTGTCATACAGAGTGAAGTAAGTCAGAAAGATAAAACCAAATATCGTATATTAACACATATATGTGGAACCTAGAAAAATGGTAGAGATGTACTGGTTTGCAGGGCAGAAATAGAGACATAGATGTAGAGAACAAACATATGGACATCAAGGGGGGAAAGTGGCGGGGGGGGGGGTAGTTTTGTGAAGTATTGGGAGATTGGGATTGACATATATACACTAATATGTATAAAATGGATAACTATAAGAACCTGCTGTATAAAAAAATAAATAAAATGAAATTCAAATTTCAAAAAAAAAAGTAATGTAAGACTTCTTATGGGTTAGGGAACATATCAGTTATTGAGAATACAAAGATAAATATATATATACCTGTGAGTTAATGTGTATGCTAAACTCTCTGAAGCCAAGTGATCCATAGTTGGAGGAGAGAAATAATTGATTATGAATTTTCCGGCAGCTGTTGTTGATCAGTATAAAGAAGAAACAATTGAAATACAAACATACTTGGCCTAAATATGGGTCTAAACACCTCCACCATGAACAGCAGAATTTCCCATTGACCCTGAAGTGAATCTTTCTCCTATAGTAATGCTTTCTAGGAAAGAGTAAAGTATGAATCCCTTGCTGAGCAGTAAACAGTAGTCACTGCTACTTTTCTCTGTTACCCTACAGTTAGTTCTAGTACTGGTAGACTCAGGAAAAAAATGACACCAATTCAGATATAAATAATAACCAGAATAGCGATAGCATGGATTCTACAAAATTTATTTAAGGAAAGAGGAGAAATGACTATGACAAATAAGAGGAAAGAAAAAATTCAATAAGCCAAAAAAAAAAAAAAAATAGATTAAAAGTGTGAACACCATGCAGGGAGGTTTAGAAATGTAAATTACCTAAATATACAGTACTCAAATAGTCATTATTTATTGCTTACATCAGTAATCTCCAGTCAAACTACAGTTAATTCAGCCTAGTTAAATGATTTAATGGAATTTCAAAATGGTTTAAAAAATGAGTTTCTGTGTTAATATGGGCATAGAATATGGACATATGCATAATAATGCCAAACACAATTACTAGCACATAGAATTTGCTCAAAACATTGAATAAATTTTTGTACAAAATGAATTTGTGTTTGTGTGTCTGTGTGTGTGGGTGTGTGTGTGTTTTAAGACATATAGGTAAATATTGAGTGGAAGACATTGTAATATTCCTTCTTAGGTAGAATTCATTCTGAAGCCAGTCCAGAAACTCCATTTCAATTACACAGTCCATTAGAAATGGTCATCATTATACTCCTATTTCTCTTTCTGTCTTATCTTAATATGAAAAATGATACCTTTTTCTTTATATGGGATAGATACTTTTATGTTAGAATTCAAAAATCCAGAGAACATCTGCTCCACTAATATAGTTTAAACACACAATTTGCTGGGGTTTGGGGGGGGTACTTTCTATATATTATGTATTTCAGGATCTTATATGTTTCTCTCAAGTCTGTCTACAGCTCTTAATAATTATTTTTGCCTTGTCTGTGATCAAAAATTATTCTGTTCAGAAATTTGAAGCAAAGCCTTTGCAGTTCTCTCAGCTTGCTGGTGATTATGGCTCAATAGCATTCACTTCCCTCCATCTCTTGTTGAATATAGCTTCTATTTTCTCCTCCAAAGAGGTTATACATTTCTGCCACCTGTTTTGCCCTATGTGAATCACATCAAACATACCCATGAGAGATTATGGTTCATATTTTCTGACATCTGGGGGAGCAATCCAAAGCTAAGAAGACAAATACAACACTGAGCTCTTTGACTGAAGGGCTTGAAAATTCTATTTGATGATTTTTATATTTCCCCTGCAAAGCACTACAAGAATAACAATACTTTTCCCATATCCACTTCATATAACCATTGCAGGGATTCATTAGATCAGCTATGTAAAGGACTGAGAGCTCTTTAAAGAAAAATGCTCTTATCCTGGCTTTTCATCCTTTGACCCTTTTATCACCTTTTACTGAAGCTAGGATAGTTAATTATTTTCTTTTTAATTTCAAAAGATAGCAGTGATAAAAAAAGAGGTTGTCACAGAACTTTTCCTTAAAAGTTCAGTATAAAACAGCAGGCATTTGGCCAATATTACTTTTCTTCATTGTGAGATTTTTCTCCAATGAACACCTCTAAAGTACCCTGCGGCTCTGTGCTTACCTGCAGGTCTCACCTCAATGTGAGGAATTTTGCACTAATTTGAGGCCTTGCAAAAGCTGTGACTTTCCACTTCAAGACTCCTAAATTCCATGTGGTACATATGCATTCAGTGTCTCTAACTACTGCTGCATGGGCAAGTATAGCCGTGCTACATTACAATTCTTTAAAAAATAAAATCTGCCACAAATTATCAGGGCTATAAGAATACATACAAATACATACATGAAATACAAGACAGTCATTTTGGATTCACAAAATCCAGTCACATAGAGTTGCAACAAATAATCTTTGAACACCTAGCACTGTCCTTGGCATGAAGTAGTGCTAAGTAAATGTTCAATGAAGTGATTACTAAAAAATGGGCAGTTCTGCTTTAGCCACACAATAACTAGCTCTAGTGACTTGAGTTCTTGCTTCTGTTCTCAGAGAGACAGCAGTAACTGGTCCTGAAGCAGGATCTTAGTTCCCTGTCCAGGAATTGAACCTGAGTAGCCTGGATGAAAACCAGTAATCTTAGTTGTTAGTCCACCAGGGGCTGGAGGCCAGAAGCAAAGTTGCCCTGGCTCTTGCCCCATTTGAAAGCAAGAAAGTTTCAAAGAGGCAAAAACTGTAAAAAGAGTTACAAAATTTATTATTATTAGCACAGGACAACATGTGGGAGAGCACACAGAGAAGTAGTTTATTTATTTAAGACTGAAACAAGGCAGAAATACACATCCTGAGAGAAAGGGTGTGGGCATCCTCCCTAATGAGGAGGAGTGCAGTAAAGAGGCAGTTAAATCATTTATATAGGGACAGTCCTTCTGGGTCTTTGTTCTCCTCTGGCCAGTTACCTCACTTCTTTTCCCACATCTGACCTGCACTAGGACCCTACCCAATATGCATGTACATTTTTCGCCAAGATGGATTCCAGAGCAGAGGCTAATGGGAGGTTTGACAACACTTATTATGGGGTGGTGCCTCCTCCCTTTTTGACCCCCAAGGAGCCTTCCTGTGCATGTGCAGTGGGAGAGATTTCCCTGACCTCAGGAGTAATAGATGTGGTCATCTTATCTCTTTACTCCAGTAGACTCAGCTCCTGCCACTAACTTTGTCCTTGGAATATCTAGGGAAAACAAGGCTCCAATTTATCTGCTTGACAAATTTCAGCTGGTCAGCCCAGGGGCCCATCTACCTCCTAGCTCACTTCTTCATGCAGTCTCTCACTCAGGAAAGATAACAACAGATTTCTCACCCTCTCATGTCACTTTAGAAAAAGAGAAGCTGCTTTATTTACCAATGGCCCATCAACATAAGAGATAAAAGTATCCTCAGAGATCTGTGCCTTTTTTTCTTCTCTACAGTCATCCTGGCCTTCTGTACATCTAATATATTATCCCTAAATTTCCCAATCCCGTGCTTCATAATGACTAACTTTTTGCATGGACATTTTTTTTCTGCAGCGGAATTAATGGACTGATTTAATCTTTTGGTTTAGGGATAGTATCAGTAGTAGAATTTGGCTAATTTTAGGCTCTACAACTACTATTAGGAGTAAAAATGCTGGAGAAAGTAGAAGGAAATACAACTGTATAATTGAAATGTTATTAAATAGTAACCACATTTATGAAAGGATATTATAGTTTTCAACAAGATATAGTAATAATAAGTATAATAACACTCCATCTTTAGGTTAATAACTTACATTTTTAAATTACAGTCATGTAAAATTTCTCACTTGATTCTGATATTTTTCAATGATAAATGTTATTAGCCACCATCCTACACACATACAAACACTATAGAGATAAAGAGATTAAGGTTAGATATTTTAAAACCTAGTATTGTTGAACTAACTTCATTTTTTATAAAACTTTCATTTTGTTCATATCTCCATAATATTGTCATGTTGCTTTCCAAAACAGTTATACTATTTTACACCCCTACCAGTAATGTGATAGATCTTTGTGAACATCTCATATAGTCATTCATTTTAGTTTTAGCTATTCTAATTGGCACAGTAGTATCCCACTGTGGTTTTAATTTGTCTTTCCATAATCGCTAATGATGCTGAGTACCTATTTCTTGTGCTGGCTTATTTGTCATCTACATTTCTAATTTGGGGTAGTGACTTCTCAAATTTTTACTCATTTTTTTTTTTCTTATTTTGGATTTTTGACAGTGCCTTATATATTCTGGATAGAAGTCATTTTTTAAGATATGAGAATTGCAAATATTTCCTTCCTTTCTTTGCCTCATCTTTTTATTATCTTTATATACCTTTCAGAGAGTAGAACTTTTTAAGTTTACCAATTTGGTTGGTCTTTTATGGAACATGTTTTTGGTGTCATATTTTATAAATCTTAACTTTGAGACTTTATCCATTAAGTATGATATTAACTATAGGTTTTTCAAAGATGATCTTTGTCATATTGAGGAAGCCCCTTGTGTTCTTAGTGTGCTGAGCATTTTTATCAGGAAGAAATACTGGATTTTTTAAATGCTTTTTCTGTGTCTACAGAGATAATCATATGTTTTCTCTTTTTAGTTCTTCAATCTGATAAATTTCATTGACCTTCAAAAGTTAGACCTTCCTTTCCTGATACAAAATACCCTTAGGTATGATATGTTTGATATACAGTTGAATTAAACCTGCTAAAATTTTGTTTAGAATATTGTTATCTATATGCATTAGAGATATTGATCTATGGGAGTTTTTCTTGTAATACCTTTTTATGATTTTTATATCAAGGTAATACTGGCTTTACAATGAATGGGGAAATATTTTCTCCTTTTCAAATTTCTGTAATAATTGGTGTAATTTCTTTCATGCATGTTTGCTAGAATTCACAGGTGAAGCTATCTGGGACTGGAGTTTTCTTCATGAGAAGGTTTTGTCAAGAACAATGAAGAGCCTGAGATTTTAGCCAACTTGCAAGCTAACAAGTTAGCCTGCCACAGTTTCATGAATGCTGGGAAAAGACACAAGACAACTTTATTACTCACAGCATAGCAAGCATCGTAATCATTAATGTATTCTTGTCATTTTCCCTTGCATACAAGTCCCATGGATGTGAAGTTATTGGGCCCTTATGGATATCTGCATATAGAGAGAGTTGTGTTATTTGAGAGGAAACAAAGTTAGGGAGCCTACTTATATTTTAGTGGTCTGTAAATATGTCTGGTCTGTGCTCTGATGGAGATGTTACCTTCATTATCCTGGACAGTAATTAAGCCCGTCCTTTGCTCTTGAGACAGACATATCTCTAACTTCCAAGGCTGTAAACAAAGCTTCCCTATCCTCTAAAGGTGGGAATTACCTCTAGCTTCCAAAACTGCTATATAAACATTCTTGAAAAAATTGTCTGAAACAAAGGGCAGTCAGTGTTTCTGCTCAAAAAATGTACAAATAGGGGAGAAATCCATGGAAATTATCTCTTACAGATTGTAAATAAAAATTAGATTGCTTTATTAGAAATCATGTTTGCCTCTCATCTTTAGCTGCATAAGCAACTATAAAAGTTTTGTCTTAAAACAAACAAAACCAAAGCCCTCTCTCAATTTCCACACTGCCCTCCAGCTACACATTTATTTCTTATCTAGGTCAGCAGTTACCTCTTTTGCTAAATGGCATTCTCTCTAAACATGTTACTGAAGTAATCAGCAGCAGTTAACACAGTTGTTGATCTTTTAAAATTTAAATTAAGACCCATCACTCCCACCCTGCAGAGAACCTTCCATTGGCTTCCAGTCACAATCAGAGGAACTCTAAAATACTCATTGTATTCAAGACTTTAACTCAGCAGGCTCCAGCTACCTCTAAGCCTCACGTCCTACCTCATTCCCTCCTTGATAATGTTTCCAACACCACAGCATGTTCCTACTTCAGGGCTTTTGCACTGCTGTTTTCTCTACTCAGCTTACTGCAGTCCTCTTTTTTTGTTCGTTTTCCTATCTTCAAGGCCAGAGCTAGTTTTATTTTACCAGGCTTAATCTGAACAGAAAATCTGTAGAAACCATAAAAGTAAGAAAAAAGCCTCTTTACCCTAAGTTGTTTGACCAGTCAAATGGCTGTGCTTTGTAAACAGGTTATATAATATAACTTAAAAAACTTTGCTTAGCATCAGAAAACATGGATAGAAGTCCCTCCCCATCATTTACTAACTAGAACATGTGTGATGGAATAAAAATGACCCTCTGTACATTCTGAGGAGATTGTGTTTATATAAATACACTTTCTAGTGGAGATAGATAGGCAGATAGGCAGGTAGATGGATAAATAGATAGACAGATAGACATAAAGACACAAGAGAGAGAACAGTGGGGGAGAAGGAAGGAATTTATTTCTATGTTGAAACAAAACACTTCATAACCTCAATTAGTGTAAAGTGTATGTGTTTTAATTTCCTGGTGGACATAATTTTCTTTCTTTTTCTTTAAATTAGCAGATCATTATTGGTCTGAAACTAGAAAAACACCCTGCAACTTTTTTAAAAAGGGCAATCTTGGGAGCTCAGCCTGCTTAAGAATGAAGAAGAGCTGGTGTTCCAGATTCATAACGAAGTTGAGAACAAAGGACTCCAATGTTCCAGGAGATTTCAAAATAACAAGAGAGAAAGAAGCTGACTTTCTGAATTACCAGGTGGAAGGCAGAACTTACAAATCCCAGATGACTCTCATGATTGGTAGCTTCCTGATGAATGCATCCTGCATTGTCCTCCTGCTGATTCACACTACTGTATATAAGGATGTTTGACTAAGAAGAGAGAAGACCTTGTAAATTCCAGGGAACTCTTAGTCCTTAAAGTTCCAGAGAAGAAAGATCAATTGATCAATAAAAGACTTTTTGCACAAGTCCCTTCCACCAGGAAGCCTGCACAATCCATTGAACTAACCTTAAACACTGAGGGCAGACACCAAACACAACAGGAACTACAAACCTGCAGCCTGCGAAAAGGAGACCCCCAAAACAGTAAGTTAAGCAACATGAGAAAACAGAGGAATACACAGCAGATGACGGAGCAAAGTAAAAACCAAACAGACCAAACAAATGAAGAGGGAATAGGCAATCTACCTGAAAAGGAATTCAGAGTAAGGATAGTAAAGTTGATCCATAATCTTGGAAACAGAATGGAGAAAATACAAGAACGTTTACTAAGGACCTAGAAGAAATAAAGAGCAAACAAACAATGATGAACAACACAATAAATGAAATTTAAAATTATTAGAAGGAATCAATGGTAGAATAACTGAGGCAGAAGAATGGATAAGTGATCTGGAAGATAAAATAGTGGACATAACTACCGCAGAGCAGAATAACAAAAAAAGAATGAAAAGAATAGAGGACAGTCTCAGAGACCACTGGGACAACATTAAATGCACCAACATCCGAATTATAAGGGTCCCAGAAGAGGAAGAGAAAAAGAAAGGGACTGAAAAAATATTTGAGGAGATTATAGTTGAAAACTTCCCTAATACGGGAAAAGAAATAGTCAATCAAGTCCAGGAAGCCCAGAGTCCCATAAAGGATAAATCCAGTGAGAAACATGCCAAGACACATATTAAGCAAACTATCAAAAGTTAAATACCAAGGAAAAATATTAAAAGCAGCTAGGGAAAAGCCACAAATAACATACAAGGGAATCCCCATAAAGTTAACAGCTGAGCTTTCAGCAGACACTCTGCAAGACAGAAGGGAGTGGCAGGACATATTTAAAGTGATGAAAGGGAAAAACTTACAACCAAGATTACTCTACCCAGCAAGGATCTCATTCAGATTTGACTGAGAAATTAAAACCTTTACAGACAAGCAAAAGCTAAGAGAATTCAGCACCACCAAACCAGCTCTACAACAAATGCTAAAGGAACTTCTCTAGGCAGGAAACACAAGAGAAGGAAAAGACCTAGAATAACAAACCCAAAACAATTAAGAAAATGGTAATAGGAACATACATATCGATAATTACCTTAAATGTAAATGGATTAAATCCCACAACCAAAAGACATAGACTGGCTGAATGGATACAATGACAAGACCTGTATATATGCTATCTACAAGTGACGCACTTCAGACCTAGGGACACATACAGACTGAGAGTGAGGGGATGGAAAAATATATTCCACGCAAATAGAAATCAAAAGAAGGCTGGAGTAGCAATTCACATATCAGATAAAATAGACTTTAAAATAAAGATTATTACAAGAGACAAAGAACAACACTATATAATGATCAAGAGATCAATCCAAGAAGAAGATATAACAATTGTAAATATTAATGCACCCAACATAGGAGCACCTTAATACATAAGGCAAATAGTAACAGCCTTAAAAGGGGAAATAGACAGTAACACAATAGTAGTAGGAGACTTTAACATCCAACTTTCACCAATGAACAGATCAACCAAAATGAAAGTAAATAAGGAAACACAAGCTTTAAATTACACATTAACCAAGATGGACTTAATTGATATTTATAGGATATTCCATACAAAAAAAACAGAATACACTTTCTTCTCAAGCACTCATGGAATATTCTCCAGGATAAATCATATGTTGGGTGACAAATCAAGCCTTGGTCAATGTAAGAAAATTGAAATCATATCAAGTATCCTTTCTGACAACAATGCTATGAGACTAGATCAGTTAGAGGAAAAAAACTGTAAAAAATACAAAGACATGGAGGCTAAATATTAAACTACTAAATAACCAAGAGATCACTGAAGAAATTAAAGAGGAAATCAAAAAATACCTAGAAACAAATGACAATGAAAACACGATGACCCAAAAGCTATGGGATGCACCAAAAGCAGTTCTAAGAGAGAATTTTATAGCAATACAATTCTACCTCAAGAAACAAGAAACATCTCAAATAAACAACTTAACCTTACACCTAAAGTGATTAGAGAAAGAAGAACAAAAAAACCCCAAAGTTAACAGAAGGAAAGAAATCATAAAGATCAGATCAGAAATAAATGAAAAAGAAATGAAGGAAATGATAACAAAGGTCAATAAAACTAAAAGCTGGTTCTTTGAGAAGATAAAAGAATTGATAAACCATTAGCCAGATTCATCAAGAAAAAAAGGAAGAAGAATTAAATCAACATAATTAGAAATGAAAAAGGAGAAGTAACGACTGACACTGCAGAAATACAAAGGATCATGAGAGATAACTAAAAGCAACATATGCCAATACAATGGACAACCAGAAAGAAATGGACAAATTCTTAGAAAAGCACAACCTTCTGAGACTGAACCAGGAAGGAAAAGAAAATATAAACAGACCAACCACAAGCACTGAAATTGAAACTGTGATTTAAAATATTCCAACAAACTAAAGCCCAGGACCAGAAGGCTTCACAGGCGAATTCTACCAAACATTTAGAGAAGAGCTAACACCTATCCTTCTAAAACTCTTCCACAATATAACAGAGGGAGGAATACTCCCAAATTCGTTCTACAAGACCACCATCACCCTGATACCAAAACCAAAGATGTCACAAAAAAGAAAACTACAGGCCAATATCTCTGATGAACATAGATTCAAATATCCTCAACAAAATACTAGCAAACAGAATCCAACAGCACATTAGAAGGATCATACACCGTGATCAAATGGGGTTTATCCCAGGAATGCAAGGCTTCTTCAATATATGCAAATCAATCAATGTGATACACCATATTAACAGACTGAAGGAGAAAAAACATACGATCATCTCAATAGATGCAGAAAAAGCTTTCAACAAAATTCAACACCCATTTATTATAAAAACCATCCAGAAAGTAGGCATAGAGGGAACTTACCTCAACATCATAAAGGCCATATATGACAAACCCACAACCAGCATCATTCTCAATGGTGAAAAACTGAAACCATTTCCTCTAAGATCAGGAACAAGACAAGGTTGCCCACTCTCACCACAATTATTCAACATAGTTTTGGAAGGTTTTGTCACAGCAATCAGAGAAGAAAAAGAAATAAAAGGAATCCAAATCAGAAAAGAAGAAGTAAAACTATCACTGTTTGCAGATGACATGATACTATACACAGAGAATCCTAAAGATGCTACCAGAAAACTACTAGAGCTAATCAATGAATTTGCTAAAGTAACAGGATATAAAATTAATGCACAGAAATCTCTTGTATTCCTATACACTCATGATGAAAAATCTGAAGAGAAATTAAATCCCATTTACCATTGTAACAAAAAGAATAAAATACCTAGGAATATACCTACCTACAGAGACAAAAGAACTGGATGCAGAAAACTATAAGATACTGATGAAAGAAATTAAAGATGATACCAACAGATGGAGAGATATACCATGTTCTTGGATTGGAAGAATCAACATTGAGAAAATGACACTACTACCCAAAGCAATCTACAGATTCAATGCAATCCCTATCAAACTACCACTGACATTTTTCACAGAACTAGCATAAAAAATTTCACAATTTGTATGGAAACACAATAGACCCTGAATAGCCAAAGCAATCTTGAGAAAGAAAAACAGCTGGAAGAATCAGCCTCCCTGACTTTAGATAATACGACAAAGCTACAGTAATTAAGACAGTATGGTACTGGCACAAAAGCAGAAATATAGATCAGTGGAACAGGATAGAAAGCCCAGAGATAAACCCACACACATATGGTCACCTTATTTTTGATAAAGGAGGCAAGAATATACAATGGAGAAAAAGCAGCCTCTTCAATAGGTGGTGCTGGGAAAACTGGACAGCTACATGTAAAAGAATGAAATTACAAAACTCCCTAACACTATACACAAAAATGAACTCAAAATGGATTAAAGACCTAAATGTAAGTCAGACACTTTAAAACTCTTAGAGGAAAACATAGGCAGAACACTCTATGACATAAATCACAGCAAGATTCTTTTTCACCCGCATCCTAGAGAAATGGAAATAAAAACAGAAATAAACAAATGAATCCTAATGCAACAAAAGCTTTTGCACAGCAAAGGAAACCATAAACAAGACGAAAAGACAACCCTCAGAATGGGAGAAAATGTTTTCAAATTAAGCAACTGACAAGGGATTAATCTCCAAAGTATACAAACAGCTCAGGCAGCTCAATATCAAAAAAACATACAACCCAATCCAAAAA
This sequence comes from Balaenoptera ricei, assembly GCF_028023285.1. Taxonomy (NCBI): domain Eukaryota; kingdom Metazoa; phylum Chordata; class Mammalia; order Artiodactyla; family Balaenopteridae; genus Balaenoptera; species Balaenoptera ricei. The sequence goes on along the minus strand of NC_082646.1, from coordinate 38,196,771 downwards.
TGGGCAGAAGACCTAAATAGACATTTCTCCAAAGAAGATATACAGATTGCCAACAAACATATGAAAGGATTCTCAAATCACTAATCATCAGAGAAATGCAAATCAAAACTACAATGAGGTATCACCTCACACTGGTTAGAATGGCCATCATCAAATATACAAACAGTAAATCCTGGAGAGGGTGTGGAGGAAAGGGAACCCTCTTGCACTCTTGGTTAGAATGTAAATTGATACAGCCACTATGGAGAACAATATGGAGGTTCCTTAATAAACTAAAAATAGAACTACCATATGACCCAGCAATCCCACTACTGGGCATATAGACTGAGAAAACCATAACTCAAAAGGAGTCATGTACCACAATGTTCACTGCAACAGTATTTACAGTAGCTAGGACATGGAAGCAACCTCAGTGTCCATCTGCAGATGAATGGATAAAGAAGATGTGGCACATAAATACAATGGAATATTACTCAGCTATAAAAAGATATGAAATTGAGTTATTTGTAGTGAGGTGGATGAACTTAGAGTCTGTCATATGAGTGAATGAAGTCAGAAAGAGAAAAACAAATACTGTATGCTAACACATATATATGGAATCTAAAAAGAAAAAAAAATTGTTCTGAAGAACCTAGGGGCAGGACACAGACGTAGAGAATGGACTTCAGGACACAGAGAGGGGGAAGGGTAAGCTGGGGCGAAGTGAGACAGTGGCATGGACATATATACACTACCAAATGTACAATAGATAGCTAGTGGGAAGAAGCCGCATAGCACAGGGAGATCAGTTCAGTGTTTTTTGACCACCTAGAGGGGTGGGATAGGGAGGTTGGGAGGGAGATGCAAGAGGGAGTGGATATGTGGATATAAGTATACGTATAGCTGATTCACTTTCTTATACAGCAGAAACTAACAGAACAATGTAAAGCAATTATACTCCAATAAAAGTGTTAAAAAAATAAAATTAAAAAGGCAATCTAAGGATCTATACATGTATATTTCCTTTCATAATTGCTTAACTTGTAGAATTGCTGTGAATTTTAAAAGAGATGATAATGTTTTTAACTTGCTTACTATGTAGTAAGTGTTCAATGAATACTTATTATCATTATTATTAGTTTAAGTTTAACTAGTAAAGTCAGCCTTTATAGTTATCTTTATCAACAAAAGTATAAATAATTATTTTTCACTCTTTAAGATGTACATATATGACTCTAAAGAAAAATTAAAATCTACCTATAAACGGTATCCAAAAAGAAACATCTCACTCCCTATAGTAATTCCACATTTAAACCCCTTAAAGTGGATATAATTGGTGGAAATGTTAGGTAGTTAGTCAGACCTTAGCAGCAAGGAGGTGACAGTGGTGAAAAGACAAGTGGAGTGTAGCCAGGTTACAGCCCAACCATCTGGGGACCCTCCCCTGACCCCACCCAGAACGGGTGAAACTATGGTCAGGTCGTGGGCAACTTTTCCTGATAAAGAGGGAGCACAGTGTCAGGAGGGAACTTCCCCAGGCTGTGCATGCCCAGACCAGACAGGTTTATAACGTATAGTAAACCCAAACTCATTATACCATCATTATAAAAAAGTCTGCATGTGGTTCCCCGCACCCGCCCCCCCCAAAGGTAGGCTGTTCTTAGTGAATCAAGGGTAAGGGCATGTGCAATAATGAACCTGTTACATAGTTCGGGGCTGTCAATCAAATAATGATTCCCCTGTCACTCACCCATGATCGCGCCCTCCCTCCTCACAGAACGCTCCTTATAAATACCCTTAAGCCTGTACAGGAGCGCTAGTATCACTTCGCAGAAACAGCCCGCTGTCCCTTTGAGAGTGTAGCTATGCTTTAATAAACCTTGCTTTGCTCTTAAGCCTGAAGGGGTAGTCTGCATTTCTTTGTTTGCTCTCACAAGGACCGGGATTGCTGGTCTGGGCCTTCCGTTGACCTCCTCGGTGGAAGCCATTTGACAGAACGCGCGCCAACCCAGTAATATCTTTGGTGTGGTGACTCGGATCGCTAAAGTTATGTCTGAGCCGCCCACCTTGCAACTTCCTCTGGCTTTCGACCGTTGCATGACAATTGCCCCACCTGGCTTTATCTCCTTTATCTTACATGCCTCTGCTCCTTGCCTAATATGCCTGAGAAAGGGCTGCTGCGTGTGTGCCAGTGCTAACCTGAGACGGTTCCAATGGTGTTCCCCCGAGACCTATACCCATTATTTTCCCACCCACAACTCTCCTTTCAGGCCTCTGGCTTGCATCCTTCGCCACTGCCGGCAGCTACATTCGACGAACTGGCTGGAACTGAGATCAACTGTGGGACTCTGGGAGATTTTTCCGCTATCTTTTCAGGGCCCTTCTTCCCTGTTTTGAGACTCAAAGGAGCTTTCTTCTGTTGATAGATCAGGCTGACGACCACCCAAAACACCCAATCTGTTTTATTTGTGGGGACTCTCAACAGTTCCATGCTCCCCAGCCTCGAGGAGAGGCCCCTTTTTGGCCGAACCGCTCTTATTTTAGATCCCCTCATTCTTTTCCTTGCCGTCGCAAACATCTGTTTTGCGTGGTCCCTAAGGTGAACCAATTCTTCCTCCACTCGGCCACCCAGAACAATTTCCATCACTACCCAGACCTTGCCGACTGCCAGCTTGTCAGGAATCTCCAGGGACTTGCCTTTATGGCCCTGATCACCCACATAGGCCCACTGACAATGGGAAAGGAGGAATAACCACACTATTATGAGACTAAGGAGCCAGAGAGTGCAAACAAACTGCTCGTTAAGATGAGGGAATCTCTATTGGTTACATAGCCTCGATGCTGGGTATTCCCTCTACCAGACAAATTGCTCATCTAAGTGAGAGAACCATTGGCACATGGTCTGTTACTCTCCCTGAATGTTGTGTGTCCTCACTGCCAGTAAGGCAGGGGGATCTCTATTGATGACAATGCCTTTGGAGCCAGAGGGAATAGACAATAGTCCTGGAGGGCCTATGGCCAGGGCCCTCCACTGATACCAGGAGGAGGGGACACCCTCTCCTGCAGGCGGTCAGGGATATCAGGACTCTGAGACCCCTGACCTCAGTGTTGTGTATTCTCTCTTTCCAGATAGGTAACCAAACCTCTGGCCTCCTGCCGCCTGACACTCCCTTAGGCTGCATCCTCAAGAAGTGGTCAGCTTTTGACCCTGACACCCTAAAGAAAGAGAGAGTGATCTTTTTCTGCAGCACCGCTTGGCCCCAGTATAAGCTGGGGGACCAAGAAGAGCGGCCCTTACATGGTAGCATTAACTTTAATACGATCCTTCAACTAGATCTATTCTACAAATGACAAGGAAAATGGAGTGAGATTCCCTATGTTCAAGCGTTTTTTGTTCTTAGAGATAGGGAAGACCTCTACAAGACTTGTAAAATTGACTCTGCTGTGCTGGCCCTGATGGGACAAACCCATCCTCTCCTTGAGACGACCTGAGCCCGATAAGAGCAAAAATCTTTAAACCTGGGGATAGCACTAAAACCACCCCATCCTCCATCTATCTCCCTTTGCTACCAACAGCCCCCTTACTGCTTTACCTGGGAGATCTGACTCCCACGAGGCCTCCCCCTAGAATTTGCCCTTTGGTGGAGGCAATGGGCAAATTCAGACCCCAACTTATTCAGAAGCCTTTTACTCTTCTAGAGTTGAAACAGATCAAACTGGAACTAGGTAAATTTTCTGAAGATCCTGACCACTACACTGACAAATCCCAACACTTAACCTTAGCTTTTGACTTAGCCTGGAAGGATGTCATGATAATCTTGGGGCAAACTCTATTAGATACTGAGAGGTATCTGAAGGAGGCCCACAACTTTGCGGACAGCCTTCATTTTTCCAGCTCAAAATAACCTGTGGGGGAAACCACCATTTCCCATATGGACCCTCACTGGGATTGAAATAACCCCAATGAGCAATGTGAAAAGGAACATGTTATAATCTGTATAAAAGCTGAACTCAAAGCAAGCATAAGGAAACTCATTAATTACTCAAAGGTTTCAGCCATCAGCCAGGAACCCAATGAAAACACTACAGCCTTCCTGGAAATGCTCAAAGAGGCAATAATTAAATATGCCTAGACCTGGGCTCCCTTGAAAGAAAAAACATTTTTTAAAATTAATTAATTAATTAATTAATTAATTTTTGGCTGCATTTGGTCTTCGTTGTTGTGCACGGGCTTTCTCTAGTTGCGGTGAGCAGGGTCTACTCTTCATTGCAGTGCACAGGCTTCTTATTGTGGTGGCTTCTCTTGTTGTGAGCACAGGATCTAGGCACGTGGGCTTCAGTAGTTGTGGCTCATGGACTCTAGAGCGCAGGCTCAGTAGTTGTGGCACACGGGCTTACTTGCTCCGTGGCATGTGGGATCTTCCCAGACCAGGGCTTGCACCCGTGTCCCCTGCATTGGCAGGTGGATTCTTAACAACTGCACCACCAGGGAAGTCCAAAAACTAGGCATAATTTAATGTAAATAGTGGCTCTGGCTATTACAAGACTAGGCTAATTGCTTAATTGTTCTTAGTTTCTGTTTCCAATTTGCAAATCTTGGTTAAAACCACCAACTGTATAGAATCATTACTAAGAATAAAAGTGGACTATAAGGTATCAGTAAATGACAGATATTATTTCATTTATTACCATCTCTTATATATATAAGAATAGATTAAGCACAGTCAGGGTGAGAAATGGGAAAAATGACAACAAATATATTCTATAGTATTATTTTAAATTTTGCTTTACTTTCATATTGCCTTATTATTTTTTAGATTGGACATTATCTGAGACAAGAAGCTGGACTGCATAGTCCATTGGTCCATCAGGAAGGCCTGGTTTCATTTCCTAATATGCTTTATGATATATCACACTAATATCTGTTGAGTTTCACTTTCCCTTTTTCCTATGGCTTTCTAGACCCATAAAATGGAAACACATTTTAAAATCAAATAGTATTATTTTCAAATACTTTAGTATCTCTCTTCTGGAGTTACTTCTACATCTCATATTCATTTATGGCCATTGCTATAATCATTTAAAACTATCACAATAATCCCAGTAGTACTTTGGCAACAAAGAGGAAAAACCACGTACACCCACACATGTACTCGCTAAACAGAAACTTATAAAGATACTGGTAAGAAATCTATCTCCTTTTATACCTATTTGTGTTTTAGGAAGCAAGCCAGACAATAGAAAGAAAAACAATATCCCTGTCAATGGGAAGCTTTTCTCTTTGTTTGAGCTACATTTTTAAGGGGAAAAATTTGGTTTATATTTCGGGAAGTCAGAGAAAAGTACAAAGTCGTTTGCTGTATATTATTACAAAAACAGGAAAAAAATGACATTGTTTTGCAACTGTCTTATGTATTATCAGTTATTTATTTATTATTCCATGTTTTCAACAGAATATTGAATACAAATTTTATAATTATCTTTTAATTGATTTTATAATAGCTAGTGGAAATCTCATTAATAATCAAAACTAAATGTAAATTGTAAGTTAGAGATTTCTCAAAAATGATATATCCACAAGAAAATGACCTGGTGTGCTTGTTAAAAATATAGGTTATGACACTTAATAACCAAACTGTTGAAACAAAATTTTGGGAATGAGCCTAAGAATCTGCATGATAGCAAATCTCACATGAATGATTTTTCTGTACACTAATTTAATTGTTTAAATTGCACTATATATTGAAAATAAAGAAATTAAGAGAAATATGTCATTTAATAATATATTATATAGTTCATAATGATTTATGCATTTAAAACAAAAACCTAAAAAAAGTTTCAAAGGAACTCTAATGTTTTAAAAAATTATATTCCATGTATCTATAGGTCAGACTTTTCTATACTCAACCATGTGCATTATAAAAAAGATGTGAGGAGGATTTGTGTTCCTGAAATATCAAGTTCTATCACATTTGGGATTCCCTATATATATAAAATGAAACAAACTGCAACAGTAAAATTTATATGTGCATATAATATACACATATTATATGTATATATAGTATTTTTTCTGAAACAGTAAAAATTACATTCATATAAATTTGATATGGCATAAATTAAAAATTTTGAAAGAAAAATTGAATCATAAAATAAATAAAATAAAAAGTTAAAAGTCAAAGAAAGCTATCTGTACATAATAAACAAAGATTTAATCTTAACATATAAACAAATAAATACTTTAAAAGACCAAACAGGGAGTGACCATCATGGCAGAGTAGGAAGACCATGAGTTCAACTCTTTGCATGGACATAGCAAAATTACAACTATTTATAGAGCAACCACTGATGAGAAAGACTGGAAGTTTAGCAGAAAAGATTTTCTACAACTAAAGATATAAAGAAAGAACCACAATGAGACAGGTAGGAGGGGCAGAGGAGCAGTATGGTGAAGATCTATACCCCTAGGTAGGTGACCAACAAATGGAAGAATAATTACAATTACATAGGTTCTCCCCAGAGAACTTGCGGTACTGTACTGGGAAGACAAGGCCACAGAATGGTTGGGCCCGGGCCTCCTGCTCCAGCAAGCCAACAGCAGCTCTGGAACACTTTGGGCCCCTCAGTGAGCCACTACAGGATCGAGCCTTACCCACCAGTGGGCTGACACCAGCTTCAGGACACCATTGGTCATGCAGCCAGCTAGGTCAGGAAATGACCCCACTCACCAACAGACAGACTCCGGCATTGAGACCTTGAGGACTTTGTAGCCAGAGACCCCAGGACCTAACTCCACCAAACAGTAGGCTGGCACTAGCCCTGAGAACTCCTGGGCCCCATCCCTGCCTACCAGCAGGCCAACACCAGTTCTGGGACAACCCTGGACACTGGCTACACCCACCATAAGGTTGACAACATATCCAAGATGTCTCTCGCCTCTCAATCACACAAAACATAACACTAAATAATAGTCACCAAATCACAAGGGAAAAGAGCAAAAGAAAAAGAAAGTAATTTAAAATAAATATAAAAACAATTAGCAAAATGGCAATAAGTACATACCTATAGATAATTACTTTAAATGTAAATGGATTAAATGCTCCAATCAAAAGACATAGGGTGGCTGAATAGATACTAAAACAAGACCCATATATATGCTGCTTACAAGAGACTCACTTCCAATCTAAAGACACACACAGACTGCAGCCGAGGGCTTAGAAAAAGGTATTCATTGAAAATGGAAATGAAAAGAAAGTTGGGGTAGCGATACTTATATCTGACAAAATGGACTTTAAAACAAAGACTGTAACAAGAGACAAAGAAAGACATTACATAATGATCAAGGGATCAATCCAGGAAGAGGATATAATGGTTGAAAATACATAGGCACACAATATAGGATCACCTAAATATATAAAGCAAATATTAACAGACATAAAGGAGAAATTGACAGCAATACATTAATAACAGGAGACTTTATCACCCCATTTATATCAATGGACAGATCATCTAGGCAGACAATCAATAAGGAAACACTGGCCTTATACGACACATTAGACCAAAGGAACTTAATAGACATGTGTAGAACATTTCTTCTCAAAGTAGCAGAATACACATTCTTTTCAAGTGCACATGGAACATTCTCCAGGATAGATCACTTCTAGGTCACAAAACAAACCTCAGTAAATTTAAGAAAATTGAAATCATATCAAGCATCATTTCCAACCACAATGCTGTGAGACTAGATATCAACTACAAGAAAAAAAAATTAAAAACACAAAACACAACCAAAGGGAAGCTAAACAATATTACTAAACAACCAGTGGATTACTGAAGAAATCAAAGAAGAAATTAAAAAAAATGAATACCTGAAGACAAACGAAAATGTAAACACTAAGATCAAAATCTATGGGACTCAGCAAAAGAAATTCTAAGGGAAAACTTTATAGTGATATAAGCCTACATTAGGAAATAAGAAAAATACCAAATAAAAACCTAAACTTATACCTAAAAGAACTAGAAAAGGAAAAGACAAAACACAATGTAAGTAGAAGGAAGAAATTTTAAGAACCAGAGCAGAAATAATGTAATAGAAACAAACAATCAAAAAGAAAATCAATAGAAAAGATCAATTAAACTGAGAGCTTGGTCTTTCCAAAGATAAACAAAATTGATAAACCTCTAGCTAGACTCATCAAGAAAAAAATAAATAAATAAAGGTCCAAATCAATAAAATCAGAATGAAAAAGGAGAATTTACAACTGACACCATAGAAACAAAATGATCATAGGAGACTACTACAATTATAGGCCAATAAAATGGACAACCTAGAACAAAAGGACACATTCCTAGAAATGTACAGCTTCCCAAGACTGAACAATGAGCAAATAGAAAACATGAATAGACCAATTACCAGTAATGAAACTAAATCAGAAATGAAACAACTCCCAACAAACAAAAATCTAGGACCAGATTGCTTTACAGGTGAATTCTATAAAACATTTAGAGAAGAGTTAACATCTGTCCCTCTCAAACTATTTCAAAAATTTGCAGAGGAAGGAATGCTTCTGAACTCATTCTATGAGACCAGCATCACCCTGATAACAAATACAGACAGTGATATCACAAAAATGAAAATTATAAGCCAATAACATTGATGAGCATGAATGCAAAAATCCTTAACAAAATTGTAGCAAACTGATTTCAGCAATACATTAAAAGATTAATATAATGATCAAGGTAGCAAGGATGATTCATTATCCACAAATTAATCAATATGATACACCACAGTAACAAACTGAAGAATAAAAATCATATGATCACATCAATAGATGCATTTAATACATTTTAAAAGATTTAGCCCCCCTTTATAATAAAAAAAAAACTCTCAATAAAATGGGTATAGAAAAAACGTACCTCACCATAATAAAGGTCATATACAACAAACACCATACTCAATGGTGAAAAAATGAAAGCTCTCCCTCTAAGATCAGGAACAAGACTAGACTTATTGTGGTGATTATTTTCAAAGTTATAGAAGTATTGAATTACTACATTGTTTAACAGGAGCTAAAATTGTTTAGTAAGTTAATTATACTTCAAAAACAAACAAACAACAAAACTCATATAAAAAGAAATCAGATTTGTTTTTACCAGAGGCAAAGGTGGTGGGGGGGGGGTTCAGAAATGTGGTCAAAAGTTAGAACTTCCAGTTACAAGACAATTAAGTACTAGGGATATAATGTACAAGGTGATAAAGATAACTAACAGTGCTATATATTATAAATGATAACTGTTAAGAGTGTAAATCCAAAAGTTCTCCTCACAGGAAAATATTTTTCTATTTCCTTAATTTTGTCTCTATATGAGATGATAAATATTCACTAAACTTATTGTAAAAATCATTGCATGATATATGTAAGTCAAATCATTATGTTGGACACCTTAAACTTAGTATTATATGTCAATTATATATGAATAAAACTGGAAGAAAAAATAACTAAAAAGACTAAGCAACCTGATATAGGCTAAGAATATGAATATGATAGTCATAGAAAATATTAAAAACAGAAATGAATAGAAAAGATCAATATCCTTAGTAATCAGAGGAATCATGTATGTTAGGAAATTTAAAGTAAAATTCAAATTTTGTTACCAAGTTATGATTGACATAGAACATTATATTAGTTTCAGTTGTACAACATAACGATTCTTTATTTGTATATATTATGAAGTGATCATTACGATAAGTCAAGTTAACATCCATCACTATATATAATTACAGGTTTTTTTCTTGTGATGAGAACTTCTAGATTGGCTCAGACAATTTCATATATGTAATACAGTATTATCGACTATATTCACCATGTTGTACCTTACACTCCCCACAGTAATTTGTACATTTTGACTCCCTTCATCCATTTCACCCACCCCTTACACCCACCACCTCTAACAACTAAAATCTGTTCTCTGTATCTATGAGCTTAGTTTTGTTTTTGTTATTTTTTTTTTAGATTCCACATATAAGTGATATTATATGGTATTTGTAGGTATTTGTATTTCTCTGTTTAACTTATTTCACTTAGCATAATGTCCTCAAAGTTGGATGAGATATATTCCACCTTATATACATATATATAAAGCACATCTTCATCTTATTTATCCATTCAACTACTGATGGACACTTAGGATGTTTCCATACCTTGGCTATTATAAAAAATGCTGCAATAAACATAGGGGTGCATATAGCTTTTATTAGTGTTTTTGTTTTCTTCAAATAAGTATCCAGAAGTAGAATTGCTGGACCATGTGGTAGCTCTATATTTAACTTTTTGAGGAAACTCTTTACTGTTTTCCATAGTGGCTGTACAAATTTACATTCCCACCAGCAATGCACAAATGTGTCATTCTCTCCACATCCTTGCCAATGCTTGTAATTTTTTTGACTTTTTGATAATAGCCATTCTGACAGCTATGAGGTGATATCTCATTGTGATTTTAATTTGGATTTCCCTAATGATTAGTGATGCTGAGCATCTTTTCATATACCTGTTGGCCAAGAGTATGTCTTCTCTGGATGAATGTCTATTCAGATCTCTGCTCAGTTTTCAGTTGGACAATTAGATTTTTGTTATTGAGTTGTATGAGTCTTTATATATTTTGGGTCTTAACCTCTTATCAAATAAATGACTTGCAAATATTTTCTCCCATTCAGTAAATTGTCTTTTCATTTAGTTGATGCTTTCCCTTGTTGGACAGATGCTTTTTAGTTTGATGTAGGCCCACTTATTTATTTTTGCTTTTGTTGCCCTTGCTTTTGGTGTCAGATGCAAAAGATCATCACTTTGACTGATGTCAAGAAAACCTATGTTTTCTTCTAAGAGTTTTATCGTTTTGGGCATTCAAGTCTTGCATCCATTTGAGGTGATTTTTGTTTGTTGGTGTAAGAGAGTAGCCCAGTTTTTCATTCTTTTGCATATGGCTGTCCATTTTCCACAACTCCAGTTCTTAAGGAGAGTGTCCTTTCCTCATTGTATGTTATTGGCTCTTTTGTTGTAAATTAATTCACTGTATATGTGTGGGTTTATTTCTGAGATCTCTATTCTGTTCTATTGATCTATGTGTCTGTCTTATGCCAAAATTATACTGTTTGATTCCAATAGTTTTGTAATACTTTGTAATCAGGAGTATGATGCCTTGAGTTTTCTTTTTCTTTCTCAAGATTGTTTGGGTATTCTGATTTGTCTGTGGTTCCATACAAAAATTATGATTGTTCTATTTCTGTGAAAAATTACATAGGAATTTTGATAGAGATTGCATCAAATCTGTAGATTGCTTTGTGTAGTATGAACATTTTAACAATGTTAATTATTCCAATCCATGAGTATAGAATATTTTTCCATTCATTTGTGTCTTATTCCATTTTTTCTTAATCAAAGTCTTATAATCTCAATGTACAGATTTTTACCTCCTTGGTTAAATTTACTTGCAGGTATTGGATTTTTTTGATGCAATAGTAAATGGATTTTTTTCTCAGTTTCTCTTTCTGATAGTTTATTAGTGTGTGGAAAGGCAAGAAATTTCTGTATATTTATTTTTTATCATGCAAATTCACTGAATTCATTTATTAGTTGTAACTGTTTTTTGGTGGAGTCTTTAAGGTTTTTTTTAATATGTAATATTATCTCATTGTCAAATAGTGACTGTTTTACTTCGTACTTTCCAATTTGGATGCCATTTTTTTCTTGCCAAATTGCTGTGGCTAGGACTTCCAACACTATGTCATATAAAAGTGGTGAGAGTGGGAATCCTACTCTTGTTCCTGTTAGAGGAAAAGCTTTCAGCTTTTCAAAATTGAGAATGATGTTAGCTATGGGCTTGTTGTATATGACGTTTATTATGTTGAGGTAAGTAAGTTCCCTCTTTACCTATTTTATTGAAAGTTTCTATTATACATAGATGTTGAATTTTGTAAAAAGCTTTTTCTGCATCTATTGAGATGATCATATTACTTCTGACCTTCATTTTCTTAGTGTGGCATACATATTGATTGATTTGCCAATGATGAATAATCCTTGCATCTCTCATGCAATCCAATTTTATCATGGTGTATAATCCTTTTAATATATATGTATATATATATATTTAATTTGGTTTGCTAATATTTTATTAAGGATTTTTGCATCTGTATTCATCAGGGATATTGTCCAGCAATTTTCTTTTTTTGTAGTGTCCATGTCTTGTTTTGATGTCAGAATAAAGCTGGCCTCATAACATGAGTTTGGAAGTATTCTGGCCTCTTTTCTGGAAGAGTTTGAGAAGATTTGTTATTAATTATTATTTGAATGTTTTGTAGAATTCACAAGTGAAGGCACATGATTCTGGACTTTTGTTTTTTGGGAGGTTTTTGATTGCTGATTCAGTTTTCTTATTAGTAATTGGTCTGTTCATATATTCTATTTCTTCATGGTCCAGTTTTGGAATGTTGTAAGTTTCTAGGAAGTTATCCATTTCTTCTAAGTTGTTCACTTTTTTTGTCATTTAGTTGTTCACAGTAGTCTCTTATGATTCTTTGTATTACTGTGGTATCAGTTGTAATAATTCTCCTTTATTTCTGATTTTATTTATTTATTCTTATTAACAACACAAAAGTTCCAAAGAGGAAAAAAACACTATATAACACAAACAGTTCAGAACATAAAATGCTGCCATCTGGGGACCTTTTTTTCCTTGGTGGGTCTAGTTAAATATTTATCAATTTTGTTTATCCTTTCAAAAAGCAAAAATTCAAATTATATTTCTCAGATAAGCAAATAGAAGTACTGATAAATCCCGAGTTGTTAAAAAATGGATTCTCTCATAGACTGATAGTGAGATTATAAATTGAGATAGATTTTTGAGGAAGTTAACAATTTATTATAAGCTATAAATATATAAATTCTTTGCTTCAGCAATTCCACTTCTAGGAATCTAAGCCAAATGTGTACTAACAGATAACTACAAAAACAATGTGTGTTCAAAAGTATATATTTGTGATAATATTTGAATTATTTAAATATGACAAAAAAATCTCTCCATGAGGAATTTGTTACATATTCACGGTTTATTGCTAATATGGGATTCAATTAAAAAGTAAAAATAATGAAATAATTTATAAGTACTGAAATGAAATGATGCTTAGTCTATGTGGTTAAGTGGAAAGGTAAATCATAGAAAATAGGAATAGTTTGATGCTATTTACAAAAAAAAAAAAGTATTTGTAAATGTGGAAAAGTACAAATCAAACTAATAATACTGGTTATCACCAAAGTGTGGAAAAAAGGGAGGTAAAAGTGACATTTTCACTTTTTGATTTTTATTTTTTGAAATACTAACCAAAAAGTGTATGTTGAAAATTTTAAAGAATTAAACTAAAAAAAAAAAAAATTGAGATGAAATTAGTTAACAACCACAAAAGGCTTTCGTTGAATTCTTGTTAAATGCAGCAGTGTAATTCTCAATGAGTTCATCAGTAGTCATAGGGTTTCTATGGGAAGGAATCAATAAAATGCTGGAGAAATGGTTCACTATTACCACCTCTGGGGTGTGAAACAGAAATCTTACAAAAAGAGAATGTAGAACAAATAGTAATAGTCAACTTTTTACACCAGTTTGCCTAATGGGAATTAGCTGAAATCAAATATGGGCTACTTTAAGTTTAGATGATATCAGGTTTATATTTGTACTGTTATTTTTTCTATTTACTTTGTAATATAATATTGGTATTTGAAACCAAATATGTCATCTTTTCCTCATCTCAAGCAATTTCTACCTCATTAATTTTTTAAATAATTCTTGTCTTATTTTCCAAAATTTAAACTTAAACTTGCAGTTAAAAAAAAGAGGAAGCAAATATTTACTGAACATCTATTATGTGCCAGTCACTCTTCTAGGATATGGGAATGCAACAATAAAAAAACAAAAGCAGACAAAGCCCCTGCTTTCATAGTGCAAGAAATAAAATCTAAACTGTGTCCAATGTTGATATAGATACATACATACATACATACATACATACAAACATACATAGACTGACAGATAGATATAAAGAAGGAAAAAAGATGAGTATCAAGCCAAGGCAACGAGGATGATATTTAAAATAGCATTGATGAAAACAACCTTTAATGAATAGGTAAAAAAGAGAGCAAAAGAATTGAAAGAGAAAATCCTGCTGATATTCCAGAAAAGGGCAACAATTACAAAGGCCCTGAGGCAGAAATGTGCTTAGCATATTTCAGGAACAACATGGAGACAATTATCACTAGAGCTTAGTAAGGAAAGGGAAGAAGAGTAGGAAACACATCAGGAGTGTGTGTGTGTGTGTGTGTGTGTGTGTGTGTTTATGTGTTGAGAAAGGGGACATGATCTGCGTAGTCCTTTAGGCCAGGGTCAGTGAGCTACACCTTCTTTTGTAAATAAAGTTGTACTAGAACACAGCCACGCCCTTTGGTATGTATTGTCTATGGCTAATTTCATACTATAAAACAGAGTTGAATAATTGCAACAGAGACTGTATAGCTCACAAAGTATAAACTAATACTATGTGGCCCTTTACAGAACAAGTTTACTGGCTCCTACTTGAAACCATTGTAAAGATTTTGGTTTATTGTAAATGTGATGGGAGTCCAGATGTTTGATTCCTATTTTATTTAATGTCTTGCAGGTAATGATAAAGATTTCAGATTTATTCTATGTGTGATTAGATGTCTTTGAAGATTTTTATTTAGGGCAGTGATCAAAAGATTATTGTAGTGATTTTGTGAAGAATATATTGTAACAAAGCAAGAATGGAAGCATAGAGAAGACTTAGATGGTCTAAAAGCAGAGTGAATAAGAAATAATAAAGGTTTGAATAAAGAATATAAATTGGAAAGAAGGAAAGTATGATCAATGGGAATTGCTTATATATTGGGTAAGGTGGTGAGGGAAAGTTAAAAATCAAGAACGACTCTTAGGTTTATAGCTTGAGCAATTTGTGATATAGGAACATTTCGGGTGGATCCAGTTTGGAAGAGGGAGAATACATGTGGCTGTTAGGGATATAAATATTGGATAACTATTATATTTCCAAGTGAATATGCAAGTAAAAATGGATATAAGGATTCAAGAAGCAAAAATTGATTTTATAGTCATTGTTCTACAGAGAGTAATTCTAAGAAATTAGATGAGTTTACCTAGGGACAGAATATTGACAAAGTAATAGAGAAATTTTAGATGTTTAGCACAAAAGTAGAATAAGATCAAGGGGGTCTGTGACTTGGTGTGACAATCAAATTATAGACAGAGTGTAATCAGTGGTTCATTTTAACAACAGTTGTAATTTGGGAGGAGGATGAATACAATAAATAGAGAGGGGTTGGAGAGTTAAGGATTTGCAGATAGTTGATTTTAATAGCATACCATGTATTCTAAACTGTATTAGAAGGTGGGGGGAGGGAGGTGCTACAGAGAGGGGATATATGTATACATATAGCTGATTCACTTCCTTGTACAGCAGAAACTAACACAACATTGTAAAGTAACTATACTCCAATAAAAAATTAAAAATAAAAATAAAGACATGAGGAGTTTGATGGATATTGAAAAAGTTGTAGGATAAGTGACTTCTATACGTATAGAAAGAAATCTTCTCATAATGTAATGGCTGTTAACCATAAGTCCAAAGAAACACATACTACTCAAGGTTGATCTCTAACTTTCCTTTATTATAAAAAGGAGAATAACTTTAAATTATTTTAATAACTAGATTAAAATAAATTACATTAAATTATCATTTTAATAAATTATTTTAATAGGTCCTTGTATTTGTGTGTCATTTTGTAGTTTATATGTTACACATATATCAGAATGTCCAAAAATTAATCAAACAGTAAATGAGCATTGAGCATTTTCTTAGATACTTAATAAATAAAGGTAATCTATCAATAATGAAAGTACCAGCCGAACATACTTCAGAGATACCCTAAAAAGGAAAACAGAAAAAAAATTTAAGTAAAGTTTTGTTTAAGGTATGCTGAATTTAGACATCCCTTTACTAAGAATTCCACTTTTTTAATCTATATTTTAGTCATGTGAGGAAGCACTGTCGATATTGGGTAGTTATCAAAATCAAATTATTCTTTTCTGCTCATGTAATTCTTTGGAAATGAGCAGTTATTTTTTGTCAATTATATGGATCTTAAAGATAAGAACTGATGTGTTTTCTAAAGTATACTCCTGAGAAGACATGTACTCTTTGTTTTCCTACCAACTTCTTGGGGTTTGATTGTGACACTGTTACTGAGCTCATAATGTTACATGAAAATGGATAAATCCTGTTTATAGGATCTTGCTTAAATAGATGAGCTTTGTACTTGGGTAGATAAAATTCACATTTTTAAGGGAGATTATGTACTACTACATGTTCTTTAATTTAGTTATAATAAGTTTTGACTCTGTTACAGTAGAAATGGAAATTAAACATTAACTGCATTTCAAAAGTTTTTCTTACAAATATTATTACAGAATCAGCAAGTTGATCTCAAATCTAAATATGCATAGTCCTGCAAAATTGCTGTTCTTGCACAAGCATTTGGTGCCAACACATTCTTACAATTCACTGAGCTGTTTTGTATGATTGCATACCCAGCTAACACAGCCATTTTCCACTTTACTGAGTAGATTCAGAGCCAAAGCAGAGACACTTATTTATTTAGTGTCACCTATAGTTAAAGTTATGTCAGGATTTCCTTTATGAATCTGTTTTAGAGCTCTATAACATTATAATAGATCTAATCACAGAGTGAATCCAAATTTCTCTCTAAAGAGTATCAAGCAACATAGGTTTGTAAAAAGTAGGCTGCATATGTAGGACTAAGGAAACATTCCAATATTAAAAGGAACACAATTTCTAAGGAGCTTGTAATGAATCTTATTTGAATTTAGATTCTTCCATTTAAAACATCTATGACCCTGAGAAACACCTATATCCTAATCTCCATTTTCATCATGTAGTTAGTATTGAATAACAACTATTAAATTAATAGCTTAAAAAACCCAATCATTTATTCAGTACCAGGCACCTTCTAAACACCTTTCACTCATTAACTAATTTACTTCTCACAACACATTGAGATGAGTTGTATTATCTTAATTTTATAGTGAGTGAAAGTGAATTAGAGAGGTTAAGTAGTTTACCTTCATCATGATTAATTTAGTACTGGGGCTTGGATTTGATTCTAATATAGTCTGTATCTTAACTTCATGCCCTTAACTTTATGCCCTACAGCCACTTTTTGTGAGAATTAAATAAATTATTCCTTCAACAAACTTATCCCAATGCTTGGCACACAGCTAGTGTTCAATAAATAATAGCTATAGAATTTAAAATGAATAGAACAGTAGGTTGTTTAAAAGGTGTAAAACAGAAATATCCTAGCAAAGTCTTTTCATTCAGAAACAGAAAACTGAAGTGTAGACATATTATGACTTTGTCAATTTCAAATGTTTTCTTAAGCGATTAAATCTGTTATTTAAAAATGTAAAGTAATTAAACGTAAAGCTATCTATACATTCATTGATTTATCTATCCAAAAATAATTATCAGCAACATATATATATAAGATAGTCCTTCAGAATAGAGAGGAATGTTAAATAAATTAGACACAGATAATTCTCTCAGGAGCTTGTCATCTATAGGTGCTCATAGGACCTGAACAAAGACATTTGAGATTGTTTGTCATTCTTCAGTTGGTTTCTTCAGTTAGTCAGTCAGTAGATCACTTATTTAGCTAGTATTTCATGAGACTTTCCTCTGTGACTTTCAGGAACTCTGCCTTGACTCTGGGATACATTAGTGAACAACACAGAAGTTGAATTTATTCTCACGGAAGCAAAATTTCATAAAAGATTCACTAATAACATCTTTGAATGGTTCAACATTACTCAAAACTGCTTAGGGCAGGGGCAACTAGAATAAATTTAATGGAAGAAATGCTGTTTCCACTGGACCTTAAAGAAAAGTAAGAGTTGGCACAGTGGAGATAAGGCTAGAAAAGCATTCTTAAAACAATGTAAACTAAAAATTGGAGATGACAAGATGTTGGACAAATACTGAAAAATTTAGAAATTACATTTATATTTAATTTAGAACAGTGGTTCTCAAATTTTGCTGAACATTAAATCACATGAGAAGCCTTTAAAAATCCCAATGCCCAGATCTCAATCCATACCAATTAATATGTCTGAGAGCAGGTGCTAGGCTGCAGTATTTTTTTTTTTTTTAAGATCCTCTGGTGATCTCAGTGTGCAGCAAATTTTGAGAACCACAGATTTGGAGTATAAAATGTGAAATTTAAACATTCTTAGAGAAAAAAAATAGACTGTAGTTACATTGTAAAACAATTTGAATCTCAAGGAAAAGCATTTAAACATAATTCAGTAGGATATGTGAAGCAATCAGAGAAGAAAGTCTAGAAGCAAGAGATAACTTTGTCCTAAAATCAAGGGAAAGGAAATTTTTGTGATCAAAGCACCAAAATATCAAGGAGAATAAGAACAGAAAAATAGCTTATAGCTATTAGAATTTGGCAACTAGAATTTGGGAACTAGAATTATAGCTATAGAATTTGGCAACTAGAATGCATTTGATAACTTTCAAGAAGCGGTTTCGGAGAATAGCAAGGGAAAGGACTGGATTCCAAGTGGTGAGAAAGTAGCAAATATTAGTATACAACTACTTCCTAAATATCCTTGAACATAAAGTGAAATTTGGAGCTATTGTGAGTAAAACAAAACAAAATAAAAACAAACAAAGAAAAAAACAGGGAGGAATAGTGTACTTGGTTATGTTAGTAGGCTAGAGGAAAGGTAACAGCAGAGAGAATAGAGGGATGAAGATAATGGATTATATGCTTACATACTTGAGGGTGTATGCGTTTTAATTTCTATTGTCCTATAAGAGAATGTATGTTATGGATATGGGTGCAGGTAGCTTATTTGAGAAATGAGCCCAAGAATCAAAGTGAGGAAAAAAGGAAAATGAGACCAGGAAGGAGGAAGATTCAATATCAGAATGTTTTTGAGGTCACTTATGTGAGCAATGGGGGCTTGATCCAGGGAATCTCTGAGAAGTGTCAGGGATGCTTTCCAGTATTATGCATATGAGATATGTGAGATCAGAGTATTTCTCTATTTGCTCTAATCCCTCAGTGCTTGTGGGGGTCCTAGGGGATTAACTCCTCTTCACGTCTTGGCTGTGCTATAACTAGGTCCAGTATGCTCTCACTGTGTGTAGAAGACCTTGAGGTAGAAAACAGAAGTTAGTGGCTGGCAGTAAGAGGCAGGTTTGAGTTCACATTGATCCATGCGCTGCAACTGTGGTTGCAATTAGAAGAGGATTGAGGGGATGATACCGACATCACGTGTTTGCTACAGTAAGTATTACAAGACTGATACAAATGAGAGGATACCAAAGAAAGGACCAAGTATGAAGTAGTAACCTTGAAAAGACGAGAGGTTATTCAGAAGAATGAAAAATAGGGACAAAGAGAGTGTCCAATCCTTCTCTATGGCCTATGAATTGGGGGTCAGTCAGTGGGAAAAAGACTATAGAAGGAACAACCAGCATTCAATCAAGATAAGGAGATCAACATGTAAGATCAGAGTGATGGAGTAAACAATTAGAGAAGGCCAGAATTCACACAGGGAAGTGCTAATAGGTGAGATGGCACTAATGGTAGGAATATATCCTATGGAAATGAAAAGTATGAAAAGATGTGAGTGTGGAGTTTGGAGGGAGCATTCGTTAGAAAAAGAAGTTGTGATTTTTCAATGTTAAAGATAAAAGATGGAGAACACAAAAACCTGCTGTACATCCGGTGCTTGATATATTCTGTTCTTATCAAAACTTTGTGTTAGATATTAATACTGTTATATTATATTTATGGAAACTGAGGCTAGAGATTCACCTAGAATGTGCATTCAGATCTGCCTGTCACAAAACTTTTGTTAATCCAATTGGCCACATTAATTCCGTTGGAGATAGGAGCAAGTTTATAATTAAGCAACTATTTAATCTATGGGCAGAAAGAATTTGATAACATAAAGATAGCAACTGACATGCTATTGTTTTAGTTCTAATTCATACAGCATGCCTAAAGGAGATGCCAGAACTAAGAGTCATTCCTGACAGGTTTTTTTTTTGGGGGTGGTGGGGTGTCAGGTGGGTCTGGAGGACTGGTCAGGGTAGGGTTGGGGATAAGACTCATAAAAGGGAGGGAGAACAGGCAGAATATAAAAAAAATGAGGGCAAAGTTCAACAGACTTCAGCCAGATGGCGGGTGTGCCAGTTGGAGAAACAAGGCAGAAAGCAGTTCTTAAATATCAATATCAAAGTAATGTTTTGAGCTACTTAGTTTCCACTGCTGTGTATTAGTCAACAAATATCATTGAGTAATACCATGTTTCTAATCGTGAACAGCACAGAAATATTCTTCTCAAACCTGCTTTCTAGTAAGGAGAACAAATATAAACAAGTATTTAAATAACATTTTAAGTGGCATAAAGGAAATGTACAAAATATTGTGGTATAGAATTTAGGGTTCTTTTCTAGTGTGAGTGGTTAGCGAAATAACTCCCGGGTAAGTAAGTGGAATGAACTGGGGTGAAATCCAGGAAACAGGAGCTCTAGCAGTAACTCTGGCATTTGTTAGTT
This sequence comes from Balaenoptera ricei, assembly GCF_028023285.1. Lineage (NCBI taxonomy): Eukaryota > Metazoa > Chordata > Mammalia > Artiodactyla > Balaenopteridae > Balaenoptera > Balaenoptera ricei. The sequence goes on along the minus strand of NC_082646.1, from coordinate 38,176,064 downwards.
TTGTGACATAGTTAATTTATTTCATTTCCTCACTCTTTTGTTTCCTTATCTGAAAAGTTTTATTAACTACACTAGAAGTAAATTTTAAGAGCCAGGCAAGAGGAAAATGATTTACAAAATAATAATGTTAAGCAAAAAATGTTCATTTTTCCTAGCATGGTCGTAGAAATGCATTCAAATCAGCAAACTGAAGTTCAGAGTTTACTGAAAACAATGCTTCTGTCAAAATCTGACAGGTGCATCTTGGACATCTCCTAAGCTGTCACTGGATTACCAGTCACCCAAAGCAATCATTTTTGATAGGTCTTCTTCAATACTAAGATAGTGTTTGGAATCCTGACCCTATTAGGGAATAGCAGAAACAGAAAGACAGAAGCACAAGAAGCATAGAAGCAATATTAGTTGTCAGCAGTGTTATCAGAACAGTTAAGTATAGAATGCTTTAAGATATGTACCCAAGAACTGTGGATTTTGCTTTTAGGGATTTTAACAGCATGAAATGCTTTTTTTTTCAATCAAAAGAAATGTAAAATAATAATGATACAAATTTCTAAAAAAAAAAAAATGAAATCCTGCACCTGCACATTGTGAACGTCTTGCCTGTGAAAAAGCCCCTGGAGCATCATACAAGTCAAATGCTGCCAAATTCTATTTCTAGACTGAATTTTCCTTGGCCTCAGGGAAGAGCTGTCAAATGTTTCTTGACTAACGTTCAGACAAAGCCATAGAGTCAATTGATAACTTTTAACGAATAAAGTCAGATTAATAAATGCTTGTTGGCTTGACTTGGGGAAAAAAACCCTGCTAATTTATTGCATTCCAACTTTATACTGTGGAAGGAAAATGGAGACAACAAAAGTACATAAATTAATAATAACCCATAATTTTAGCATCCTTATATAAATTGCAGTCCTTCAGATCACAACAAGAATGGATTTAGGTGGACAACCGAAGAACTATACCAATTGTCTTATGATTCCTTTTGAGGAAAGGAGGTACAGTAATAAATTCTTTAAAGGCAATGTATTTCCACTTATACACTTCATGAAAAAGTACTTTTTTGTCCTTAACATTTTTTCTATGTGAAGCTATTTAATTGTATTCTGTTGAAAGTGTCTATGTATAAGCATAACATTGGAATCAGTGTTTCTATAATACTGTATATTAGAAAATTCAGTAATAGGAACTCACATTCTTAACTTTAAGCTGCCTGCTTTTATCTCACTATTCAAAATACACAGCACTACCAAAACTTAAACTTAGTATGACATGTATTAATACATGAGACATGTATTAATTGTTTTAAACCCTTTATTTATTTTGGAATTCTTAACTTTTATTAACGTAATATAATTTCTTCACCAAAAAAAATTAAAGATAGCACATACAGGCATACCTTGTTTTATTTTGTTTTGCTTTATTAATCTTTGTAGATATGTATATGTATATACATATGTTATATATATATATATATATATTTTTTTTTTTTTTTTTTACAAAATGAAGGTCTGCTGTGGCAACCCTGCATCAAGCAAGCCTTTCAGCACAATTTTTCCAACAGCATTTGCTCACCTGTTGTTTCTGTATTACATTTGGGTAATTCTCACAATATTTCAAACTTTTTCATTATTATTATATTTGTCATGGTGATCTTTGATGAGTGGTTTAACCTGACAACTATAATTGTTTTAAGGTGCCATGAACTGTGCCCATATAAGACATTGAACTTAATGGATAAATGTTGTGTGTTCTGACTGCTCAAAAACTCTTGTTCTCCCATCTCTCTCCTGTTGCTCAAGCTTCCCTATTCCCTGACACACAACAATATTGAAATTAGGCCTATCAATAACCTTACAATGGCCCCTTAGTGTTCAAATGAAAGGGACAGTCACATGTTTCTCTCTTTACATCAAAAGCTAGACATAATTAAGCTTAGTGAGGAAGGCATTTCAGGAGCCAACATAGGCCAAAAGCTAGGCTTCTTGTGCCAAACATCTAAGTTGTGACTGCAAAGAAAAAGTTCTTGAAGGAAATTAAAAGTGCTACTCAGTGAACAAACAACTGATAATAAAGCAAAACTGACTTACTGGTGATAAAGGAGAAAGTTTTAATGATGTGGATAGAAGATAGACCAATCACAACCTTCCCTTAAGCCAAAGCCTGATCCAGAGCAAGGTTCTAACTCTCTTTCATTCTACGAAAGCTGAGAGAGGTGAGGAAGCTGTAGAAGAAATCTTGAAGCTAGCAAAGGTTGGTTCATAAGGTTGAAGGAAAGAAAACATCTCTATAATATAAAAGTGCAAGGTGAGCAGCAAGTGCTGATGTAGAAGTTGCACCAAGTATTCCAGAAAATCTAGCTAAGATAATTAGTGAAGTGTGGCTCTACTAAACAACAGATTTACATTGTAGACAAAACAGCCTTATATTGGGAAAAGATGCCATCTAGGACTTTTATAGCTAGAGAGGAGAAGTCAATGCCTGGCTTTGAAGCTTCAAAGGACAGGCAGACTCTCTTGTTAGGGGCTAATGAAACTGGTGACTTTAAGTTAAAGCCAACACTTAACCACCATTCTGAAAATCCTATGGCCATTAAAAATTATGTTAAATCTACTCTACCTGTGCTCTAAATGAAATGACAAAGCCTGGATGGCAGCACATCTGCTTACAACATGGTTTAATGGATATTTTAACACTCTTGGAGCCTACTGCTCAGAAAAAAAAAAAAAAAAATTCTTTAAAAAAATATTACTGCTTATTGATTATTACCCAAGAGCTCTGATGGAATTGTACAAGATTAATGTCATCTTCTTGCCTGCTAATCCAACATGTATTCTGCATCCCATGGATCAAGGAGTAATTTTGACTTTCAAGTCCTATTACTTAAGAAATATATCTTGTAAGGCTATAGCTGTCATCAATAGTGATTCTTCTGATGGATCTGGGCAACGTAAATTGAATACATGCTGGAAAGGATTCATCATTCTAGATGTCATTAAGAACATTTGTGATTCAGAGTAGACGTCAAAATAACATTAACAGGAGTTTGGAATAAGTTGATTCCAACCCTCAGGAATGACTTTGGGTGTTCAAGACTTTAGTGAAGGAAGTAACTGCAGATATGCTGGAAATAGTAAGGAAAGTAGAATTAGAAGTGGAACTTGAGGATGTGACTGAACTGCTGCAGTCTCATGATACAATTTTAATGGCTGAGAAGTTGCTTATTATGGATGAGCAAAGAAAGTGGTTTCTTGAGACAGAGTCTACTCCTGGTAAAGATGCTGTGAAGTTGATTGAAATGACAACAAAGGACTGAAAACATTACATAAACCTAGTTGATAAAGGAGTGGCAGAGTTTGAGGGGATTGACTCCAATTTTGAAAAAAAAATCTACTGTGGACAAAATGCTATCAAACAGCATTGCATGCTACAGAGAAATTTTTTGTTAAAGGAAGAGTTAATTGATATGACAAACTTCATTGTCTTATTTTAAGAAATTGCCACAACCACCTCAAACTACAGCAATCACCACCATCATCAGTCAGCAGCCATCAATATTGAGGCAAGACCCTTCACCAGCAAAAATATTATGAAGGGTCAGATGATGGTGAGCATTTTTTAGCAATAATGTCTTTTAAATTAAGATATGTACATTGTATTTTTCTGCATAAAGCTACTGCACACTCAATAAACTAGAGTATAGTGTAAACATAAAATATATGCACTGAAAAACAAAAAAAAAAAATTGTATGACTCACTTTTGTAACATTCACTTTGGTTCTGGAACCGAAGCCACAATAACTCTGAGATTGCCTCCATTTTATAATGCATTGGAGAGTATTTCAAGCAGTTCTTCTATTTTATTTCAGAAATAGAAACATATTTTTAAATATGTATGTATGCTCTCATTTAAAAAGTTATGCTTTATATTCCTGAAATCATGTTGGGTTATGGAATAAAGATGAAAAAGACACATTCTTTCTGCCAAGAAATTGCAGATAATTACGATACAGTGTGATGAGCAAAACAATAGATGTATGTATAGAAAAACTCTGAATCTGGGAGTGCACATTTTCCAAGAGCTCAGTATTAAGGTGTGAATTAGTGTTTACAAGATAATTGTCACAGAGAAGCATGTGCAAAGACCCAGAGGCTTGAGATAACAAAGCATTCTAGAGAATACAAAGTAGCTCAGTATCACTGTAATGAAACTTTCTCATTGGACTATTGTGGAAGATAAAGTTTAAATAGTGGTAGGTAGAAAATATAAATTGCACACCACTGGGAATTAATTTAAAAACTCTTAAAATAGATTAACATAGTATAAGATTCTGTCTCACTTTAAGCATACCAAAAAATGCAGCCTTTTTTTCCTCGATATTTAAACAGAATATGACAAAAATGAAATGCAAAATGGTCAAAACAAGAAGATATTGTATCTTCATTCTTTGGATTGATAGTAAACAGAAAAAAAAATTTCTTAAAAAGGAAGGGGAAAAATATGATGCAGGTGAATAATTGTGAATATAGTAAAAATTTCACTGGAAATGGAGGAAAAGCAACATTACATTTATACTGAATACACAAACACAGACGGCAATAAAATCAACAAGCATCATGTTATTCCACACCCCACAACAACACATCCACAAAGAACTCCTTGACCTCCCAACAGGAAGAAATCTCCATTCTCTGAAATCTACCAACAATGATTTCCAAATATTTGTCTACATCAGTTTCAAAGCAAAACCTTAAAATGTATACATATCTAAGCTTCACTTCAGAACATGTAGACCTGTAACTAAGGAACAGGAACTTTAATTTGATATTTATAAAATAAAACTGAAATCCTTAGATTGCTCTAACAAAATGCCAGGTTTGGGCACCTAAATGTTATAACTACTGTGTTAATCAGATACATTATTTGTGTCAGTCAATGCATAATTGTTATGCATATGAATCCCTAATGAATCTGTTTTATTCTGTTGTATTAATTTCTGTATCCATAACATTGTCTAATATTATACCTGATTCTTATGAATATTTATTGAATAAATTCATTTATTTACTCAGTCTATTCAGAATATATATATATATATATGTATATGTGTATAAACGGATGTATCATTAATAGATTTTTTTCTCTAGCATTTATTATACTCCTCTCAACTATATAATTGACAGCTATATTTCAGTGACTTTCTCCAATATGTTCTTTTGGTTATTAGGGAACATTTGTTCCATAGCCCAGGCTTCAGAATGTTCACTTACTTTTACTCAAGTATAATAAATCTTTCTCCTAGCAACTAATCAATGTTAGCATATATGATCTACAATAAGGTTCAAAGATATGTTAATTCCATGCTATTATTTATATCTAGATCTACATAAAGCAAACATAACCATATTGCACCATAATGTTAGGTCAAATAATCCTTCAACTTTCAGTAATGTTTATTTATTTTGAGATAAACATGATGATAAAAACTAGAATTAATCTGCCTTTGGTCTACAGAAACGAAGTTTTTTTTCTCAATTATTCTAATCAGAAATAATCTATGAGGGAACAATCAATTTATCTGGGTAGTTCTCTTAATTAAATGAAATGTACTCCAAATTCAATTAAATGTAATGTATTGAACTTAGAAGTTCCTAAATACAGTATATTATCTTACATTTAGATTTATTTCCTCACTTAATTCAGTACAACAATAACATGATGCAGGTGTTATAATTACCATTTTATAAATGATAAAATGGATGCTTTAAGAATTTAAGTAGCTGACTATTCACACACAGCCATTATTTGGACGTAAATCTGTCCTTTCCACTACATCAACTTCATCCTGTGAGTAATAAGTTAATGGACAAATCCTTAAGAATAACCTGTGAAATCAATAATTATATATAATTATGTAAGACTTATCTGCAAATCTGAAACACCTGGGCTTTAAAAAAATTTTACAAATAATCAGACCCAACCCTAGATTTCCAAAACAGTCTCTTCTGAGATAAGAGTCCAGAAAGCTGAATTTATACATTTTCACACACCTGCCTTTGACTTACCCAGCTTAGGGATGTATAGGCTGGAAGAAACTCTGGTTTCCCAAATGCAATAATCAATTTACCACTAAAATTGTATTGAGTTTGATAAGCTAAATATTTACCTAATAACTTAAATAATAATAAAATGCCATATATTTTAATATTTTCTCACATCAAAACTGGGAAAATTTTGATTCATTGACATATATGTGTGATTTTTTTCATTCTTCAACATAGGTCAGCACAAATAAAATACTTATTTCAGAGTTAAAACTTTTATACATATATATGTGTATATTATAGATATACAAATCTACATCTATGTATGTATAACTTGATATTATAAAGCTGATGCTAGATAGTTGTCAATATATGATGTTTCCCAAAATATATCCTTTGGTTCAGTGTCCTTGAATCAATTTTTGATTAAACAGAAAATTTCCTTCTGTTCTGTCAGTAATTTCTATACATGATAGGAAATGAATTAAACTTTTTTAAAAATCAGGATTTAATGTTAAAATTGAAGTTACCACGTAGTGTTCATATAATGTCTTTATTGACTAATTTCAAAACAATTTCATAGAGTATGTTTAAGAAATATTTGCTAACACTTTCTGTTTTAATTAAAATGTTGACCAATGTTTCCCAAAGGCATGCTATTTTTTGAGATTTGAGTAAAATAGTGATTATATACCATCCTCATTGATTAAATTCTTATGCATCAGAGCTTTGATTTAAATGAAATATTTCAGTATGCCTGATATCTGAATCTACATAGAAGAGTGTATTAAAACTGTAGCTAACAGAGCTGACCTTACCGAATTCTTTATATATACAAGGTTTGTTATCTATCAAAATCAAATTAATAAAAACATTAAAAGAAATCTGAGCCAAATTAGTTATCATTATCAACATGAATATAAGATAGATGATTTCCTCTGTATTCATTTTTTACATTCATCACAACATCTAGTAAGGCCCTTAGTTTGTTTTGATGCTTTGATTTTCCTTTAATGCAATTTACTATGTCGTTCACAAAAATATAATATCAAAACTCATCAGTTTAGCAGCTGAAAATCTCTACCAAGGAGAATCAGAAATATATGAGCAGATTTTAGGTCAACATTTGAAGCAGCAAAGAATATTTACCTTCATAGACCAGAGCAATGACTTTGAATTGGCCTGAGTATGTCATGCTTTACCCTATTAATGAGGATCTTATGGGTGAAATTGTCAGCCATATGAGATTCCTTTTCTTGTTTTAGTAATTCAAATTCCAAGCTAGACACATTGATAGTTTATTAAACTGACTCTAGTCTCGGTGTGTACCCAGATCTCTGGGATTATATTTTGCTCATTTCCAGAGCTTCAGTTTAAAACTTTCATATTGAGATGCTTATTGAAGCCTTGAATTTCCATAGTGTGAAATAATTAAGGACAGTTAAATAAGATTCTGCATTTTTACGTTAAAAATAATTTGTAGCTATGGATCAATCTTCAAAGTTTTAACTACACTAACAAATTCATATTGTTGAATGAGTAATTATTGCATGATTAAATAACCTGGAAAGCCCCTTCTCCCTGAAAAACAAACATAATCAACCCTCTGTGATTACTTTTAAATTCAACCACCTTCTGAATCCACAAACACTATTCCAGCCTGTACAAATCTCTCCCTACCCTAAATGCTTAATCATTATGATAATATCTAAGATTTTTAATTAAGAAATCACAGTATACTAACATGCAATGATGACTTTGTAGTGTGTCACATATAACTTATTTGTAGTCCTATGTGTAGACAGAGCTTGACTTGATAGATATTTGCTGTAGACATAATGGATTGAACAAATAAATGAGTGCCTAAATGAATGAATATATGATACAAGGAAAGGATCAAAGTTTGTAATGATGTCCTTTTTAAAAACATAAATTAAAGTAGGACTAATTTTATTACTCTATTGAAGATACTTTCATAACTACCTGTGATTACAGGTTTTAGAGTTAAACTACACTTTTATTCAAATTAAAAATTTCTGCTCCATGAAAGACATTGTCAAGGTAATGAAAAGTCAAACCACATACTGGGAAGAATATTTGCAAATGCAAATCTGATAAAGGACTGTTTTGCAAAATATACAGTGAATTCGCAAAACTGAATAATGAGAAAATAATGAACCCAATTTAAAAATGGGTCTAATTGGGTTATTTTTTCAATAATGAGAAAATAAACAACCCAATTAAAAAATGGACCAGGGGCTTCCCTGGTGGCACAGTGGTTGAGAATCTGCCTGCTAATGCAGGGGACACGGGTTTGCGCCCTGGTCTGGGAAGATCCCACATGCCGCGGAGCAATTAGGCCCGTGAGCCACAACTACTGAGCCTGCGCGTCTGGAGCCTGTGCTCTGCAACAAAAGAGGTCACGATAGTGAGAGGCTCGCGCACCGCGATGAAGAGTGGCCCCCGCTTGCCGCAACTAGAGAAAGCCCTAGCACAGAAACGAGGACCCAACGTAGCAATCAATCAATCAATCAATCAATCAATCAATAAGTCTTTAAAAAAAAAAAGTGGACCAAAGACACTAACAGATACCTCACCAAAGAAGATATATGGATGGGAAATAAGCATATGGAAAGTTATTCTACATCATATATCATTAGGGAAATGCAAATTAAAACAGTGAGATACCACTACACACTTATTAGAATGGCAAAGTCCAGAACACTGACAACACCAAATGCTCAGAAGGATTTGGCTTAACAGTAATTCTCATTCATTGCTAGTAGGAATAAAAAAATGGTGCAGTGACTTTGGAAGACATTTTGGCAGTTTCTGACATATGTAAGCATACTTACCATACAAAGAGCAATCACTCCTTGGTATTTTCCCAAACTTATGTCCACACAAAAACCTACACATAGATGTTTATAGCAGCTTTCTTTATTCATAATTGCCAAATGTGGAAGCATCCAAGATATCCTTTAGTAAATAAGTGGATTTTTAAAAAAAACAAAAAAACTGTGGTACATTCAGACAATGGGATACTATTAGGTGCTAAAAAGAAATGAGCTCTCAAGCCATGAAAAAGCATAGAGGAACCTTAAATGCATATTATTAAGTGAAGTAGCCAATCTGAAAAGGTTACACACTGTATCATTCCAACTATATAATATTTTGGAAAAGAGAAAATTATGGAGACAAGAAAAGAAGCACTGGTTGTCAAGATTTAAGGGAGAGGGGGGGATGAATAGTCAGAACAGAAAGAATTTTCAGGGCAGTAAAAATACTTGATATGATACTTTAATAGTGAATACACATCACTATAAACTTGCCCAAACCCATAGAATGTACAATGCCAACAGTAAATCTTAACGTAGACTAAGGACTTTGGATGATAATGATGTGTCAATATAGGTTTATCATTTTTAACAAAGGTACCACTCTGGTATATGGTGTTGATGAGGGAAGCTACATATGTGTAGGGACAGGGGATATAAGGAAAAATCTCTACCTCCTGCTCAATATTTTTTGTGAACTTAAAACTGCTCTAAAAATAAAGTCTATAAAAAAATAAATCAGAGGGTTAGCAATGTGGTATTAAGTTTTAGCTTCTAGTCCTGGATTTTTTTATCATTTACTGATTACATGACTCTGTAATGTTCTAAAAAGTTTAGGAAGGTAGAGGAATATGAAGACTAAATATTTACTGCCACTTTGAAGTCACTAAGCATAGTGGTAGGGGAGCCCCTCTATTGGATTGGAGTAAGAGGTGAATGAGAGAGATTGGATGAAAAGCAATACTTTGATCCACCCACATATCTTCCCCAACCTCTTGTAACAGATTCACTGATATTACTCCTGCGTCTCTAAGTTTATGGTAGGGAGAGTCAGTACAGGTTGAAACGGTGTGCAATAAATTCATAGAAAATGAAGAATATAAAACTAAAATATGTTACACATGGAAATTTGAACAGAAGAGAGGATATTCCACATCCATGTCAACTAGTCACTACCATTTCCCATTAATCTGGGTTGAACTTCAATGAAGACAGATCTTACAAGTAAAGTGGAACTTGATCTTCCTCAGGTTCTACTCATGCAAGGAATACTCTTCTCCACTCTCTTTTATGGTCAACTTGATGATGGCAATGATTGAAAAGCCAAAGAAACCCATTCTGGTTAAAGTAACATATCATAAAGAGCCATTTTAAATCTAGGCTCATGTACTTTTTCCTTCTTTAATCATCTTGTCATAGGTGTCAGTAGAGGGAAGGGCATCAAGGAGCAAGCCTGCTAACAATTTGAGCAAGGTGCTCACATAACTTACATATAAAAACCTGGATTCTTGTCAGGTCTCATCTCTACCAATGTAACTTTATACTTGGGTGTCAGTTAATATGTATACTCTTTGATCAGCGTTATCTAATACCCAAGGCCCCCAACATTAGCCTTTACATGATGGCGTATTAAAATCCAATAGCATACCAGGACAGGAAACTTTTCTCAAGTTAAAAAACATTCTAAGGTGGTTATCACTTTTCCAATATTTTAGCAGGGGTCAGTAAACATTTTCTGTAAAAAGCCAATAGTAAATATTTTAGACTCTGTGTGCCATATGATTTCTGTTGCAACCATTTAACTCTACTGTTGTAGTGTGAAAGCAGACATAGACAATATTTTAACAAGTGAATAAGGCTATGCTAAAAGTAAACTTGACTTATAAAAACAAGCAGGGCCAGAATTTGGTCCTAGGCAGTCGTTTACCAGCCACTGTGTGTTATGGGTTGAATTGTATCCCACAGCCTCAAATTCATATGTTGAATTTATAAACACAGATACACCAGAATGTGACCACACTTGGAGATAGGGTCTATACAGAGGAAGTCTAGTTACAATGAAGTCATTAACGTGAGCCCTATTCCAATATGACAGGTATCCTTATAAAAAGGGAAAATTTGAACATGGAGACACATATAGAAGGAAGACAATGTAAAGAAACATAGAGAGAAGACAGCCATCTACAAGGCAAAGAGAGAAAACTGGAAAAAATCCATCCCTCACAGTCTTTGGAAGGAACCAACTCTGCAACACATTGATTTTGAATTTTTAGTCTCCAGAACTGTGAGACAATAAATTTGTGTTGTGTAAGCCACCTAAACTGTTACATTTTGTAACAGCAATTTTAGCAAGCGAATATATTATGTTATATGGACACTAGCCACCACAATACACCCAACCTATCACAGAAACTTTCAGCACAGTTTGATTTGCTGGATCAGAATGACGAAGTGGCAGAGCTACAACAAAATCATCAGATGAGCTTTTTCTTGCTATAAGCTCACCCAAAGTTAGCACCTTTTGGGATCATCTGTAACTGGGTTGGAACAGCACAGTCAAATATACAGGCATATCTTGTTTTATTGCACTTCACAGAGATTGCAAATTTTTTTTTACAAATTGAAGGTTTGTGGCAACCATGTGTTGAGCAAGTCTACCAGCACCATTTTTCCAACAGCATTATTTTTTAATTAAGTTATGTACATTGTTTTTTATATATAATGCTATAGTACACTTAATAGACTATAGTATAGTGTAAACATAGCTTTAATATACTCTGGAAACCAAGAAAGCTGTGTGACTTACTTTATTGCAATGTTTGTTTTATTGCTATGGTCTGGAACTGACCCTGTAGTATCTCCGAGGTATGCCTATAGTTTTCCCCAAATCCAAAATGTTCTACAAGGATTGTGCCTATTTTTCAAGTGATATGGGATCACAGTGCAGAAACTTGCCCTTCACTTGAAGGGAAATTCTGACATGCTTCTGTGAACAAAGAAGGCAAATATCTCTGCAGTTGTGTGATATTTGTCTCTGTGTCAGAAGAGACATAAAATAAGAGTAGACTATACACTTTTAGGTAATAAGTACCATCAAGAAAATTTAAGCAGAAAAATAGAATGGGCTCTGCTGGGTATAAACAATATAAAGCAGCGAGATATGTAGATATATGTTGAAAGACCATTCCAGGAAGATGACATGGTAAGTACAAAAGCTCTATGTAAGAACATGCTGGTACATTTGAGAACAGCAAGGAAGCCAAAGTGGATGAGCAAATAGGTAAGTAGTAGGAGATAGGCATAAGAGGTAATGGAACTGGATATGTAGAACAAAACATTAGAAAAAAAATACACAGCGTAAAAGAAAGCTAAAGGAAAATTTAATACAGAAGTGTAACAATGGCATAATTTGACTTGACTTTTAATAAGATCAGACTAGCTACTGTGATTAGAACAGGAAGCATAGATAAAGGTAGAGACGAATTAATAACAATGATAGCAATCAAGTTGAGAAGTAATAATATCTTAGACTAAGGTAGTAACAGTGGTCTTCCTGATAATTGATTGATTCTACACATATTATGAAGGAAGAGATAACAGTATATACTGATTGCAAGTAGGGTGAGGAAAAGAGAAATGACTAGAGGGATGGTTTTACTCCAACTTCAAGCATTTCCTCCTAACCCTATTGATGAAGACATCAAGGCTGGTGAATTAGCAATATTTTTCAATTCTTCCAATCTCATTTTTCTTTATATGGATATAATTTGGCAATTATTCTTAAGTTCAGCAGGGTCTAATTCAAGTTTAAGAACTTAATTTCATGAGGTTTTTTTTTAAATTTAATTTTTATTTTATATTGAGGTGTAGTTGATTTACAATTTTATGTTAGTTTCAGGTGTACAGAAAAGTGATTCAGTTATATATATATTTATATATTATAAATTTATAATATATATGAGAAGAATATTGAGAAGAGTTCCCTGTGCTATACAGTAGGTCCTTGTTGATTATCTATTTTATATATAGTAGTGTGTATATGTTACTAGTTTGGGATTAACATCATGATGTTGTTGATAGAAAATGCAATCAGGTATGTTTGCTGGAAGCCCACTTATCATCTCTCCTACATGAGATAATTGGCTTTCAACAGAAATTACAAGTCTTTTTAAAGACAAGAATAAGCACATCACCAACAAATAGACCAATCATCAAAACTAGATTCAGGTATGATAAGGATGTTGTTAGCTATCAGACAGGGAAATTAAAATAACTATGATAAATGTCAAAGGCTCTAATGAAAATTACAAACAACAGATATAATAAGATGTTAGCACAAGAATAGAAACCACAAGAATCAAATGGGAGACATTAAAACGTACAGCACAGTAGAACAGATAAGGAATGGCTTTAACAATTTCCTCAAAGGAATCAGAACAGCCAAAAAAATGCATGTACTTGAAGGACAAACAATATAAGTTATCTAACTGCAATACAGAAGACACAATTAAATAGCTGGAGAAAAGATAGCTACCATCAGGAGAAACAACAATGAGAAAAGAAAGCTAATAAAATCCAAAAAGGAAGTAAAGTTAATAATAAAATAAATTTAAAAAATAGAAGCTGAAATCAATGAACTAAAATAGATTTTAAAGGGATAAAATTAATGAGCCTAACATTTAATTATTTGGAGAGAAAAATACATTTGAGAAATTTATAACAAGACTGACTAGAATGAAAAAGAGAGAAAAGACAAGCTGCTAATATCAGGTAACAAAATTGATATTACATATTATGCACATTGTAAAGACAATGAGACTATGAAAAATAAATGTGTCAATATTTTCTACAAACTTAAACAGAATGAACAAATTGCTTGAAAAGCACAAGTGACCAGAGACTGGAAAACAAATAGAAAATGTACTGGTCTTATATCTATTAAAATTTTGAATACATAATTTTAAAACTTCCAAAAATAAAATTTCAATGTTGCCTGAATGGCTTCAGTGGCAAATAATTTCAAATCCATAAGGGACAAATAATGTCAATCTTTTAAACACATAAACAGAAACAGTAATGTGTAATGCAGAATTACAAGAATGGTTTAACCTTTTAAAAAAATCAATCAATGTAATTCAACACATTAACATAGTTAAGGTGAAACTTATATCATTATATTAGATGCAGAAAAAAATATCTGATACATTTAAGACTCCTATATTACAAAATGTTTCAAAAAAGTAGGCATAGAAGTAAATCAATCTGACAAATGATATCTATAAAAATCCTACAGCTAACATTATATTCAATGATGTATTTATCTTCTAATTTTACTGAGATATAATTGACATAGAACTCTGTGTAAGTTTAAGGTGTACAGCAAAATTATTTGACTTACATCACGAAATGATAGTCACAGTAAGTTTAATGAACATCAATGATCTCATACAGTTACAAAATTAAAGAAAGAGAAAAATATATATTTTTCCTTGTGATGAGAACTCTTAGGAATTACTCTCTTCAAAACTTTCATATATAACAAACAAAAGTGTTAATTATATTTATCATGTTGTACATTACATCCCTTGTACTTATTTCTCTTATGACTGAGAGTTTGTACTTTTTGACTGTCTTCAACCAGTTCCCCCTCTCTGCACCTCCCCAACCCTGGTAACCACAATCATGTTCTCTTTTTCAATGAATTTGTTTGTATTTTTGTTTTTGAAGTATAACTGACCTACAATACCACTTTTTTTTACTGTGGCTTTATTTTTTTTATTTTTTCTTTAATTTTTATTTGAGTATAGTTGATTTACAATGTTGTGTTAGTTTCTGCTGTACAGCAAAGTGAATCAGTTATACATATATATATATCAACTCTTTTTTAGATTTCCTTCTCATTTAGGTCACCACAGAGCATTGAGTGGAGTTCCCTGTGCTATACAGTAGGTTCTCATCAGTTATCTACTTTACATATAGTAGTGTGCATATATCAATCACAATCACACAATTTATCCCTCCCCCCCGCCTTGGTAGCCATAAGTTTGTTTTCTACATCTGTGACTCTATTTCTGTTTTGTAAATAAGTTGATTTGTACCCAGTTTTTAGATTCCACATATAAGCAATAACACATGATATTTGTCTTTCTCTGACTTACTTCCCCAATATGACAATCTTTATGTCCATCCATGTTGCTGCAAATGTCATTATTTTGTTTTTTAGTTTGGCTGAGTGATATTCCACTGTATATATGTACTACATCTTCTTTATCCATTCCTCTGTCGATAGACATTTAGGTTGATTTCATGTCCGGCCTATTGCAAATAGTGCTGCAATGAACATTGGGATGCATGTTTCTTTTTGAATTATGGTATTCTCTGGGTATAGGCCCAGTAGTGGGATTGCTAGGTCACATAGTAATTCTATTTTTAGTTTGTTAAGGAACCTCCATACCGTACTCCATAGTGGCTGTATCAATTTACATTCTCACCAATAGTGCAAGAGGGTTCCCTTTTCTCCACACCCTCTCCAGCATTTATTGTTTGTAGGTTTTGTAATGATGACCATTCTGACCTGTGTGAGGTCATACCTCATTGTAATTTTGATTTGCATTTCTCTAATAATTAGTGATGTTGAGCATCTTTTCATATGTTTGTTGGCCATCTGTACTTCTTCTTTGGAGAAATGCCTATTTTGATCTTCTGCCAATTTTTTTATGGGGTTGTTTGGTTTTTCTGATATTGAGCTACATGAGTTATTTGTATAGTTTGGAAATTAGTCCCTTGTCATTTGCTTTGTTTGCAAATATTTTCTCCCATTCTGAGGGTTGTGTTTTCATTTTTTTTTATGGTTTCCTTTGCTATGCAAATGTGTTTAAGTTAGGTCCCATTGGTTTATTTCTGTTTTTATTTTCATTACTCTACGTGGTGGGTCCAAAAGATCTTGCTGTGATTTATGTCAAAGGGTGTTTTTCCTACATATTCCTCTAAGAGTTTTATAGTATCCAGCCTTACATTTAGGTCTTTAATCCATTTTGAGTTTATTTTTGTGTACAGTGTTAGGGAGTGTTCTAATTCCATCCTTTTACTGTAGCTGTCCAGTTTTCCCAGCACCACTTATGGAAGAGACTGTCTTTTCTTCATTGTGTATTCTTGCCTCCTTTGTCATAGATTAGGTGGCCATAGGTGTATGGGTTTATCTCTGGACTTTCTACCCTGCTCCATTGATCTATATTTCTGTTTTTGTGCCAGTACCATACTGTTTTGATGACTGTAGCTTTGTAGTATAGTCTGAAGCCAGGGAGTCTGATTCCTCCAGCTCCGCTTTTCTTTCTCAAGATTGCTTTGGCTATTTGGGGTCTTTTGTGTTTCCATCCAAATTGTAAATTTTTTTGTTCTAATTCTGTGAAAAATTCTATTGGTAATTTGATAAGGATTTCATTGAATCTGTAGGTTACTTTGGGTAGTATAGTCATTTTGACACTATTAATTCTTCCAATCCAAGAACATGGTATATATCTCCATCTGTTTGTTTCATCTTTGATTTCTTTCATCAGTATCTTATAGTTTTCTGAGTACAGGTCTTTTGCCTCCATAGGTACATTTATCCCTAGATATCTTATTCATTTTGATGTGATGATAAATGAGATTGTTTCCTTAATTTCTCTTTATGATCTTTTGTTGTTAGTGTATAGGAATGTGTGAGATTTCTGTGAATCAATGATGTACCCTGCAAATTTACCAAATTCATTGATTAGCTCTAGTAGTTTTCTGGTAGTGTCTTCAGGATTTTCTTTATCTGCAAATAGTGCCAGTTTTACTTTTTCTTTTCCAATTTGGATTCCTTTTATTTCTTTTTCTTCACTGATTGCCATGGCTAGGACTTCCAAAACTATGTGGAGTAAAAGTGATGAGAGTGGACATCCTTGTCTTGTTCCTGATCTTAGAGGAAATGCTTTCAGTTTTTCACCATTGATAATGATGTTTGCTCTGGGTTTATCATATATGACCTTTATTATGTTGAGGTATGTTCCCTCTATGCCCACTCTGGAGAATTTTTATCATAAATGGTGTTGAATTTTGTCAAAAGCTTTTTCTGCCTCTATTGAGATGATCATATAGTTTTTATTCGTCAGTTTGTTAATGTGGTGTATCACATTGATTGATTTACGTATGTTGAAGGATCATTGCATGCCTGAGATAAATCCCACTTGCTCATGGTGTATATGTTCTTGCATTCAGTTTGCTAGTATTTTGTTGAGGATTTTTGCATCTATGTTCTTCAGTGATATTGGC
Organism: Balaenoptera ricei; assembly: GCF_028023285.1. NCBI lineage: Eukaryota > Metazoa > Chordata > Mammalia > Artiodactyla > Balaenopteridae > Balaenoptera > Balaenoptera ricei. The sequence continues at coordinate 38,158,890 of NC_082646.1, read as the reverse complement.
CTTTAATTTTCTTTTTTTGTGATATCTTTGTCTGGTTTTGGTATCAGGATGATGGTGGTCTTGTAGAATGAGGTTGGCTGTGTTCCTTCCTCTGCAATTTTTTGGAATAGTTTGAGAAGGATATGTGTTAAGTCTTCTCTAAATGTTTAATGCAACACTAAGTTAATTTCTATTACACAACATAGAAACTTGATATTTCTGTACATTTCAAAATGATCACTAGGATCAGTCTCATTATAATCAGTAACCATACAAATAAATTACATAGTTATTGACTATACTCCCACTATATTTGAAAATGGAAATTTGTACCTCTTAATCATCTTCACCTCTTTCTTACTACTACACATCCTACTCTGGCAACCACCTGTTTGTTCATTTCATTCGCATTTTTTTTTTTTTGGATTTCACATATAAATGAAATCATACACTATTTGTCTTTCTTTTTCTGACTCATTTTACTTAGCATAATGCCCTCTAGGACCATCCATGTTGTTGTGAATGGCAAGATTTCAATTATTTTTTATGAGCTGAGTAATATTATATATATGTGTTATATATATTATATATATATATTATATATATATATATATAAAATATATATATAACACATATATATATATACACACACACACACACACCCCACATCTTTTTTACCCATTAATTGATGGGCACTGAGGTTTCTTCCATACCTTAGATATTGTAAATAATGCTGCAATGGGCACAGATGTGTGTTTCTTTTCTAATTAGTGTTTTCATTTTCTTTGGATTTGAGGAAATTTGTAGAATACTTTGAGTATTATGGTCATTTTAACAATAATAATTATTCCAACCTATGAACACAAACCCATGTGTTTGTGTCATGTAATCTTCAATTTCTTTCATCTGTGTCTTATAGTTTTCCAAGTACAGGTATTTTACTTTCTTAGATTTATTCTCAGGTATTGTATTCCTTTTGATGTGATTGTAAATTGAATTGCTTTCTTAATTTCTCTTTCTGATAGTTTGTCTTTACTGTATAGAAACGCAAAAGATTTATGTATTTTGAAATATTTATAATTTTGTGTCCTGAAAATTTACTGCATTCATTACTGTGTTCTAGTATATTTTTTGTGGCACTTTCAGGATTTTCTATATATAGCATCATGTTATCTGCAAACAGGGACAGTTTTATTTCTCTCTTTCTAATTTGGGTTCTTTTTATTTCTTTTTCTTTTCTGATTTCTATGGCTAGGACTTCCAATACTATGTTGAATGAAAGTAGCAAGGGTGGCATCCTTTTCTTGTTTCTGATCTTAGAATAAATTCTTTCAGTTTTTCACAGTTGAGAATTATGTTAGCTATGTGCTAGTCATTTATAGCCTTTTTTATGTTAAGACATGTTTCCTCTATACCTACTTTGCTAAGAGTGCTTTATCATAAATGGATGTTGAGTTTTGTCAGAAGATGTCTTTGCATCTACTGAAATGATCATAGCATTTTTACTCTTCAATTTATTAATGTGGTATATCACATTGATTGAGTTGCAGATATTGAATCATCCTTGCATCTCTGGGATAAATCCCGCTTGGTCATGTTGCATGATCCTTTTAATATATTGTTGACTTTTGTTTGCTAATATTTTGTTGAGGGTTTTTATGTCTATGTTTTTCAGTGATATTGGGCTATGGTTTTATTTTTCATGATATCTTTGTCTGGTTTTGGTACCAGGTTGATGTTGGTCTGATAGAAAGAGTTCAGAAGCATTCCTTCCTCTGAAATTTTTGGATAGCTTGAGAAAGGTAGGTGTTAACTCTCTGTAAAGGTTTGGTAGAATTCATGTGAAGCCATCTGCTCCTGGACTTTTGTTTGTTTGTGATTTGTTTTATTATTGATTCAATTTCATTCCTGGTAATTTGCTTGTTTACATCTTCTATTTCTTCCTGGATCAGTCTTGGGAGCTTGTACATTTCCAGGAATTGTCAATTTCTTCAACATTATCCATTGTATTGATGTATACTTGTTTATAGTAACCTCTTATGATTATTTGCATTTCTGTGGTATCAGTTGTAACTTCTTTTTCATTTCTGAATTTATTGATTTGGACCTCTCCCTTTTGTTCTCAATGAGTCTTGCTAGAGGTTTGTCAATTTTTTTTTTTTTATATTTTCAAAGAACCAGTGCTTGGTTTCATTGGTCTTTTCTATTTTTATTTTTATTTTCTATTTCATTTATTTCTGCTCTGATTTTATGATTTCTCCCATTAACTTTGACTTTTGTTTGTTCTTCTTTTTCTAGTTTCTTTGGGTGTAAGTTTAGGTTGTTTTTGGAGATTTTTCTTGTTTCCTGAGATAAGCTTGTATTGTCATATAAAGTTTCCTCTAAGAACTGCTTTTGCTGCATCCCATAGATTTTGGATCATTGTGTTTTATTTTTCCATTGTCTCCAGGTTTTTTTTTTTTTCTTCTTTGATTTCTTCAGTGATCCCTTGGTTGTGTAGTAGCATATTGTTTAAACTCACAAACACAAATACGTGTTTGTGTTTTTTACTGTTTTGTTTTTTTATTTTTTTCTTGTATTTGATATCTAGTCTCAGTGTTGTGGTCAGAAAAGATGCTTGCTGTGATTTCATTTTTTTAAAAAATTACTGCTTCTTTTTTTGTGGTCTAGCATATGATCTATCCTGGAGAATGTTCCATGTGCACTTGAAAAGAATGTGTATTCTGCTGATTTTGGATGCTATGTTCTACATATACCTTTTAAGTTCAGCTTGTCCAATGTGTTGTTTAAGGCCAGTGTTTATTATTGATTTTCTGTCTTGATGATCTGTACACTGGTGTTTGTGGGGTGTAAATGCCTTACTACTATTGTGTTACTATCAATTTCTCCATTTTTGTCTATTAATATTTGCTTTATATTTTTAGGTGCTCCTATGTTGGATGCATGTTGTATCTTCTTCTTGGATTAATCCCTTGATCATTATGTAGTATCCTTCTTTGCTTCTTGTTAACAGTCTTTGTTTTAAAGTCTGTTTTGTCTGATACAAATATTACTACCCAATGTTTCTTTTCATTTCCATTTGCAAGAAATACCTTCTTCCATCCCTTCACTTTCATTCTATGTGTATGTCTTTATTTTTATTTTAATTGGAGTATAATTACTTTACAATGTTGTGTTAGTTTCTGCTGTACAACAAAGTGAATCAGCTATATGTATAAATATATCCCCTCCCTCTTGGACCTCCCTCCCACCTCCCATCACACCCATCTAAGTCGTCACAGAGCACCGAGCTGAGCTCCCTGTGATATACAGCAGGTTCCCACTACCTATCTATTTTACACATGGTAGCATATATATGTCAATCCTAATCTCCCAATTAATCCCACACTCCCCTTCATCCTCTGTTTCCCCCTGTCCATTCTCTACATCTGTTTCTCTATTCCTGCCCTGTAAATGGGTTCATCTGCACAATTTTTGTACATTCCACATATATGCATTAATATATGATATTTGTTTTTCTCTTTCTGACTTACTTCACTCTGTATGACAATCTCTAGGTCCATCCACGTCTCTGCAAATGGGACTAATTTGTTCCTTTTAATCGTTGAGTATTATTCAATTGTATATACGTACCACATCGTCTTTATCCATTCTTCTGTTGATGGATATTTAGGTTGTTTCATGTCCTGGCTATTGCAAAGAGTGCTGCAATGAACATTAGGGTACATGTGTCTTTTTGAATTATGGTTTTCTCAGGGTATATGTCCAGTAGTGGGATTGCTGGGTCGCATGGTAGTTCTATTTTTAGTTTCTTAAGGAACCTCCATACTGTTCTCTATAGTGGTTGTATCAATTTACATTCCCACCAACAATGCAACAGGGTTCCCTTTTATACACACCCTCTCCAGCATTTATTTTTTGTAGAATTTTTTATGATGGCCATTCTGACTGGTGTGAGGTGATACCTCATTGTAGTTTTGATTTGCATTTCTCTAAATACAAAGAATCATAAGAGACTACTACAAGGAACTATTTGCCAATAAAATGGAAAACCTGGAAGAAATGGGCAAATTCTTAGAAAGGTACAAACTTCCAAGACTGACCCAGGAAGAAATAGAAAATATAAACAGACCAATCACAAGTAATGATATTGAAACTGTGATTAAAAATCTTCCAACAAACAAAAGTCCAGGACCAGATAGCTTCACAGGTGAATTCTATCAAACATTTAGAGAAGAGATAACACCTATCCTTCTCAAGCCCTTCCAAAATATTGCAGAGAGAGAAACACTCCCAGGCTTGTTCTACAAGGACACCATCATCCTGATACCAAAACCAGACAAAGATATCACAAAAAGAAAACTACAGACCAATATCACTGATGAACATAGACACAAAAATCCTCAACAAAATACTAGCAAATAGAATCCAACAACACATTAAAAGAATCATACACCATGATCAAGTGGGATTTATCCCGGGATTCTTCAATATATGCAAATCAATCAATGTGATACACCACATTAACAAATTAAAGAATAAAAACAATATGATCATCTCAATAGATGCAGAAAAAGCTTTTGACAAAATTCAGCACCAATTTATGATTAAAACACACCCTAGAAAGTGGGCATGGAGGGAACATACCTCAACATAATAAAGGCCATGTATGACAAACGCACAGTGAACTTCATTCTCAGTGGTGAAAAACTGAAAGCATTTCCTCAAGATCAGGAACAAAACAAAAATATCCACTCTCACAAGTATTTTTCAACTTTTTTTTGGGAGTCCTAGCCACAGAAATCAGAGAAGAAAAAGAAACAAAAGGAATACAAATTGGAAAAAAAAGAAGTAAAACTGTCACTTTTTGTGGATGACATGACACTATACATAGAAAATCCTAAAGATGACACCAGAAAACTACTAGAGCTAACAATGAATTTGTTGAAATTTCAGGATATAAAATTAATGCACAGAAATCTCTTGCATTCTTATACACTAACAACAAATATCAGAAAGAAAAATTAAGGAAACAATCCCATTTAGAATTGCAAAAAAATGAATAAAATACCTAGGAATAAACCTACCTAAGTAGGCAAAATACCTGTACTCGGAAAACTATAAAACACTGATGAAAAGAATCAAAGATTACACAAACAGTTGGAGAGATATACCATGTTCTTGGATTGGAGGAATCAGTAGTGTCAAAATGACTATACTACCCAAAGTAACCTACAGATTCAATGAAATCCCTATCAAATTACCAATAGCATTTTTCATAGAATTAGAACAAAAAATTTTACAGTTTGTATGGAAACACAAAAGACCCTGAATAGCCAAAGCAATCTTGAGAAAGAAATATGGAGTTGAAGGAATCAGACTCCCTGACTTCAGACTATACAACAAAGCCACAGTAATCAAGACAGTATTGTACTGGCACAAAAACAGAAATGAAGATCAATGTTACAGGATAGAAAGCCCAGAGATAAACCCACACACCTATGGTCACCTAGTCTATGACAAAGGATGCAAGAATATACAATGGAGAAAAGACAATCTCTTCAATTATTGGAACTGGACAGCTACATTTTAAAGAATGAAATTAGAACACTCCATAACACCTACACAAAAATAAACTCAAAATGAATTAAAGACCTAAATGTAAGACCGACCACTATAAAACTCTTGGAGGAAAACATAGGTAAAACACTCTTTGACATAAATCACAGCAAGATCTTTTTCACCCACTGCCTAGAGTAATGAAAATAAAAACAAAAATAAACAAATGGGACCTTTTAAAAGCTTTAGCACAGCAAAGGAAACCATAAACAAGATGAAAAGACAGCCCTCAGAATGGGAGAAAACATTTGCAAATGAAGAAACTGATAAGGGATTAATCTCCAAAATATACAAACAGCTCAGGCAGCTCAATATCAATAAAACAAACAACCCAATCAAAAAATAGGTGGAAGACCTAAATAAACATTTCACCAAAGAAGACATACAGATGGCCAAGAGTCACATGAAAAGGTGTGTGTGTCTTTAGATCTGAAGTGAGTCTCTTATATGCAGGATATAAATGGGTCTTGTTTCTGTATTCATTCTGCCGCTCTGTGTCTTTAGATTGGAGCTTCTATTCCACTTATATTTAAAGTAATTATTAATAGATATGTAATTGTTGCCACTTTATTCATTGTTTGAGGGATTTTTGTAGTTCTTTTTTCTTCCTGTTTTCTTCTTTTGCTCTCTTCCTTTGTGATTTGAAGACTATCTTTAGTGTTATGTTTAGATTTCTTTATTTTTTTGTGTGTAACTATTATAGATTTTTGGGTTTTAGTTACAGTTCAATGATTGAGAATTGAACACTCTCCCTTGTGGTGTTCAATAAGACAGTCCTTTCAGGTGTGCAATAAGACAAAAACATTTACTACATCATGCCTATTTGGACGTATATGAAATTCTTAGCTAGTGCATTCAAGAAAAGGAATGTATATTTTAGAAAGGAAGAAGTACGGCTCTCTGTGTTTGTAAATGATGTAATTGCTTTCAATAAACCTTCTAAAGAATCTGGAAATAATGAATAGAATTAATAATTGAATTTAAAAATATAATGGGTACAGGGTCAACATACAATATTCAATTTTGTAACTTTATACTATCAAAAAAGCAATTGAAAAAAAGTGTAAAAACAAAATATACAGTTATACAGTAATACCAAATATAATTAATATTCACTTTTTCTGTATAGATAGATATTTATAGATAGATATAGATATATACACATGATAGAAGACAAATTTCCTTAATATTTAAGAACTCTTACAAATCAATAATAAATTGTCAGTAACTCAATTTTAAAAATGAGCACTATGTATGAGCCAACATATCACATAATGAGATACATGAATTACCACCAAGCACATTACAAGATATTATAATGAAAATCTATTCCCACTTAGAGGCTTGTGTTTATATATTTCAAAAAAAAAATCTGATGAACTCAAGTGTTGAAAAAATATAGAAGACAACTTGAATTTTACTATATTATTCGTGGAATTGTAAAATGAAACAGGCACTTTGGAATTTGAGGGTATCATCTAAAATTAATATTTGAATAAACCTATAAACATTTTGACTGTGTATGTATAAGTGCATGATGATAACAATAACATCAAAGGTAGCAGGATAATTGGATCTAAAGTGTCTGAGGTCCTTAGCATTGTGCAGGAGAGTTAAAGTACTTTTTAGTATATTTTAATATGTCAGGAATGCATGTTGTATACTCACATCTAAAAAACTAAGAATGAAATTAAATAATAAAATAATCATTAGTAGAAAAAAAGGGAGAAAGGAGAAAACACAAAAAAAACCAAATAGTAAGGCAACAGTAAATCAGTAATCCCATTAAAATAAGAGGACAAAATAATCCAAATAAATGACAAAGGTTGTCTGACTTGATGATAAAACAAAAGCTGATTATGCACTGATTATTTTTTTACTATATACTGATTTTTATGTAAGAAGTTGTATATATACAGAAAGAGTATTTGAAATGATAGAATCTATACAAGCATTAAAAACAGGAGACTAGCTGTAGTTAAATTACCATCAGACAAAGTAGTCTTTAAGGCAAGAAGTATTATATTGCAGAAAAAGAGTAACATTAAATAACAATAACAGGGTCAAACTGTAAGAAAAATATCAAAATCTTAAATGTATATTCATACAAAATAACTTCAAATAATATAAGGAGTTGGTCAACAGTATTAAAAGAAGGACTAGGTAAACTCAAAACCACATTTAGAGGATATAATATACCTCTCATTAGCTAATAGGATAAATAGACAAAAATAAGTAGAAGATATAAACAGTTAACAAACTTGGCTGGATTTACCTAAATAAAACACTACCCTTAACAGCTACAGAGTATATTGTCTTTTCAAGTACAAATGGAATATTGAAGGAATTAGCATTTTTTCTAATCACACAGCAATTTAAAACAGATTGGATTATAAATCAAAATTTGAAAATTAAAAAAAATTTAGAAAGTAACAGAAGTGGCTATTTTCATGGTCTTCCAAACAAAGTGTTTTTAAATAGGACAAACCCACAAAAATTATCAAGAAGAAAAAATCTATTTATTATTAAAATTAAAAACTTATACCTCAGTGTTGATCTATAAGTCAGAGTACCTTGTGTAATAATCTCCACCATGTAAATGTCTTTATTATTTTAATGATGGTCAGTTTTGGCTACTTAATCATCAAGTTAGGCCTGCACTATGTATATCCTTTTCTTTTTCTCTGTTGACAAAAAGTAAGAAAGAATTGTTTGCAACAAATCTCATGTTATTATTGCCTCATATAGACACAGCTAAGTACATTTCCTTTAGTTTTTTTTTTTTTAGTGATCTATTGCATGTATTAGAAAAAGAGCAAACATTTTGACCATGACAATAAACTACAAAATTTAGCTATAGTATTTGTCCCCAAAGTGAGACTGTCATGCTGATCTATAAGGAACAATGATGAATAAGTCCTTTATCTCTTCCTGTATGTCAGTGTATGAACTTGCATGGTACAAGCAGTCAGACCACCCATTAAGAGCACTTTTATTAATAGTTCCTGCTTACATAAGGGTACTTCATTTGTCAACTTCATTGACTGCAGCAAAGCGCTTATGCCACTGGCAATGGCTGGCTCAGCCAAGGGGCAAAGAAATAGCAACTGCAGGAAAGTCACTGAAAGAATAGGCCCTGCTTGAATCAGCCGACTTAGAGATGTCCTTAATTGTTTAGCTGAACAAAAAGAATTGTTGAGTCAAAAGTCCTAAAGTATTTTTTCTCATAAACGGGTATTCGTAATGATGGCAGTAATTATAATTATATGGGTGGAGAAAAATGATCAAGTGTTTTATTGGTTTTCTGCATCATATTATAATTCAACAGAATTCTTTGAATATCCTCAGAATTTTGATGCTAATATTTATTTATATAATCAAGGCAGAGAGGGAAATTTGTTCCGTGTGGTTTAAAAGATTTCCCTGAAAAATTTTATGTCAACTCAAAAATTATTTGACCATCAAGATTTGGATTCGATTTATTGTGTTGAGTACTATGTTGCCCTGATGCTTTCTTAGACATCACATGATAAATGAAGATAAGATGCTCATTAGTTCAGTATAGTTTGTAGAAAGGCAATTTAGTCTACTGAAACACTTATGTTACAGGATATAATTTAAAAATAAACTCACATATTATTAATTTAGGAATATAGATGGACTTCAATATATCAATCCCATTAAATAGGAAAAAATTCTACCTTAGTGGTTTTGAGAAATTTGAAATTATTTTTGTTGTTGTTTAGTAGATTAGTCAAAGCTAAGCTTGTTTGTCCACTGTTCACATTTCTAGCAATTTCCAATTAGAAAGATCTGACTAGGTTTTAATAAGCATATTGGTATTAGGTTTGAGTCTTCCCACTTCTCATGGAAATAAGGAGAACCTGAACGAAAACAAACACATGTGTTTAGTGAAATAAAGAAAGAAAACACAGACTCCAAATTGTATAAATGTTGTTAATAATACTTATACCAACAGAATCAGGCAAAAGTCCCAAGTGAAAAAAACATAAATACTACAATTCATAGGACAGTTTTACTGGATACCTTTGGAAATCTATGTCCTAAAAATACAGAAGTCAACTTCTTTCTGAGAGCTGATGACGTATTAAAAAAAATTCCATGCCTTAGACCACAAAGAAAATCTCAACAAATTTCAAAAAGTAGAAATAATAGAGTTCTCTGATAATAGTGTAATAAAATATCTAATTAATAACAAAATCAGATAGCAAACAAACTAATATACAAACAAATGGACAAAATAAGATACATTTGGAAATTAAACACTGTTAACTCCTAAGTAAAATTTCAGATTTCCTAAGAAAGAACAATCTTGAAAACATTATATACCACAACCTATGGGATAAATGCCTTTGCAAAGCAGCATGCAGAAGAAAAATCACTCATGTCACTTTTTAAAATAGTAATAGTAAATGAACTAAGCAACGAATTAAAGTTTTAAAAAATGCGCTAAATAAACAGGAGCAAAATACAATTAATAGGATCTGAATTAATAAATTTTCAGGTATTTTAATACCTAGTCACATTAAAATTTTTTTTAATATTTGCAATGACCTGCTTTGTGTACCTTTCAAACACATTTATAACCACAGGATAGAATTCTCTCTTTTAAAGTGAGAGTTTATTATTTGATATGGGTGAGACCTTCAAATATGGACAAATATAGTAGTTGCCTTTTGTCTTTATTGTTTCTAACTTTATTTTTATAATTATTCCCTAACATGCATATTCACAAATTATATTAATTGAAAAAATAAAACCCTTAGAGATATTAAACTTGTTCCCATGTTTCAATCAACCCCAAATTATATCTGATCCCCAGACCTAATTTGTCCTTTACTGGCTGGTATGGATTTAAAAATTCAAATATGATCCTATACTCCTTCAGAATTAGGAGATCAAATATTGACGCTCCTGCCTTTTTGTATTACCAACAAAGGGCATTGTTCTGAGTTGTCCCCTCACCAAACCCAGAAAGTGCTCAGGAGACTCTTTCCTCTGTTAGAGAGGCTACGGCAGTCAAGACCTCATCACTGGGGTCAGTGACAAACAGATGACACTTTTGTCTACCTTCTTCATTGCCATCACCGTCACCCTCACCATCTCCATATTGACATCCATCCATGCCACGGACACTATTGCCATCTGGCATTGCTTCCCTACCTTCTTTGCCTTTAGGTCATGTCATTGACCTTAAAAGGACTGCCATTATCTCCTATTGGATGGAGACTTGAACTAGAACTAAAAGGAAAACAACAAAACGACTTCAGACAAACAATCTTTCCTTAGGGCATACACAAATCATTTCTAGCATTCTGCTCCATAAAAAATAAGCAGGCTCAAAATAGCATAAGCTCATTTCTTATGTTGTTTTACCTCCTTGTTCCCCCCCACCTCTCTGGGAGGGGCATCTGAAACAAGCACCTTAAATTTCTGAGAGAGTGAAATCTCATACTCCCTGTTTTGCAGTTTGGAGAATGCATTAGATCCCAAGTAAAATTAGAGTAACTCTGCTGCAGGCACTTTTTTCAATTTTCAATTTCCCATTCCAGTTATCTAAACTGCTTTTGAGAACAACATTTCATTTTCTTAAGCCAGTGGTTTCCAGTCCTAAATATCATTAGAATCACTTGGGGAGGGGATTTATAAGAAATAGATGATTTAATTGGTAACTTGAATCTGTGGATACAGAAGTATATCTGTACATTGTTATTTATTTTTAACTCTAGGTGATTTGAGGAGCCATGAGAGATCTTCTGCACAATCACTCCTGTTTATAGCTACAGAGAATAGGCATAGAGCCTATTCTTTATGGCACATAAAGCTAGGTTCTTTATGTGATGAAGATCTATGACAGATTTTATATAGGGGTCTCTAACCAAGCTCACTTGAAACAAAGTATGACTAAATAGCAAACCCTTTACTACATTACACTTATTAGAGGTGAAAATTAATGCATTCACACATTTATCCAATCTAATATTTTGGTGAATAAAGAGGCTCATGAGTCCTTCATTGTAAATTCCATAAAGGCAAGAATGTGTCTGGTTTTCCTTGGTTTTCTCCATCAATACCTAGCCAGCAAGTTGCCTTCGCTCCATGAATGTGCAGAATAAAACAGTTATTAATATGAATAACCAATAAATAAATGACATTTGTATCCCCAACTTTAACCTCTCATTTGAGCTTCAGATTCATATACTCAACTGATTAGTTATTATTAAACAGAAATCTAGATTTCTCCTCAGAATATCTGACCGCACCCTGTCTCACCTCACCTTCATTTTCAGAAAGTCTCTTGTTAGCAAACCACATTCTAAATTATCCAATTGCTAAGGCCACACATGTGTGAATCATCCTTGATCTCACTCTTTTCACCATCAATAACAAATCTTTTAACAAGTTTTGCTGTTTTATCACCAAAATAAATCTGGAATGAATTTATCTTTTTCTATTTCCATTGCAATCACTCTGGTCGATGATTTCCTTGAATCTCTCTGGACTACTGAAATTACCTCATATGGGGCTTCCCAGCTTCCATGATTTCCCTCTCCTAGTCATGCGCCGTGCAAGAGCCAAAGCAATACTTTAAAAAAAAAACAACTTTATTGCGGTATGATTCTCATACTATTCATCCATTTGAAGTGTATATTTCAACTTATTTTTTTTAGCATATTCACGCATATGTGCAACCATCGCCACAAATTTGGAACTTTTTCATCATCTCAAAAAGAAACTGCATGCCTTTCAGCTATCACTTCTATATTCTCCCTTTCCCTACCACACCCTTAAGCAACCTCTAACCTACTTTCTCTCTATATAGATTTCCCTGATCTGGATATTCATATGAGTCATATCATGTAGCATGTGGTCTTTTAAGACTGGTTTCTTTTAATTAGCATAATGAATATAGATTCATGTTTTAGCAAGTATCAGTACTTCGTTCCTTTTTATAGCTGAATCATATTCCATTGTATACATAAACCATGTATTGTTTATCCATTTGTCCACTGATAGACATTTGGGTTGTTTCTACATTTTGATTATAATGTTGATATGAGCATTCATATATAAGTTTCATATATATGAGCATTCATATATAAGTTTCATATATATGAGCATTCATATATATGTTTTCATTTCTCTTGAGTATATACCAAGAACTGGAATTACTTACGATATCATATGGTAACTCTATGTTTAATCATTTGAGCAACTGCCATACTGGTTTCCAAAACATTTGCACCAATTTACCTTCCTACCAGCAGTGTATGAATGTTCTAATTTTTCCACATCCTTACCAAAACTTGTTATTTTAATTTTTGATTCTAGTCATTCCAGTGAGTGTGAAGTAGCGTCTCATTGTGGTCTTGATTTGCATTCTCCTGATGACTAATGATGTCAAGCATCTTTTTATGTGCTTGTTGACAAGTCATATTTTTAATGCTTAGATCAGATGATGTCACTCCTCTTCCCTGTCATCACTGTATCTCCAGGACTTAAAATAGTGTCTGGCACATAATAGGAGATTAATAATTAATATTTAATTATTAGTTAATATGTGGTAATTGAGTGAACAATGAATAAATAGTTACATAGTAGTACAGAGTGCTTCTTAGAAATGAATGCTTAGAAGTACAGCTAAAGAGACCATTTGGTCTATATTCTTTTCCAGGACAAGTGTAAAAATTAAAGAAATTTAGGAGAAAATATCTAGATGTTAAAAGATTATTCTAAATGCCAAATGAGAATCTAGTAACTTCCTATTCGAAGTGTGGTCTGTGAACCACCACTATAAGCATCACCTCAAAATGGTTAGAAAGGGTCCTGGGTCTTAATTGATACTAAGAAAATGGGGCATGGCTCTACTACGTAGTTCCTGAAGATTTCATTAGTACCATTATTCCTTCTGTTAGCTGGTACTGCTACCATATGTTGGTCATCTACACTCAATGTAGCACAGCTACAGTCAGTAGCATCAGAGATGTTCACTCTTCCTGCTTTGCCACTGAACAGTTTCAACACAAAATCCTCTGCTGATGTTGTCAAGAAAGATATCAGGAGTTATTTCTCTAATGCATACAACAGTAATCTCTGAGATGCCACCTACTTCACTCATAGAAATCCCCCAAACACCCTCCCCATCTAAGTGTGGTTGAACCTGTGTCCTTCAAGCCTCCTTTTATCTTCTATCTCTGTGGCAAGTGCACCTTTGTTTAAGTGGGCAGAAACTCTCACACAGAGGCCTGAATGGGGGGATACTTTCTGCCAACTTTTGTTTCAGGCCCTGAGATATAGTCCTCTGATAATTCCTTAGATTCAGTGAGCTCAGAACTCAGACTACAAAGAATTGCCATCTTTTCATACTTTTGTCTCCTATTAATTCTAAGAGCATGGCAAATTTAGTACTAATAGTGATGATGAAAACCATCATGAATTAATCCAAAATATTGTATTATCCTGCCACCCTATAAATACTAATTGTTAACACTTGTACAGCCCTTGCTGTATACCAGCTGTGTTCTGGATGTTTTATTATTGCACCCATTTTCAAGGAAGAAATATGTGCAGAGAGATTAAGCAATTTGTGCAAGATTACTCAGCTAAAAAATGGTACATCCAGGATTAGAGCTGAGTCTTGCTCAAGACCCTGAACTTTTAGCTACAATGCTGTCTCTCAGTTCTTGAGAACTTCCTATGTGCCTGATGTACTAAGCAGGATGCTAGAAACTTTCCAAACTGAATTTCTTCCTCAAATCACATTAATGAAGTAGGCATTGATCTACCAATTTAAATATCTGGAAAACTAAGGTTTACAAATACTAACTTGTCTAAACCCAGATACCTAGTAAGTAGAAGAGTCACAATTTTGAACAGTTTATCTGATTAATAGCACAATCCACTATGATGCAATGAAACATTCTTTCCTTCTTTCTTTTCCCAGAACAATCTTCCTACACTGTCATTTCTGTATTTTTTGTAATGACCTATCCACCTGAAATACCCTCTTTCTATTTAAACATGTGATAGTTGATTTTGTGTGTCACCTTGGCTAGGCCACGGTACCCACTTCTTTGGTCAAACTTCTTTGTCTAGATGTTGCTGTGAAGATATTTTTCAGATGAGATTAGCTTTTAAATCAGTAGACTTTGGGTAAAGCAGATTATCTTCCCTCCACACAGTTGAAGGCCTAAAGAGGAAAAAGATTGACCTGGCAAGAAAAAAGAAATTTTGCCAGGAGAATGCCTGCTGGCCTACCCTGAAGATTTTGGACTTACCAACCTCTGCAATCATGTGAGCCAATTCCTTAAAATTTCTCTCTTGCTCTCTCTCTCTCTCTCTCTCTCTCTCTGTATATATATGCATCATATTGATTCTGCTTTTCTGGAGAACTCTAATGCACCCACTAGTTTTCCACATTCTACCTAATTCCTTAAGCTCCTTTTCAAATCTTCTTAAGGCTTTTCCAGAACCCTAAAACTAATATTATCTTCATTTCTTTTGAATCCACATAGAATTCTGTGGCAACACATTCTCTCACATCATACCAATATTTTTATTTTCACATATGTTCTTTTTTGTTGCTGGAGTATAATTGCTTTACAATGTTGTGTTAGTTTCTGTACAACGAAGTGAATCAGCTATATGTATACATATATTCCCTCCCTCTTGGACCTCCCTCTCACGGCCCCCCATCCCACCCATTTAAGTCATCACAGAGCACTGAGCTGAGCTCCCTGTGCTGTAAAATATTAATAACAGAAAACAGGTAAAGTACCTTCTTTACTTGGTCTGAATCACCTAGCATGATTCACCTGCTACATAGTAAGTACTCCATGCATATGTTTTGAATTAATAAGAAAATGAAGGTGACAGAGTCGATTATATACTAAGTCCCACCAGCACTTTTTTATTTTTTAAAAATTAATTAATTAATTAATTTTTGGCTGCCCTGGGTCTTTGTTGCTGCACACAGGCTTTCTCTAGTTGGCGGTGAGTGGGGGCTACTCTCCGTTGCAGTGTGCGGGCTTCTCATTGCGGTGGCTTCTCTTGTTGTGGAACACAGGCTCTAGGTGCACAGGCTTCAGTAGTTGTGGCACAGGGGCTCTGTAGTTGTGGCTTGTGGACTCTAGAGTGCAGGCTCAGTATGTGGCCCACGGGCTTAGTTGCTCCACTCATGGGGGATCTTCCTGGACCAGAGATCTAACCCGTGTCCCCTGCATTAGCAGGTGGATTCTTAACCACTGCATCACCAGGGAAGTCCCCCACCAGCACTTTAACTCTAAGCACCTCTCTTCTTAATTTCTTCACCCTCTTCCTCTCTCTCTAATAAAAATTTCACTTTAATATGTGGGAAATTCAATAATCAGCTTAGAAACTATAAAGCTTTTTGAGTAAAATTATTCACCACAGAAATTGAAGGTTATATCAATAACGGCAATTTTATTTTTGCCATTAAAATGTAGATATGAATAGATGATGATATTAATGGAGCTGGATTTTTTCACTATTGAGAATATTTGATAGGGTATGAGATATTAATATGTCTCAACATAAAAAAGACTTTCACATCAGTGTCAAATAAGACAAGAAACTAAATTTAATCCCTAGTGGATCTGAATATAAACGTCTATTGTTGCCACGGTATGCTGTTCTATTCATTACTTTTCTCATTTTCTATACATTTTATTACATTCTTTAATACATCTAAAGGTCCATATTTTGTAAAGTAATGATTGTCTGCTGCATTCAAATGCATTTTAAAGAAATTTAATTGTATTGGCTTCAATTCCCATTGAATCCATGAGTTTAAAAAAAAAAATCTATTTTTTTTTTCTTTTTTCTTTTCTGTGTGCCCCATGTCTGATCTTTCCTGGCTGCCTCTGCCTCTAATTAGCTGTGAATTAATTCTTGTGCATCATAGCAACAGTGAACAACTCCTTGCATTGAAATATGTTTCCTATTTTGGCACATAAAATTTGAGCGTTTTTCTAGATTCCATGTCAAACAATTTGTTCTAACTAGCTTCCTGCAGTTTATGGGTGTTTAATATCTCATTTACCTTAAGGTGACCTCTAATCTCTAAACCTCTCCTTAGTATGCTCCAAATTAAGGTGGAGCATTAGTTAAACTGCCTTTTGTCTCCTCACATAGTACACTCGTGGAAGAGGTATTCCTTCTCATGCAGGAAACTTTGGTGTTCAACAGGAATCCTAAACAAACATTTCTTCTCCCAGAATTTCCTCATAGAAAAGCTACAAAATGGACTAAGTGTGAGATTAATCATTTACGTAGCAGACTAATTCCCAGAAGAAATGTAGGGGAACTGACTCAACATAAATAGAAATCATTTACCTCTACAAAGAAAGCGTCTACCATAAGGATTCAGAATATATCACAGTCTAGTGACATTTTAAGCAATATTAGTATCAATACTCATCTCTAATAAGACTTCATAGGCATTGAATACCTACTATCTGTCAGACATTGTGCCAAATACCTTAAATAGTTTTCATGCTCTTTTAATCTCCACAGCAACCTTCTGTGATAAGCACATTTATATTACCACTATTGCCACTTTGCACACAGTGATACCAAGTTTTACAGAGATTAAATAATACATCCAGGACAGAAAGATGACTGAATAGGAAGACTTGGACCCTCCTCTCCCCATGGAGACATCGATTTGATAACAACACACAGATAAATTCCCTTTATGAGAAACGCAGAAAGTAATTGGGGGGCTACTGCACCTTGTACAAGTGTAAAATAAGCCACATGGAAACCAGTAGGAGAAGTGAAGACACTTTTTTTGCCAAAATCCCAGCCCTAGCACAGAATCATATAATCAGAAGAGAACCCCTAGCTCCCAGCTTTTCCCTGAGTGGCTAAAGTTTGGGCCTCACAGCTAAGACCTCAACTTTTCCAGGTGTTACCCAAGGGACAGGTCTCAGAGAACTAACAGAGATCTGTATATACTAGTACCCTGGGGGCTACAATGAACAAAGAAGTCTGAACCAACAGGCATGCAAGCACTCACCACAGCTCCTTACCCCCACTCCTTGCAGAGTGAGCGGGCTGTAAATCCCAGCTCACAGATGCTCTCTGAAAAGAGAAAAAGTTGAACTGTACATCTAATGTGTTGATTTATCTTGGAGATACCTGAGGGGTTGGCTTTTGTCCCATCTGTCTAGGATTAAAGACAGGTCCTGGCCTACCCCAGATGCCTGGATTTTGCTAAGAACAAAAACAGCAGTTTGGATTAGCAGAAGGGTCTAAGAGGCCTATAGAAACTCTAACCTGATTGGTGATAATCTTCTGTACAAGGTCTTATATAGGGAAACACACTTAATAGTCCATAAAAAACTGTTAGAACTACTTAATGAATTCAATAAAGTTGCAGTATACAAAATCAATATACAAAAATCTTTCAATTTTTATACACTAATAAGGAAATATCTGAAAGGAAATGAGACAATTTGCAATAGTGTCAAAAGATTAAAAAAAATAGGAAGAACATAACCAAGGCAGTAAAAGACTTGTACAGTGAAAGCTATACAGTAATTATGAAAGATATTAAAGAAAACACAGACAAATGGAAAGACAAAAGAGTAGCAAACCAAATCCAACAACACATTAAAAAGATCATACACCATGATCAAGTGGGATTTATCCCAGGGATGCAAGGATTTTTCAATATCTGCAACTCAATCAATGTGATACACCACATTAACAAACTGAAAAGTAAAAACCAGATAAGATATCACCTCACACCTTTTAGAATGTGCATCAGAAAGAAAACAAATAAAAACTGTTGGCCAGGTTTTGTAGAAAATGGAACCCGTGTACATTGTTGGTGGGAATGTAAATTGGTGCAGCCACTGTGGAATACAGTATGGAGTTTTCTTGATAGCTCAAAATAGAACTACCTTATGACCTGGCAATTCCACTCCTGGTTATACACCCGAAATAAAACAAACACATTTTTGCTGTGGCTAGGACTTTATCCCTGCTATAAATCCCAGTTGATCATGGTGTGTTACCCTTTTAATGTATTGTTGGATTCAGTTTAGTACAATCTGAAGTATTTTGGTGAGGATTTTTGCATCTATGTTCATCAGTGTTATTGGACTGTAATTTTCCTGTTTTTGTGATATCTTTGTCTGATTTTGATATCAGGGTGATTCTGGCTGCATAGAATCAGTTTGGAAGTGTTCCTTCCTCTGAATTTTTTTGGAATAGTTTGAGAAAGATAGGTTTTTAACCCTTCTCTAAATGTTTGGTAGAATTCACCAGCGAAGAGACCTGGTCCTGGACTTTTGCTTATTGAGAGTTTTAAAATTTCTAATTCAAATTCAGTACTGGTAATTTGTCTGTTCATATTTTCTATTTCTTCCTAGTTCAGTCTTGGGAGATTGTACCATTCTAAGAATTTGCCCATTTCTTCTAGGTTGTACATTTTATTGGAGTAAAGTTGTTCATAGTAGTTTCTTATGATCCTGTGTATTTCTGTGGTGTCAGTTGTAACTTCTCTTTTTTCATTTCTGATTTTAGTGATATGGGTCCTCTTTCTTTTTTTCTTCATGAGTCTGGCTAAAGGTTTATCAATTTTATTTACCTTTTCAAAGAACCAACTTTTGGTTTCACTGATATTTTCTATTGTTTTTTAGTCTCTATTTCATTTATTTTTGCTCTGATCTTTATGAGTTCTTTCCTTCTACCATCTTCGGGTTTCGTTTGCTCTGATCTTTTGCTCATCCCATACGTTTGGATTGCCATATTTTCATTTTCATTTGTCTCTAGGTATTTTTTGATTTCCTCTTTGATTTCTTCAGTGATTCATTTGTTGTTTAGTAGCATATTAATCAGGCATGTTTTCCTGATTTCTTTGATCATATTTATGGTCATTACTCTGAACTCATTCTTGGGTTGATTTCTTATCTCCACTTCACTTAGTTTTTCCTCTGGGATTTTATCTTGTTCCTTCATGTGGAACATATTCCTCTGTCACCTCATTTTATCTAAGCTGCTATTTGTATTTTTGTGTATGGGGTAGGTTAATTATGTTTTTTGACCTTGGAGAAGTGGCTCTCTGTAGGACTTATCTTATGTGTCCCTACTGTGCACCCCCCTCTAGTCATCCAAGCTATATGCTCTAATGGTTCCCCCTAAGAGAGCTGCTTGGCTCCTTCTGTTGTGGCAGGCTGACTATGTGGGTGGTCTGGTAGGCTTGGTTGTCTCCTAGCCTGGTAGTTTGCCAGGCCTTGCCATGTTCAGATGCTGCTGGCTGCTGTTTAACAGAGATTGATGAAGAGGCATTTGGCTGCAGAATCATAACTGAACCCAGGGCTAGTGCTGGCTCATTGGTGGGTGGAGTCAGGGTCCCTACAACTCCAGGAAGGTAAAGCCAGGTCCTGGAGTTAGTGCTGGACTACTGGCTGGCAGGGCTCATTCCCTGAGTAAGACTGCAGGGCCCAGCCATTGCAGAACTTGTTTCTGATCCTTGGTGGAGGGGGGCAGTTCCTGGCACAGTTACATATGGGATCCAGGGTGTCCTGAAGCTTTCATTGGCCTGCTAGTGGACAGGGCCAGGGCTCAGCTGGTCCCAGGATATGGTCTGGACTGCTGTGGTTGGCTAGGGTCTGTAGGCTGCAGGATGTAATTTTGTTTGTTTTTTGTTTTTGTGTTTTTTGCCTCACGTGTCTTCCCCCTGGTGGGTGAGGCTGGTTTAGAGGGTAGTGCAGGCTTCCTGGAAGGAAGGGCTAGTGCCTTCCCACTGGTGGGTGGAATGGAATTTGGCCCTTTGGTGAGGAGTGCCATGTCTAGAGGCATGTCTAGAGGTGGCTGTGGGCTCAGGAAGTCTTTAGGCAGCCTGTCTGCTAATGGGTGGAGTTGTGTCCCGGCCCAGTTAATTGTTGGGTCTGAAGCATCCCAGCACTGGCACCTGCAGGATTTAGGGTAGGGCCAAGTCTTGAAGGCACTAATGAGCCAAGATGGCAGCCTCCAGTAGCAGTGTTCATGTGGTAGATGTTTCCCAAAACAGCTGCCACCTGTGTCTATGTCCCCAGGATGAACCAGAGTCCACCTCCCGACCCTTCTTAACCTCTTCAGGAAACTCTCCAAGACCAGCAGATAGGTCTGGTCCATGCTTCTAGCAAATTTCTCCTTTTGCCCTGAGATCCAGTGCATGTGAGAATTTGTGTGCACCCTTTAAGAGTGAAATCTCTATTTTCCCCAATTTTATGGGGCTCCCAAAATTAAGTCCTGCTAGCCTTCAAAGCCAAATGATCTGGAGGCTCGTCTTCCTGATGCAGGATCCTTGGGCTGTGGAGTCCCATGTGGGGACCAGTACTTTCAGTACTGGGGGACAACCTCTGAAAGATAGTTGGAATGTTTTATCTATTGATATTTGATCTAATTTAGTTATATATTTGTGTTTGTCTACTATCTTTCCATTTTTCTCCTATTTGTTTTATCTTCTTATTTTATTTTTCTTTCTTTGTTTTCTTTGTAGATTAATTGAATACTCTTTAGTATTCCACTTTTATCTTTTATTGACCTAGTAGCTTTATCTCTTTGTTGGTTTTATCTCTTTGTTTTTATTTATTGGTTGCTCTAAATTTTAGAGCATACTTTTAACTTTTTATATTCTGCCTTTAAATAATTATTTTATCTGTTGTCATATAAATATGTTGTAGCAGCCGATGTTTATTTCCCCTTCACATCCTGTGTGCTATTGTTTTCATACATTTTAATCCTACATACGTAAATGTCCTATACTACCTATTTATTGTCTGATTTACACTGCCAATCATACTTTAAAGAAATTAACATGAGAAAAATTGTGTTGTATTTACTCACTTATTTCTATTTCAACAGTTTTCCTTTCTTTGTATAGATACAAATTACTGTTAATATTTCCCTTTTGCCTGAAAGACTTATTTATTTTTTCTTGTATTATTGTCCTGAAGGATATGAACAATGTCAACTTTTTTTTTTAACATCTTTATTGAAGTATAATTGCTTTACAATGGTGTGTTAGTTTCTCATTTATAACAAAGTGAATCAGTTATACATATACATATGTCCCCATATCTCTTCCGTCTTGCGTCTCCCTCCCTCCAACCCTCCCTATCCCACCCCCTAGGTGGTCACAAAGCACTGAGCTGATCTCCCTGTGCTGTGCGGCTGCTTCCCACTAGCTATCTATTTTATGTTTGGTAGTGTATATATGTCCATACCACTCTCTCACTTTGTCCCAGTTTACCCTTCCCCCTCCCTGTGTCCTCAAGTCCATTTTCTAGTAGGTCTGTGTCTTTATTCCCGTCTTGTCCCTAGGTTCTTCATGACTATTTTTTTTTTCTTTTGATTCCATATATATGTGTTAGCATACAGTATTTGTTTTTCTCTTTCTGACTTACTTCACTCTGTATGACAGACTCTAGGCCCATCCACCTCACTACAAGTAACTCAGTTTCATTTCTTTTTATGAATGAGTAATATTCTATCGTATATATGTGCCACTTCTTCTTTATCCATTCATCTATCGATGGACACTTAGGTTGCGTCCATGTCCTAGCTATTGTAAATAGAGCTGCAATGAACATTTTGGTACATGACTCTTTTTGAATTATGGTTTTCTCAGGGTATATGCCCAATAGTGGGATTGCTGGGTCGTATGGTAGTTCTATTTTTAACTTTTTAAGGAACCTTCATACTGTTCTCCATCGTGGCTGTATCAATTTACATTCCCACCAACAATGCAAGAGGGTTCCCTTTTCTCCACACCCTCTCCAGCATTTATTGTTTGTAGATTTTTTGATGATGACCATTCTGACCGGTGTGAGAAGATACCTCATTGTAGTTTTGATTTGCATTTCTCTAATGATTAATGATGTTGAGCATTCTTTCATGTGTTTGTTGGCAATCTGTATATCTTCTTTGGAGAAATGTCTATTTAGGTCTTCTGCCCATTTTTGGATTGGGTTGTTTGTTTTTTTGATATTGAGCTGCATGAGCTGCTTGTATACTTTGAAAATTAATCTTTTGTCAGTTGCTTCATTTGTAAATATTTTCTCCCATTCTAAGAGTTGCCTTTTTGTCTTGTTTATGGTTTCCTTTGCTGTGCAAAAGCTTTTAAGTTTCTTTAGGTCTCATTTGTTTATTTTTGTTTTTATTTCCATTTCTCTAGGAGCTGGGTCAAAAAGGATCTTGCTGTGATTTATGTCATAGAGTGCTCTGCCTATGTTTCCCCCTAAGAGTTTGATAGTGTCTGGCCTTACATTTAGGTCTTTAATCCATTTTGAGTTTATTTTTGTGTATGGTGTTAAGGAGTGTTCTAGTTTCATTCTTTTACATGTAGCTGTCCAGTTTTCCCAGCACCACTTATAGAAGAGACTGTCTTTTCTCCACTGTATATTCTTGCCTCGTTTATCAAAGATAAGGTGACCATATGTATGTCGGTTTATCTCTGGGCTTTCTATCTTTTGATTGTCAAAAAATGTCTTTATTTCAACTACATTTTTGAAGGATTTTTTTGCCAGATATAAAAGTCTAGGTTAACATGATTTTTTCACCACTTTAAAAATGTCCCATTGTCTTCTGGTTGCATAATTAGCCTAGTCCTTTATTTCCTTTTGTCCAATGTACAAATACCATTATTTCAAAAGAAGACTTACAGTGTTCTTATTTGCTGCCTTATATACTCTGCGTGTGTGTTTTTTCTGGCTACTTTTAAGATTTTCTTTTTGTTATCAATTTGGGTCCATGTTGTGTTTTTTTGTTGTGCTTATCTGGATTAGTGGTCATTGAGATTCATGGGTATATGGGTTCTATATCAGTATTTGACCAATTTTCACATTTTTTTACAAATATTTTCTTCCCCAATCTTTCTTTCTCCTATTCTTCTGGTGTTCCAATAACATATATATCAGACAACTTGTTATTATCAAACAGGTCACTGAGATTCATTCATTTTACTCATAATTTTGATCTTGATGCTGGTGTTTGGAGAGTTTTTTGTTTTTTGTTTTTTTAAACCCTATCTACATGTTCAATGATCTTACCTAGTTTATCTAGTTTCTAACATGTTTCCAAGTCCATTCAGTAAAAATAAATAAATAAATAAATAAATAATAAAAATATCATATTCTTCAATTCTAGAATATCAATCTATTCTTCTAGTAAATTCATTTCACTATATTTCCTATTTGTTCTCTAACTATGTTTATACTTGCCTTCCAATCTTTGTCATGTTTATTAATTACTTTAAATAATTGTCTGCTAATTTCATAATTTCTTTACTTTTAAAATTTATTTCTTTTGCCTTATTTTTATCCTGACTATGAATAACATTATTCTAATCCACCATATGTCTGGCAATTTGTGATTATATGCTGCATATTACAGAGGCTACATTTGGTTAGTGTATGGATTTTGCCCTCTGTCTTAATAGAGCACTGAGCTTCTGAGCATATGGGTAATTTGCTTTTGTTTCAGCTTGATACTTTTGAGGTTTCTTTTAATTTTTTAATAAGATAAGTATAGAGTATCTTGATAAATGCTACTTAAAATCTTAAGGCTATCTGAGTTCTCGATGGAATGCATACAGTGTTCAAGGGGGTTTCTTTACTCTGACAATTTGGAACCAGTTAGTCTTGTGTAATTTTTCACTTTGAAGTTTTGTGATAGTTTTTGATTTTTTTTTCTGGTAGGCATTCTTTTCCCCAGTAGCTGTTCTTCATCTAGTCTTTTATATTTGTAGCTCTGTTTACGTGCAGCTTAGTATTTGGTCAAAAATCAAGGTGACTTCTATTTACAGCACCTTCTCTGCATGTTCTCCTACCCTCATTATCTTGCCTCCAAATTCGAGCTATCCCAATAGTTCAAACTCCAATATTAGATTCTTTTTTTTTTATTTTTAAAAATAATTTTTGAACATTATTTTTATTTTATTTATTTATTTATTTGGCTGTGTCAGGTCTTCATTATGGCATGAGGGATCTTTACTGGGGCATGTGGCATCTTTCGTTGTGGCACGCAGGATCTATTGTTGTGGCATGTGGGCTTCTCTCAAGTTATGGTGTGGGGGTTTTCTCCTCTCTAGTTGTGGCACATAGGCCCCAGGGCTCGTGGGCTCTGTAGTTGTGGCTCATGGGCTCCGGAGTGCATGGGCTCTATAGTTTGTGGTATGCAGGCTCTCTAGTTGAGGCGTGTGGGCTTAGTTGCTCCGTGGCATGTGGGATCTTTGTTCCCTGACCAGGGATCAAACCCACATCCCCCGCATTGCAAGGCAGACTCTTTACTGCTGGACCACCAGGTAAGTCCCTTAGATTCTTTATCTCAGCAAGACCATCATGCTCTCTTTGAGCTACCCCTCTCTGCAATGCATTTAGAAAAAGTGGCTTTAGGCAGAAATCTAGAATAATCAACGAGGCTAAATTATTTGTTTTCCTTTGCTCGAGGAGCTCAACTCTCCATTTCTTTTAGTCCAATATATCTGAATACAGTTATTTCATGCACTTTTTTTCTAGTTTCAGAGTGGTTTACAACAAGAGACCCAGTCTATTAACAGTTGAATAATAGTAGTGAAAATGGAAATAAGTGAATGGATTCAAGATATATTTTTCTTTCAAAATTGGAGTAAAGTTATTAGCATATCTTTCCTGTTCTTAGTCAGCTACAGATGCTAAACACTTGCAAAATATTGGATAATTTATTTTCTGAAAAAATTATTCCCGTCTGGCAGAATACAAATTGGCATACCCTCATGAGTTTCTAAAATGAGATTTCCTATCCTGATGCTTTAAATATGCCTGGGGTGAGTCCCAGGACCTTGGTATCCACTGAATAACAATATTCAATAAATTTTCTATTGCTATGCCCTAATAAACTAATTAGATCTCTTGGGATTCACTGCATATCAGAAGTATGACACTTGCAGGAGAAAACATTAAAGTCCAATTTATCTGATGAGCTGATTATCTGATAATCCCTGGTTTCGCCTTTCTCTTTTCTACCATGTGCTTCTATGGATCCATCCTGACACAATCAGAGGCATTAGGAATTATAGAAAATTGAATTAATTTTGTTCCTGGATGAAGGCAAGGACATTGTAGATATTCACAGCATAAATGATCATAGAAATTTGTGAGACAACTCTTGAGTAAATGATATTATCTATTACTAAGAAGGAAAGAAAAAATATCAGACTAGAATGAGCCTCAAATTCAAGTCATTACTTCATTAATTAAGATTATTAATCAAGAATAATATTGCTTAATAATATTTAGAAATGCAATTGAAGAATATCATTTTGGTTATTAGGAAGATCAAATTCAGTACATATCAATGTCTATTGATTTTTACTGAAAAATAATATAGGCATTTTATATAATAAGAACATATATAGCAAATACTTTCAAATTTATCATTGTTTTGAAACAAGTGACAGAACCATTTCAAAACTTCTGTGATTTATAAATTCTAATTCTCTCAGTCATGCCTGGGATTCTTGCTACTGTGTGAAAATAACCAGTGCACTGATGAGGGAAAGTAATAGCTAAAAGTGTCCTCTGACAATTCTAACACTCAAAAGACAATTCTAACACTCAAAATAGATAGAAATAGTTTAACACTTTATTTTTTATTTGGCTTTTGTGAGAAAATTAACAAGGCTTCTGATATTTTGTGCAATTAATTAAAATAATCTGCAAGATTTTTTTAATTCAAATTTATGATTCTACAGACATGTTTCTGACATGTTTTATTTGCTTATCAGAAATACTGGGGCACATTCTTAGAGAATATATGAACTTAAATTACTAACTGCTTGCTTGAGCCATTAGAAAGAACTTATTTTTTACACTTTTAACTTTGTAATTATATCTTTATTAATTACCTCATTTGGAAATAAACAGTTGTGATAATGAATAAGTAGGTTTTAATTACTGGTTTTATTCATTGATTGAATTGGATCAAGAATGACATGTCTAGGTAAACGTAATTACTATTAGAATTTTATAATATACAACATAAATATAAGATATGTACTTTATATGTTTTATCAGATATAATATTGTAGTCACATTGTTTCTCAGAGATCAAAGTATGATTCTACCATTCATTAGATCATTAGATAACCCCATAACATGTTAATTCTCACTGGCTTATTTTCACCTGTTTTTAATTTTGCATCTGAAGTTACAGTTTTTTTAGCCTTTTATTTTATTTCTTACCACATTTACTCCAAGTGAAATTGGCCACTCTTCTGGCTCTCCTAATGAAAACTCTCACATCAAGAATATTAAAAGTTTATTAAACTTAACTATTTGGAGACCATGGAAGAGGGATAACACAGTGCAACCGTACTACTTCCCATTATGTGCTGGTTTTCTCTCCTCTCTCTTCAAGATCTGTTCCTTACTCTATCCTTATAAAATTGTCCTAAGAAGTTACAAATATTCTCTTTCATATACACATAAGAGTATCTATAAGGGATAACAGGACACTCCATTAAACTTCTCTCAGGGAAACATATACCTCTGCCATTAAAGTATGCAGTGAAAAGAGGCCACTCATTTTACTATTTACAAAATAAATGAAATATAGTTCTAGGACACTTGTCTTATACCCCTAAACATAGAAGAGTCTGAAAATATATATCTATATCTAGATTGATAGATAGATAGATAGATGATAGATAGATAGAGATAGAGATATAAATGCTACCTCATTAGCTACCAGGAAAATTAAATTAGATATAGATGCTAGGGACTGACAATCTGTTCTATAATATACATTATGGTAAACATGTCCTTTGTGGAACACAGAAATACTTGACATAGAGAATACATATTCATCTAAGGGCTATAGAAAATAGTTAATAATCACCTAGGGAAATGAATGGAGAGGGGGGAAATACAAAGATAATAAGAACAGTATAACTCTAAGTCTAAAACAGTCCAAATTGATAGAAAATTTGGAATTCCTGAAGAGGAGGGTAACATAGGACTTACAAAATCTCAAGAAGGAAAAAGGAAAGAAGGATGTGTATAGAAAAAAGGGAGACTGATGTTGAGTTAAAGGGAGGAAGGACAGGAAGAAGGTTAAAAGGGGATTGCAGCATCATAGGCAAGGAAATAAATCAACATGCTAGAAGCAGTGGTGTAAGCCAATTTAATAATAACAATTCTGACATGAGAAGTGTATTACTCAACAGCAGATATCACAGTTTAAAACATGAGAAGTAAAAATAAATAGAATCTGATATGTAAGATATTGAGTTATGACAAAGGAAGATGCATAAATTATGAGGTAAAGGAAAATTTCTTTCATTAAAAAATAGCAGAAATTGGTTTGACTGGCTAAAAATTTAAGGCAAGTCCCTCCAAATTGATATAATTCAGCTATTACAAAGGAAAATGAAAATAAGTATAAAGAGAAAAATTGAGAAAAGAAAAAACAGAGGGACAGAATCTAAGTAAAATTTCATCATATTTTTCAGGTGACTTGGCAAGTTTAAAGGCAATGGAAGTTGTTGCAGAGAAAAAGTTAAGCTTCATAAGATAACATAAAATTAATATGTGTATATGTCAAACTAATTAAAATGACAACTAAAATTATGGGAGATGTTTGCAGCAAATATTAGACATAAGTAATACTTTAAATAAAAAGGTTCATATAAATCAGTTAAGATAATAACACTGGGTCAGGCAGCCTCTAAAATAGCTCCTAGGATCCCTCATTCCTGTATCCATGCCCTTGTGTAATCTCCTCCCTTTGAATGTGAGCTGGGCCTATTGACTCACTTCTCACGAATAAAACATGATAAAAGTGATGGGGTATCTCTTCTGGGATTAGAGTATTAAAAAAAATGGTAAAATTCATCTTGCTCTTTCTTATGACTGCTCTAAGGATGTAAGCTTCCAATTGTGAGTTGGCCTATGGAGAGGTCAACATGGCAAGGAGCTGAGGGAAGGACTCTGCCTAACAGCAATCGAGACACTAAAACCCTCAGTCCAATGGACCAAAAAAGGACTGAAGCCTACTGACAACTATGTGAGTCATCTTGGATCCTGATTCTCTCCCAGTCAGTCCTTCAGATGAAAATATAGACTCTGCCAACATCTTGATTGCAACCTTGTGAGAGGTTTCAGGCAGAGAAACCCAAATAAGCTGTGCCTGGATTCCTATGCACAGCAACTGTGACACCATACATGTCTGCTGTGAATTTCAGGGTAATTGGTTACATAACAATAGATTAATAGTATAGATATTTTAATACCCTTCCTTTGTTGTGGTCTGAAACTAGTGATGTGTTTCTAATGAAGTGAATATGGTAAAGTAATAAGATGTCACTTTGGAGGATAGGATAAAAAGAAAGTATGGCTTTGTCTTGCATGCCCTATCTCATTTTCTCTCTCTTAGATTTCTTTCACTAGGGAAAAAAACCTGCCAGTTTGTGAGTAGCCCATGGTGAGAACCATATGGCAAGGAACAGAGAGAGGTCTCTTGCTAACGGTCAGCTGAGGTCTGATGCCTGTTGACAAGCATTTTAGTGATCTTGGAAATTGATTTTCCCTCATAAGAGAGAGAACTGTAGCTCCATTGACATCTTGATTAGACCCTTATGAAAGACTGACCAGGAGACATCCAGCTAAGCCACCTCCGAAATCCTAACACCCAGAAACTGTGAGATAATAAATGCTCGCTGTTTTAAATTGACAAGCTTTGAGGTAATTTGTTATACATCAATATGTAGTTAATACAAACATAAAGGTCTTTATTGGATAAATATACAAAAATTCCCAGACACATATTAGGTAATACTGATCAGAAGAGAAAGCATCTACAGTGGAGGAGGAAAATGTTATCAAATTTAACTTGTAGAAATAAAATGTGTTATGTCAGTAAATTTAGGATAAACATTAAGAAAAAATAGACAAAATTAAAAGGAAAGTTAAGAGGCAGCAGAGGGTTCACATTCTTGCCGTCTTAAACTTGAGGTGAGCAAAAGACCCAATTATAGTTCAACAAAATAGAGCTTAGTGTCCACCAAAGACAGACATTTATAGGTACCACTGCCAATTTCCCAGTTACAGTGTCTCTCTTAATTTTACTGACATAATAACAAGGATTCTTTGCTTGACCAAACTTTAGTCAGGCTCCTCTGAGTCCTCTTCTCAACTACATCTCAGCCTTACTTAGTCCACAATTCTTTACCTGTCAAGCCCAGTGTTAGCAAGAATCTTGCCACATCAGGAAAAATAAGAGTTTGGGGAAATGCGTTTTGCTTCATGTACTCTGCCAGTTGGCCGCTATTGCATGGGAAGCAGCCCTCAGACTGGAAGGGAATCAAGTTCATCCTCCCTAAGAGGTCTTTTTTAATAATTTGACTCAATTTGGTAATAGAAGTGGCAGCATATTTTATTGACTGCTCTCATCATTTCCTGTCACAAAAAGAGTCAACATCACCCAAAAAGGATTAGGATAGTTAGAGATGTAGTTAACAATAAATTGTTAAAATACAGAAAGCACTGAATGCTGTAATAAACAAAACTAATGCCAATGAAAAGATCCAAACATGACAGATTGCCCCTTAAAAAATTATTATATATTTACTATTCAAAGCTGGGCAGGTTTGGTGAAAGAAAAACTTTTCCATAGATCCATCCACTAAAGGTAGCTTATACTTTAAAAGGGAATATCCATGAAGAATCAAAGTGGTATTTGGAGAGAGGAGATAATAAAATTGAAAATGAGTTACTAGAGTATAATAAAGTAATTACACAAAAATTTCTAGCACAGGGAAACAAAACAAAATTCTAATAAAAATGAAAATTTAATTTAAAAAATTATGAAGTATAAACATCTCTATCAATTAACTTTTGCTGTGTAATAAACCACTTCAAAGCTGAGTGGCTTAAAGTAAAAAAAAAAAAAAAAAAGAAGTTTTTTCTTCCCTCATAATTCTATAGTGTGCTTGTATGGTTCTCTGGTCTGTCTTGGCTAGTGGTAGAAGATCTAGCATCATATCATTCACAGATCTGTGGCCTTAGCTGGAGTGAGTAGGAAATCATGTTAGTAAGGATAGCTGGGACCTCTATCCATATGGTCTCACCCTTTAGGAAGCTAGCCTAAGCTTGTTTATATGGTGTCATAGTGTATCTACCACAAGAGAAGGCAAGCTGAAAGCACAAGAACTTTCCTAGTCTTTGTTTACCCCCTATTCATTAATGTTCCATTGGCCAAAGCAAGTCACATGGTTAAGCCTAGATTCAAGTGATGGAGTATTAAATTCTTCCTCTTAATGGGAGGAGTTCAAAAGTCACATTGAAAACTGGCCTGTATACAGTGATAAGACACATTACTGCAGCCATTTTTTTTCAATATTCTATCACAAAAACATACAAAAACTTTAAAACAAAAGCAGTTATGACTCTCTCATATCTAGTTAATAAAAAAGAATTGGCATTTAACAAATGTAAAATACCATTACTAAAAAAGAAACAGTTATTTCACTCTACTAGAGCTAATCAATGAATTTTGTAAAGTAGCAGGATACAAAATTAATGCACAGAAATCTCTTGCATTCGTATACACTAACAACGAAAGATCAGAAGAAGAAATTAAGGAAACACTCCCATTTATCATTGCAGCAAAAAGAATAAAATATTTAGGAATAAACCTACCTAAGGAAGCAAAAGATCTGTGAGCAGAAAACTATAAGACACTGATGAAAGAAATCAAAGATGATACAAACAGGTGGAAAGATATACCATGTTCTTGGATTAGAAGAATCAATATTGTGAAAATGACTATATTACCCAAAGCAATACAGATTCAATGCAATCTCTATCAAATTACCAATGACATTTTTCATAGAACTAGAACAAAAAATTTTACAATTTGTATGAAAACACAAAAGACTGCAAATAGCCAAAGCAATCTTGGGAAAGAAAAATGGAGTTGGAGGTATCAGGCTCCCTGACTTCAGACTATACTACAAAGCTACAGTAATCAAGACAGTATGGTACTGGCACAAAAACAGAAACATAGATCAATGGAACAGGATAGAAAGCCCAGAGATAAACCCATGCACCTATGGTCAACTAATGTATGACAAAGGAGGCAAGGATATACGATGGAGAAAAGACAGCGTCTTCAATAAGTGGTGCTGGGAAAACTGGACAGCTACATGTAAAAGAATGAAATCAGAACACTTCCTAACACCATACACAAAAATGAACTCAAAATGAATTAAAGACCTAAATGTAAGGCCAGACACTATCAAACTCTTAGAGGAAAACATAGGCAGAACACTCTGACATAAATCACAGCAAGATCCTTTTGACCCACCTCCTAGAGAAATGGAAATAAAAACACAACTAAACAAATGGGACCTAATGAAACTTAAAAGCTTTTGCACAGCAAAGGAAACCATAAACAAGATAAAAAGACAACCCTCTTAATGGAAGAAAAAATTTGTAAACGAAGCAACTGACAAAGGATTAATCTCCAGAATATACAAGCAGCTCATGCAGCTCAATATCAAAAAACGAACAACCCAATCCAAAAATAGGTGGAAGACCTAAATAGACATTTCTCCAAAGACATGCAGATTATCAACAAACACATGAAAAGATGATCAACATCACTACTCATTAGAGAAATGTAAATCAAAACCACAATGAGGTATCACTTCACAGCAGTCAGAATGGCCATCATCAAAAAATCTGCAAACAATAAATGCTGGAGAGGGTATGGAGAAAAGGGAACCCTCTTGCACTGTTGGTGGGAATGTAAATTGATACAGTCACTATGGAGAACAGTATGGAGGTTCCTTAAAAAACTAAATATAGTACTACCATACGACCCAGCAATCCCACTACTGGGCATATACACTGAGAAAACCATAATTCAAAAAGAGTCATGTACCACAATGTTCATTGCAGCACTATTTACAATAGCCAGGACATGGAAGCAACCTAAGTGTCGATCGATAGATGAATGGATAAAGAAGATGTGGCACATATATACAATGGAATATTACTCAGCCATAAAAAGAAATGAAATTGAGTTATTTGTAATGGGGTGGATGGACCTAGAGTCTGTCTTACAGGGTAAAGTAAGTCAGAAGGAGAAAAACGAATACCATAGGCTAACGCACATATGTGAAATCTAAAAAAAAGGTACTGATGAACCTAGTGTCAGGGCAGGAATAAAGATGCAGACATAGAGAATGGACTTGAGGACACAGAGTGGGGAAGGGGAAGCTGGGAGAAAGTGAGAGAGTAGCATTGACATATATACACTACCAAATGTAAAATGGATGGCTAGTGGGAAGGTGCTGCCTAGCACAGGGAGAACAGCTCGATACTTTGTGATGACCTAGAGGGGAGGGACAGGGAGGGTGCGAGGGATGCTCAAGAGGGAGAGGATATGGGGATATATGTATACATATAGCTGATTCACTTTGATCTACAGCAGAAGCACAACACATTGTAAAGCAATTATACTCAATAAAGGTATTAAAAAAGATCATTTATTTAAGAGAGAAATATTTCTATTTCACATCACACAATATTAAACATTGAGAGTTTTCCAGTAAGAACAGTAACAGATTAAGAATTCTAAATAATTCCCAAGATCATTGACTTGACATTCTAGTCAATCAAAACAAGAAGCATGCTTGCAGAGGAGAGTTATTAAAAAGATGGGAGCAAAAGATCATTATTCTATTTAGCTTTAACTCTATATTTGCTTGTGTATATTTATTTTTTTAACTTTTTATTTTATACTGGAGTATAGTTGATTAACAATGTGTTAGTTTCAGGTGTACAGCAATATATTTACAAATTCGTCTAAACCATGAGTTCCTTATTCTTGAGCTCATTCTTTTGAGTGCTTGTAAGCCATATTATACATGTTAACACCCAAATTAACATGGATGTTAATTTGACTTGAAGTGAAATTTTTAGGACATAATCTCATTGCTACCCCTTATAACTCTATAGGCGAATTTCATTTATAATTCAGAAATAAAACATTTTGTGTTAGAAATAAATATTACATTGTATATCACTCAAGAATACAACCACTTCTAAATTTTTAAAGTATAACTCATTTAAGAGTGATGATTACCTTGAAAAGTTGTGTCTCACCGGTCCAAATTTGAGAATAAGAGGAAATGTCTCTATTGGCCTGGAGAATGGGCTTGTTCTTGACGTTGAAATGTTAACTTGCCTGGGAAGTAAAACCTGAAATATGAATGTTAAATATTATTACCTCTTGGAGATAGTTTAGGAACTGGGTAAGTCAGGCAGACAAGGAGACTGTGTACTTATGCACTCTTTTGCAGGAAAAATGCGTCCCAGCTAATAAAAATCTGTAATGCAATCAGTTTGGGGAGACTGCAGGAAGGCATCCACAAGTCTCAGGCTGAGTCTGCATGGTGTGAACTGGGTATTTTGATGCTTTGTCATTCCTATGTATCTATCTTTTTGTTGTTCTCTCTGTTCTTTTAATAAAATCTTTTGAATGTTTAATAATTGATGTGACAACGTGATTGTCAGTGAAAAGAAGCATTTCTCTGACAGGACTCAATGTTGAATTCTATAGATGTCTGAGAATTATCTGAAAAAACTTTTTTTTGGAAGAACTTGGTCATTGTTTTTAATGTACAATATAATAGAAGAAAAATAAAATTAAAAATGAATGACGTTTTAATAGACAAGAGTTATCAAAACAAACTACAAAGCTATAAGAGTGGAGACGATAAAAGAGTATTGAGAATAAAAAATGGAAGAAAAAAATGTGAGATACTTTTGCACACAGCTTGCTAAACTAGAAACTTTTAAATTTTGGGAGACGGTTTACAGACAAGGGTTTGGGAAATCACCATTAGGGTAAGCAGGATATGTATTTTCTGGCATTAGTATTCTGGAATTCTATACATGTGTGTTTCCAGTAAATAAAATAAAAAAAGAGGGATTAATCTGATAAAATTTTTAGAAATAACAAGGACACAGTCAAAAGGAAATTAACATAAGGGGAAGAGATTTGGATATTTCCTTATAAATCAATGTGTTTGTGAATATGATGGGGACAGTTTGCAGTCTATGTGGATGAGGTTACATTTTAATATCACTTTTTTTTAGAACTCAGAAAAAATTGAGAACAGTCTTTAAAATTCTACCTCCTTATGACAAAAATAGACAAAATGCTCTGATAATTTTTTGAAAATAAAAAAATTGAAAACACATAGTAAGAAATGCATTTTTCTATTAATAAGAAGGAGTATAACAAAGATATTAGTAGCATAAAATCTGGAGGCAGACAGCTTGGACTCAAATCCCAACTTCACCATTTACTGGTAGGGTAATTTGGGGGCAATATGCATAATTTCCTATATTTTTCTTATTTATAAAGTTGGGGCTGGTCATACTACCTATTTTGTAGGCTCACTGTAGTTTTGAATTAAATAAAATAAAGCTCTTAAGACAGTGACTGGCTCATAACAGTTATTGTATATGTTTCATTTTAGTATTTTCATCATTAATTAAGGAAAATATGGTACTGATAAATTGAAGTAAAAGGCAGAGTAAACCATAAAAGTTGATAATTTAAAAGGAAAAGCAGAAAGCAGTAGGTAAAGAACCAATCCAATAGTACGTAAAGTTAAATAGATCACTAGATCATTCAGAAGCTTAGAGACTTTCAGAAAAAATCAGACTCTTAACATACTGAACACATTAGAATGAACAGTATAATTTTCAGAAGTATGAAAGAAAAATCTGGCAGAGGAAGCCATTGAAAAGGGGGCTTAGGTGAGGAGATAAGGAGAACTTACTGATAGTGACTGAATGTGAAATAGGAAAATACTTTGGAGATCATCTGGCAAAGATTATGGTTAAAAAAAATGAAAAAAAAAATCTTAGTAGAAGGAAACCTATTTAAAAAGTTCATAAAAAAGAATGAAATAATGCCATTTGTAGCAACATGGATGGACCTAGAGATTGTCATACTGTGAAGTAAGTCAGACAGAGAAAGAAAAATATCATATGATATCACGTATATGCAGAATCTAACAAAAAAAGGATACAAATTAAATTATTTACAAAACAGAAATAGACTCACAGACTTAAAGAAGGAACTTATGGTTACCAGGTGGGAAGGGTGGTGGGGAGGGATAGTTAGGCAGTTTGGGACTGACATGTACACACTGCTATATTTAAAATGGATAACCAACAAGGACCTACCGTATAGCACAGCAAACTCTGCTCAATATTATGTAACAACCTAAATGGGAAAAGATTTTGAAAAAAAAAAATACATGTATATGTATAATTGAATCACTTTACTGTACACCTGAAACTAACACAACATTGTTAATCAACTGCACTCCAATAGAAAATAAAAAGTTAAAAAATAAGTTTGCAATCTGACAAGAAAGAGAATGCTTTGGAGAGTAGAAATACAGTATAACACTGCATGAAAGAGTTAAAATGACATAATAACACCTTAGAATTTTGAAGCATTGACCTTCAAATCAAGCCAAATTTAATATGTACACTGCATATCAACTGAAGAACATTATTCATCTATAGTGAGCCTCAATTTCCTTATTTATAAAAGGGGGATATGATGCCTATTTTAGTATAGCATCATAAATACTAGATATTATAATATCAATAAAGATAAAGTTCTTAGCAATAGCCAGGAAAGCAGTAAGAATACTAAGTACATTAGGCAATATTTTCAAATCTTTAGTGGAGAATAAAATCATAGAATAATGAGATGAAAAAAAGACTGAAAAAAACAATAATAATGTGATTAAGTTGAGTTTATAAAACATTAATAACATTTAATTTGGAAATTTTATCTACTGATCAAAAATAGAATCTAAGTATGTTAATGTTCTTTATAATTAAAAACCTGTGAGGATTAAATACCACACTATATCTGAAAACACTTCAAATTATAAAGTGCTAATTAAATACATTGGATAAATGGGTACTGAATTCTCGTTAAGGTAAAGGACTAGGGCAATTAACAGATGAAAGAACAGCTGTAGTAGTTGAAAATAATACAACTTTGAAGATCAGGCTTTAAATATAAATTACTGTGTAATGAACAGTAGCCCAAAAGAAATGGAGAAGGAAACATTATTTTTGAAGGATTCTGGAGACATTTTTGGAGGTATTTTTAATAATTCATTGGAACTTTTGGGAATGTGTTTCTTTCTTTAAGAAGTTTTGACTAATGTATACCCCCGTGTAATCACCAT